>NC_064567.1:91219652-91522683 GCF_937001465.1 Orcinus orca
CACTTTTGGAACCACTGCCCTAAGCATTTGTAGTTTAGATTTGTATCTTGTAAAAGTTTTCAGATAGAGAAGTTTATTCATTTTTACAAAATATAAATGGTCTAGTTTTGGTATCATATATTTGGATTCTGAAATTTGTTTGATAGAGAGAAATAAAAAAACCTACAAATTAATTACAATTTTTCAGCTGAAGTGAGAGTGTACTTTCATTGAACAAATTAAAAACACAAGCTATTCATTCGCAATACCTCAAACACATTTGTGAAGTAAAGTCATGGTGGGGGGCTTCTGTGAAATGAGGAAGGTCCCCTCGTCTTCATGTTTAGGTCCCTAATAGTAAGCACACCAGTCAGCCCAGTGGATTCAGCCCAGTATCCCCAGTATAAGCTCCCTCTGCTCTAAATGAGGGCTCTTTGGACTCTATATTTAATTCAGTCCTTCTGACTCCATCTGAGTAAATCACTACTTTGATTTAATTCATGTTCTTTTTTCAGTGACATTCTCAAAAATCATCCCAGAATCCTGATTGGTTAATTAGATTCCAAATGCCAATCAAGAGCAAGAAAGGACCAGAAATACTAAATAGGTCTAATATATGGAGTAAACATATATTCAGGGAGTTTATAATAAGAATACTTATTGGGGAATAAGAATGTGCCCATACACAGTAGGCACCCCTCTTATTTAAACAAAGAGTTGAAAGGGTAGAGAAAAGGGGGCTTCTAGTGGCTTAGCTGTGCCTTGTGGTGAGTCAAATTCCAAACAGTAGAGGTGGATGAATGTTGCATCATCATTAAAGCCAATAAAAGGAAGAGTCATCTAAGCACTTTCTTATATTCCCTCACTTAACCCTCATAACAACCCCCTAGGCAGTGATTCTCATTTTATATGCAAAAAAACTGAGGCACAAGAGTTTTACTGTCCCAGGCCATGCAGTTAACATTAGAGAACCAGTCTTTGGTTGCAAAAGGAGGAAAACGCAATAGAAAAGCATGGCATGTTTGCCAAGAAATTCTGCTGAAGCGTGAATGTTATTTCCATGCTTTCTCATGAATTACATGGTTTGGAATTTTAATAAAATAAAAGCTAGAAGTTCAATTTAGAGGTTCGGAAATGAAACAGTAGTTGAGTGCTAAAATCCATTCCACCAATAAGACTTACTTCTCCTATGGCTTAACCTGTACCTTAGATTCCTACTATGTTTCACTTAATCTTTTTTTTTCTTTATAAGATTAGTTTATTTGGGTTTTCTTCATCCTTTTTTCCAGCTTCATTAAGGTCTAATCGACAAATAAAATTGTACGATATTTAAAGCGACATGATGGTGACTTGATATATACACTGTGAAAGGATTCCCCCAACTAGTTAATGAACACACCCAGCACCTCACATATTTATCTTTTTCTTGTAGAACATTTAAGTTCTATTAGCAAATTTCAATTATATAACACAGTGTTATCAACTACAGTCACCATATTTTACATTAGGTCCTCAGTCCTTATTCATTAGAGCTGAAAGTTTGTACCTTTTACCAACCTCTCCCTACTTCCCCCACCACCAGCACCTGGCAAGCACTTTTCTACACTGTTGCTATGAGTTTGCCTTTTTTAAAAAAAGATACCACATATAAGCGATATCATGCAGTATAACCTCACACCTATCAGAATGGGTATCATCAGAATGACAAGAGAAAACAAATGTTGGCAAGGATGTGGAGAAAACGGAGCCCTTGTGCACTGTTGGTGGGAATGTAAATTGGTGCAGCTGCTATGGGAAACAGTATGGAGATTCCTCAAAAAATTAAAAATAGAACTATCATACGATCCAGCAATTCCACTTCTGGATATATATATACATGAGGGAATGGAGACAGAATCTCAAAGAGGTATCACACTTCCATGTTCATTGCAGTGTTATTCACAACAGCCAAGATATAGAAACAATCCGAGTGTCCATCAACTGATGAGTGGTTAAAGAAGATGTGATATATAGATACAATGAAACATTATTCAGCCATGAGAAGGAAGGAAATCCTGCCATTTGTGACAAGACGTATAGACCTTGAGGGTATTATGCTAAATGAAATAAGCCAGACAGAGAGAGACACATGAATGTTTCGCTCAATCTTAATATTCTTTATCTACAGTGATCATGTGGTCCTGAATTCACCTTTTTCTTTTCATTGATTTAAAGTACAGTTGACCCTTGAACAACACAGGTTTGAACTGTGCAGATCCACTTACACATGGATGTTTTTCAATAAAGATAGTACCTGTATTTTCATTTGACAGATCTTTAAATGAACTAACTGTAGGGAAAAGCTTGTGTTCAATAAGAGATCATAATATGTGGAGTCAAAAGAACTAGGGTTTGAGTTCTGATTCTAGCTGAACTGTTTCAGTTTCCTGCCCTTGGACGAGTCATTTATCAATTCTTTTGTTTTTGAGGCAGAGCTAGCAGTACTCGGATTTTAGACCGTATGGGGGTCAGCAACCCTGCGTTGTTCAAGAGTCAACTGTAATAAACATAATCATGTATATGTGTGTATACACACACGCACATTAATAAAGAAAATCCTGGCACAGTGTGTTTGGGAAATAGTTAGTACGCAGAGGGTCAGATCAGAAGCCTGGGAGGTGACAGCCTGGGGAGACAGAGGACCTTCCAGACCAGGAAGCACGCATTTATTTGCAGGCAACAGTTACTTACAACCCATGGCCCTGTTGGACCTGGGGGAAGGAGAGGACTTGGACCTGTATTTGAGGAAGCTAACTAAGGCAGAGGCTGGATGGGAGAGGAGAGACTGCACGTGTCCTGACAACATCGTGCAGAGGGACCCAGCTCTTGCATGGTTTGCAAAGGAGTCTTCCTGGGGCACTTGAACTGGCAGCCTAGGACCCCAATCATGCAGACAGTAGTTCCTCATTCAATTACTAGACAAAGAGACTCTCTAACTCTGGCTGCACACCTGGTGGTGGGCTAAGGTGGCTCTAGACACTAACAGTCCAGTTGGAGGAGCACGTGAGGGCTGACTGATGAACATATGCTCCATTCATACTGGTGAGAGAAAGAAGCGGATTTCAGAACAGCATGCGAGTGTTAAAGGTACCACAAAAGGCCATACGTGGTTAAATAGCAGAAATTAGCAGATACGCCAGAAACAGCTGAAGGAACCAAGAGGCGAGGAGAGTGATGAGCCCTGTGCCAGCTGCAAACATCTGCTTGAGACGACAAAGAGGCTGCCCTGAAGAAGGGTCAGATTTAAATAGAGATGGGGGAGTGGGATGAAGTTGAAGTTGATGGTGGGTATCGTTTTCTTTGCATCGATTTTTCACTATAATAAACAAAACCCTAATGAAGACCTATGACTTGAACTCTGGGTCCAGCTTTACTAGTTCCTTTGAATAAGCTTCTTGACTGTAAATGCTGGGTGAAAGGCACAGAAAACAGAAGCTTCGATGGGCACTGCTGACCTGCTCCCCCTTCTGTTCCCTCAACTTTGAATGTGACTTCACACAAAACCTTTGTAAATATGATGAGAAAGAGTTAGCATCTCACCAACTATTTAATTATGTATGTTCCTTTAATGAAAGGTGAGTTAACATTTTTCTGTTCATTTATTTATCGCCCATTTGAATTTCTCCTTTTGTGAGTCATCTATTCCTAGTTTGCTTATTTCTTGGTGTTGTTTTATTGTTATTTATTTATAAGGGATTTTCTATTAAACATATTGAACTTTGAATACATTGGGCAAAAACAAGAATCCCCTTTCTTCTATCTTTAAATTCTGTTTCCTGATACACAGCATATCTTTTTTATAGCAATGATTATTTAGAGAAATAACTGGCACTAGAAAGAAATACCTTATTTAGAATGACTAAACAAACATCCACAATTTTCTAATACGTTTATTGTTTCCTTTTAGAACTGAGAAATTAAATCAACTAGATGTATTCAATTGAGAAAAAAGTTCAATATTTTTAATGCAACTTATCATATAGTGATTCTCTCCAATTTATGCAATCAGAGATTCTTTCAAAGTAGGCACTGCCTTGGTCTAGTTCGTGAGTATAGGCCCAGCACCTAATATAGCAGAACAGGACAGAACAGGCATGCAGTAAATAGTCCATGAATAGGGCTTCCCTGGTGGCGCGGTGGTTGAGAGTCTGCCTGCCGATGCAGGGGACACGGGTTCGTGCCCCGGTCTGGGAAGATCCCACATGCCGCGGAGCGGCTGGGCCCGTGAGCCATGGTCACTGAGCCTGTGCGTCCGGAGCCTGTGCTCCGCAACGGGAGAGGCCACAGCAGTGAGAGGCCCGGGAACACACACATACACACACACACACACACACACACAAAAGTCCATGAATAAATGAATGAATGAATAAGCAAATGAACAAACCAATGAATGAACAAATTTGGCACTCATTCCACTGGAAGGGCACATTCTGCCTTGGCTTCTAAAAAACTAGCGTCACCAGCAGTAAGATATACACCCACAAAGAGTACCAGGCTCTGAATTCTGATATCATCTGCTTGGGAGGTTTCATTTCACAAGTTCTTCATAAACAAGAGACTCTGAGACATTACCATTTCCCCAAAGGACTTGTCTGAGGCCTTCTCAGGTCCCTCCTGGTCAGCTGTCAAGGCCAACTTAATTTCTTTATTAAGATGTTTCTTTGTTCTCAGAAATGGTGGAAAGGATTAAAAGCTCAGCTTACCGCAGTCCCAGCTTGCCAGCCAGGACGCTCGCACCTCAGCACTGCCCTGAGGGAAGCCTGTCGCCCCGGGAGCTGGTCACTGTTTCCCCCAGAGCCCCCTACAATGGAAGAATAATACTCTGCCTGTAAGTCTGTTTCTGTGTCATAGATAGGTTCATTTGTGCCATATTTTAGATTCCACATATAAGTGACATCATATGGGATTTGTCTTTCTCTTTCTGACTTAACCTCACTTATGATCATGTCTAGCTGCATCCATGTTGCCGCAAACGGCATTATTTTGTTCTTTTTTATGGTTGAGTAGTATTCCATTGTATGTACGTACCATATCTTCTTTATTCATTCATCTGTCAATGGACATTTAGGTTGCTTCCATGTTTTGCCTATTGTGAATAGTGCTGTTATGAATAGAGGGGTGCATATATCTTTTTCAATTAGAGTTTTCATCTTTTTCGGATATATGCCCAGGAGTAGGATTGCTGGATCATATGGTAATTCTATTTTTAGTTTTCTGAGGAACCTCCATACTGTTTTCCATAGTGGCCGCACCAATTTACAGTCTCACCAACAGTGTACAAGGGTTCCCTTTTCTCCATATCCTCGCCAAGATTTAGGATTTGACTTAAAGCAGTGTTGCAATGACAAGCACAATTCTGTTTATTCAGGGTGGTAGCATGGGGGTGCTGATGGGAATTGAGAGATATAAGGCCCCACTTCACCCAACAGCTTCTTGTTCAACCACTGAGTGGGGAAAACTGCACTTAATGGCATGAGAAATGCAGAATACCTATAAATGAGAAGAATGGTTAACATCTAAAATAGGAATGAAGTTCGGGTTAACAGGTAAGGGCTGAAAGCAGAGGCTTCGTATCAAAGACTGAAGACTAGATGAGCTATGGGAATAAAGGAAGTTCTTCCAAAAGCTAAAAGAGTATCCTTGTAAATTTCAAGGTTAAGGACAGTTCTCCTAATGCTTCTTAGCTGAGATTTGGGTCTCCACCCGAGAAATATACCAAGGTCTAAAACTGTGCCATCCAATGGAGCAGCTGCTAGCTACATCAGGTTATTTAAATTTAAAAGAGTTAAAGAGAAATCATTTTAATTTAAAATTCAGTTCCCCGGTCACATTAGCCATATTCCAAGTGCTCAACAGCTAACCACGTGTGGCAAGTAGCTACCATATTGGAAATTACAGATTACTGAACACTTCTATTGCACAGTGCGGAAGCATCACACGGAATAAGACAAGATAAGGAATATTCTCTGTTCGTGAACTTCTATAACCTGTACAGAAACATCTTTACCTTGACCATAATGATGGTAACTCTTCTTGTAAGTCAACGTTAAACTCTTCAAACACTTTCTGTGCTTTCTGAAATTCCTCTTCTGCCTAGAAGTGACACATAACATGTTTACACTAAAAAATATCACATAGACACAGCCATTTCTAGACACAACATCGCTTAATATAAAATAGGAATAGCTTTATGGCATCCCGGAAGCATTTTGGGAAGCAGAGAATCTGGTAAAAATCCACAAGATTTTTTCAATAAAAGTGAAATACTGGGGACTTCCCTGGTGGCGCAGTGGTAAAGAATCCACCTGCCAATGCAGAGGACATGGGTTTGATTCCTGGCCCGGGAAGATCCCACATGCTGCGGAGCAACTAAGCCCGTGCGCCACAACTACTGAGCCTGCGCTGTAGAGCCCGCGAGCCACAACTACTGACCCTGTGCTCTAGAGCCCACGAGCCACAACTACTGAGCCCACATGCCACAGCTACTGAAGCCTGAGTGCCCAAGTCCGTGCTCTGCAACAAGAGAAGCCACCACAATGAGAAGCTCACGCACTGCAACAAAGAGTAGCCCCTGCTCGCCGCAACTAGAGAAAGCCCGCGTGCGGCAACGAAGACCCAACGCAGCCAAAAATAAATAAATTAATTAATTTAAAAAAAAGTGAAATACTGAATCTTATTTCAAAAGGAAAACGTGATTGATTACAATGGTTGCTCTTGCATCTCTTACAGAGTCATTCACTCTACAAAAATGCATTAACAGCCTGTCACATACACCGCTCTGCTCGGGATGCTGGACACGGATGCTTCTCCAAGAAATTCCCTGTCTAGTGGGAAGTCTAAGTAATTACACTACAAGAAAGGGCTTATAAGCTGTTACGGAGCGTGCTATTAAGGAAGATGGTGCAAGGAATCGAGAAGGTTCCATAGGGCAGGTGATGTTTTAACTTGATATCAAATCTTGAAGAATGAGCAAATGTTTGCTAACAAAGGGGATGGAGAATGGACTGCAATACATAAAAGGTGGAGTTGCTGGACTGGGGATGCGAGCTCACTAACCATGTGGACTTATCAGACTGCTCCACCTTTGTGCACCTCAAATCTGTAAAATGCACATAGCAATGCCCACCTCACAGGTGTTGTGAGTATTGAAGAAAGAGGATGTAAATGAAGTGTTGAACATGGTGCCTGGCACCTCAGGGGCCTCACGTGAAGGGCAGCTCTTATCACAGCTGCTCAGCAGCTGGTATTGTAGGTCACAGAGGCTCCAGCTCAGGACATGTGTAGAGGGAGGAAAGGAGGGGAAAGAAGACTTGAAAGTTGACAAGGACGGAGAGGTGAGTCAGAACCAAGTTGCGAAGGTCGCATGGGCCATGGTAAGGAATCTAGAATTTTTTTTCTACAGGCAGTGGGAGCCGTTAAAAGACTTAAGCAGTGGAGAAACTCTATCTAGATATGTGCTGCAGAAAGGCCATCCAGGCAGCTGTGTGTGTGCAGATGGGGAAAGGCAAGACTGGATGCCAAGTGAGAAGTCAGCAGGTGTCTCCCATGAGCTGTCAGCCGATGACTGACATACATGGTAAAAGCTCTGGAAATGGGTTTTTCTAAAAGAAAAAGCACGTCATGCAATTGTAGTACACATCTGTACGCTCAAGCACAATCTATGTCTGAGAATTTCACACTCGATTTCCTAGTTGAATCTGCATTCTGGCAACAAGTATGGAGCACGACCACAGAAAGAATGTAAGGACGCGTTACTTTCTTTGATCAGGCAGTACTGTTGGGGGCGAACGTTTATGATGATGAAAATGTGAGTCAGTGTCACCCATGTGAACTCTACTGTGACCTGAAAACCCTGAATGTTACTTGAAAATTATGAACAGCAGCCCACAAGCACCGTACTTCAGTTTCAATTCTGTCCTGATTCCCATCTCCATGAGAAAGGGAAGATTTCATTTTCAAAAGCAAAGTTGCGATAGGTCACAGAACATGGAGAGTGGTGACAACAGTGGGATCGGCCCCTACCTTAGAGATGCGACTCTCGTCCTTCCTCTTGGAGCTCTGCAAAGCCTCCAGGTGGTGGCGGGCACTGTCGTAGTCCACCAGTTTCCTGCTGCGCTTTGCGATGCGGTTCTGCCAACAGGGAAACATATGCGCTAAGAAAGAGACGCGGTCCCAGACTCTCTTCTTGACTGCCGAAATGCCTTCCTTGTCCGCAGTAGCTGGGGACCTTGACCGGAGATCGAGGTGAACCAGAATTTCACTAGACAAATGACCCCTGGAAAACAGACTACAGCCTCCGCTCCTTTGTGTGAAAACCATTAGGTAAAGGCCTCCCTTCCGAAAATAATTAGGACAATCGTAAGGAGGTGAAGGCAGAATTTGCAAAGACCAGAGAAATTCCAGAACTGGTTGAGGGAAGCACCTAAACCTATACTCTCTGTTAGTCTCTATTCTAGATCTTTAAATGTTCCATTCTGAAGATAGTACAAGACTATATTAGGATTTGGTTTTATAATTCTCACAGCACTCACACTAACAGCAGTTCTATAAATCAGATTTACTTCCTAAGAAACCCTTCTGCCTAGAAGTGTTTGTCAATCCTTTTGTTCATTCAAATCATCTGAGGAGATTTTAAAATATATTGATTTCTAGAGACTTCTGTTTCCAGTTAGGATATAGAGAGCTGCAAACAATGTTACGGTCACACTAGCAAGAAAAAAATCTGGATAATTTATAAAAGCATAAATTGTCTTGATCGTATCACACACATGAAGTCATATGGCAATAAAGGAATCTCAATTCCAAAGAGGGATGAGTCTCTTCAAGGAGAGACGAGACATACCAACTCTTTCACCTTTGGCAGGTAAAAGCTGTGGCCACCATACAGGTGGACAAGAAGTAGTCAGCTAAAATTTTAACACATTGTTTAAGGTCTATTGTGGGCTAACGTGTCAGTTTGGGATAGCTGGGTGTCCAAGACACAAAGGGAAGTTGCACTTATGGGCAAGCTCTTTCCTTGGGCCTCCACTGTATGCTATGAGAAAGACTGGGGACAAGACACTTCCTTGCAGTGCTAGTGAGAATGAGATGATCTCTGATGGCTATGGGGGTAGAAAGACAAAGCTCTGCCCATTCCCTTGGACATTTTTCTCTTTACAAAGCAAAAGCCTTAAGCCACTTGAGGAAGAAACAACAGATCCTCTGGTCCATAGACACCAGGCAGAGATCCACTGATTCTGGGGGAAAGGTAGAAGCAAAATCAATCTGGCCCCAGTGATGGATAGGAATCCCTTGGGCCCCTAGATATATTCAAAAATAATTGTAACACACAGAAGAGTGGGAGAAAAAAATCTCAACCCATAGGGGAGGAACATAAAACCCTCTTGGGCCCAAGATCTGATTCCTATAACAAGAAGAGGTCTGATCCCACTTTGGCAGGGTCAGAAAACTCCTGTTCAAGCTCAACCACAGATACGAGGCCGACTTTGCCTAAGACAGGCCAGGAAAGTATAACATAAAACAGCCTTGCCTCAACTCCAAGCCCAGCACTGAATAACACGAAACAGCTGCCTACCACTGGAGAAAGGCCAAGTGTATGGAGAGAGACTCCCTCTGAAACACTGGCACACAAGGACACCTGAAATCTGAGGGAGGCAGGAACACGGAGAAAAACTCTCTGGCATCCAAGGGCCCAACCAATGTGGGTCAAAGTAGAGGCAAAAACTAGACTTCAACCCAAGAGCCTGAAAATTTTATAGATGTTAGACTATACGTGCAAGGTATTAGCAGCCCAATTCTAGAGGAATTTGAAAGCGACAGTGCACCGAAAGTAACAATAGCAACAACAAAACACAAGTCCAGCTCAAGGTGCAAGCAGAGTAATTTGAACTGTCCCACTACTGGCTTGACAAAAAGGCACGCCCATTTCCAGGCATAAACATTACTCCAGTCTTCACTGTTCTATACACGATGTGTGGCATTCGATCAAAAATTCTGAAACACACACCTTAAAAAAAAGAAAAATGGCCCATGAGAAAAGACAGAGCAAGCAACAGAACCAGACATGACACAAATGTTGGAAGTATTAGTAATTTTTTTTTGGGGGGCTGCACCCATGCAGCATGCGGGATCTTAGCTCCCCAACCAGGGATTGAACCTGTGCCCCCTGCAGTGGAAGTACAGAGCCTTAACCACTGGACCGCCAGGGAAGTCCCCAGTCAGTAATTTTAAAATAACTATGACTAATATGTTAAAGTATCTAGCTGGAAAAGGTAGACAAAGTACATAAACAGATAGAGAATGTCAACAGATACATGGAAATTCAGCTAAATGGAAATGATAAAATTTATCAGAGGAGAAATTTCTTCATTAGACTTAAAACAGCTGAGGAAAGAAACAGTACAGTTCAAGATAAATGAAATGAAGAGAAAATTTTCTCATTAAAACACAAAGAGACGGACTTCCCTGGTGGCACAGTGGTTAAGAATCCGCCTGCCAATGCAGGGGACATGTGTTCGAGCCCTGGTCCGGGAGGATCCCACATGCCGTGAAGCAACTAAGCCCGTGCGCCACAACTACTGAGCCTGTGCTCTAGAGCCCGTGAGCCACAACTACTGATGCTGCGTGCCACTACTACTGAAGCCTGCACACCTAGAGCCTGTGCTCCACAACAAGAGAAGTGATCGCAATGAGAAACCCACGCACCACAACGAAGAGTAGCCCCGCTCGCCGCAAGTAGAGAAAGCCCACACCCAGCAATGAAGACCCAATGAAGCCAAAACTAAAAATTAATTAATTTTTAAAAATCACTAAAGAAACTGCCACGAAGTGAGCAAAAGTTTAAAAAAAAACAGAATCAAGCATACAAGACCAATACAATATCAAACAGTCTAACATCGTGTAACTGGAGTCTCAAAGAGAGGAGAGGGAGAGGCAGAGAAATATTTGAAGTGATAATGGCTGGGAATTTTATAAAATAAGGAAGACATCAAAGTACACATCCAAGACCTTCATAGAATCCCAAGAGGGATAAATACCAAACAAGACACAGACAGCTACACCAAAACCAAACTGCTTCAAATCAAGAATAAAGAAAAAAAATAAGTACAAAGGTAAGAATTGCACAGTCTTCAGAAACTGTGCAGGCCAGAATACGATGGAGTGGCATCTCTTAAGCACTGAAAAATAAAAAAATCAAGAGAGATTTTTAGAATTCTATTCCCAGTGAAAATACCTTCCAAAAGTAAAGGTGAAATACACGTTTTTTAAAAGACAAACAAAAGCTGGGGGAACTCATTGCCATATACGAATTTTAATACCAACAGGAGCTGTACAAAGAAATGAGTACCAGAAATGGTAAAAATTAAGGTAAATAGACAAGATTTTGGTTTTTTACTTTGAATTGCTTGAAAAGGTCACTGAAGTAGAGAAAAGCAGAAACAATAGATCGTGGGCTTTATAACCTATGTATAGGGAAAATATATGACAATAAGAGCGCAGGGAATGGAGGGAGGAGCTGGAAATACACTGCTATAAGGTTCTTAGACTGTACATGAAGTGCTGCAATGTTACCTGAAGTTAGACAAGTTAAAGATGTACATTGCAAACTGTAGGGCAACCACTAAAAAGTTAAAGAGGAACAACTAATAAGCAAGTAGTGTAAAATATACTGATTCCTGAGCCCCAGACTAAGAGATTCTGATCTAGTTAGTCTGAGGCAAAGTCCAGGCATCTGTCCTTTTTAAAAAAATCCCCAGGGGTCTAGTTGTGCCCGGCTAGTCTAATACTGAGAACTGCAGAAGAGGATCCTTAAAAAACTTTAAATTTCATAGGGTAGGAAGAAGAAAAACAACAATAATATAAATGTTTATCGTTTACAAAACATAGTCCTCTGGGTCCTCACAGCAATGCCCAGTATGGGTGTTTCAGGGATTTTCCCATTTTACAGGTAGGGAATTTGAAGTTGCATGAGATTAACCTGTAACTTGTCCAGAATTACTCAGAAAGTCTGTGGTGAAAGATGAATTAGGTATCAGCCCCGGGACCAGTGCCAAGAGTAGGGTGACTCCAGTGAGACACCTAGGGCACAATGTTTAAGGAGGCTCTCACTCTTGGGGTAATGTTAGTGCAGGGTCAGCAGTCCACGTAGGACTTTGAACCCTCGTGCCCTCACCTGTCTCACTCAGTCCCTGCTCCTGATGCTTGGTTAGTACTCTTTCTAGCACTTCCCAGGTGTCTCTGACAGACTCTGTCATCCAGCTACCATCTGTCACTCTGTGCTACTCCTCTACACCCCATCAGGGGTGATGACAGGTAGGGCGGGGCAGTTACACTCATTTAGCTGCTTCCAATCCCTTTCACTTTATCCTCTGCACCGACCGCTTCCGACTGCCGTCAGTGGAAGGATGGCTGACATACCACGTTCACTCAAAATATATGATGAATTAGCCCAGCAGGGTAGAGAGAAAGGTGCTAACAAGGTGACAAAGCTCCTTACTTTCAGCAGACATCTGTTACCTTCCAAGGAGCACCGCCCCTTGAGGTAGTGGCCCTGTGTAACTCTGTGGAAACTTTTACAAAGCTCTGCTTTGTGGACTTGGTCGGGGGTGGGGAGGTTGTCCTTTAGTATCTTCCAAAAAAGCAAATCTTGATGCTTTGAAGATAAACTTGATTTTCGAAAAGAGGCAAAATTCAATTACTTCCAAGCCTGGGAACAGCGCACTGGATCATCTTATTTTTTGTTCAAAAACAAGAAGTGAAGTAAATAATGTGAGTCATTTTCTTGTGTAACTGACAAGTTAATTACAGAGTACAGCTTACCATGGTAGAAGTGACATTTTGAAGGCCATCACTTACTTTGATGCATATATTTTTGTGTTGGCAAAACGTATCAGTCTTATTGCCTTACCTACCTGATATTTGGGAAACCTGAAAAAAGAACCACATCTCCTAAGAAAGGGTAGAGTTAATACACTATAGCTTTCACACGGAAAATGATACACTTCTTATTTAATCATCCAATAGTAAATTTTATTAAATAAATTTACTAGCTTAATTGTTTAATTAAATGGCTTTTAAATATTTACTTATTTTAGTTATTTATTTATTTTTATTATTTTTGGCTGTGTTGGGTCTTGGGCAGAGCTTGGGCTTCTCTCTAGTTGTGGCGTGTGCGTTTTCTCTCTCTAGTTGTGGTGCTCGGGCACGTGGCTCTGGAGCTGTGGGATCTTAGTTCCCCGACCAGGGATTGAACTTGTGTTCCCTGCATTGGGAGGTGGATTCTTTACCACTGGACCACAAGGGAAGTCTCAATTAAATGGTTCAATTAAAAGTTCTTCAGATTCCCCACTATTCATTGACCATATGCAGTAAAGAAAATAATTTACTAAATTTTTTAAAAATTTCAACAATAACCCCAATGTGGAATTCATTTTGGCCCACTGCTGTAAATATATGCTTAATGGCTCATGCACAGCTGCTAAGATAAAATCTAAACTTCATTTTACAATAACTGCTAACAGCTGTAAGCCTGTGTAGGTTGGGGACAAGCTGGCTCTTATTACAACATTGATTTTAGATATCAGTGCTGCACAACAAAAACTGTAACACCAGGTGCCCTGCCAATCACAGCTGGAAAAGTCAAACACCATTCCCTCATGAATGGTACTGCATAGCCCTTGCTGATGGGCTGCAGTAAATATTTGGAAATTTGCCTCACCATGCACACCCTGTTGATGTTAATGAGTCCAGGAAGTCAACTGTATTCCAGGCTTTGAAAATGCTCCACTGTATTTTTAATCATTAATCCTCCTTTTCATCAATAACCCACTCACTACATAATCTCTCAGCACTCACTTTATGAAGTGACAGAGTCTGTATCCACGTCTAACTTCCGTCCATTGAGTAAAAGGCACAACATCTGTGTATGTTCACAGAAGAAGTCTTTCAACTATTAGAAACAGCTATCCCAACTGCTCTCCAACCCCAGGTTGTTTCCTTTCCAAGTTAAACACTGCTGTTTCCTTCACTGTTCACCATATGAAATGGTTTCACAATTGTCTATCTTGGTTGAAACCCTATGTGTATGCTCTAATATTCGAAATGTGACTTCAGAGAAACAGAGAGAGAGATTATGTAGGCTCTTTCCACGATGCAGGTAAAACCATATTTCATTTATCTTCAGGGAATCCAGCTACATAACATGATTCCAAATCTCTCATGTAAGATCATCATTGTGTGTGACCTCAACCATGGACACCATGGACCACAGGAAAAGAACTGCTTAAACAGAATAAAAGGACTTCCCTGATGGCGCAATGGTTAAGAATCCACCTGCCAATGCAGGGGGCACGGGTTCGAGCCCTGGTCCGGGAAGATCCCATATGCCACGGAGCAGCTAAGCCCTTTCACAACAACTACTAAACCCACGTGCCACAACTACTGAAGCCCATGTGCCTAGAGCCTGTGCTCCGCAACAAAGAGAAGCTACTGCAGCGAGAAGCCCGCACTCAGCAACGCAGACCCAATGCAGCCAAAATTTAATTAATTAATTAATTAAAAAATAGAATAAAAGTTCCACTGAGTGTTTCAACAAACTGAAAAGACTAACCAACATAATCCATCATGAGTTTATTTTAATCTCTCTGTTTCAACAAAGGTACCTCTGTATGTCTTCTGAAATTTTACGTTCCTAGAGAGAATGGTCAATTTCCAAATAGCTATTGCTGGGCAGTATCGTAACAAATAACAGATAACAAACAGATCCTTCACACATTTTTGATGATACTAAGTTTTTGTTCCTGAAGCTCAACAACTTTTCAAATGTATTCTCCTGTAAGTCAATCACAGCCTTTATTTGCTTATCTAAGTTGTACTATCAAATATTATATGACTAATTTAGACAAGTTGCGAGGTCCTTTGAAATTTTCAAGTAGGAAGACAAACGTTTCTTTTACCTAATTTATTAGGAATTGATTTTTATGGAGACTGAATTACCATGCAATAAACAGTATTCTAAAGCGTGATAATAATTCTGAGACTGTTTGCTCCACAAATGCTGCAAATTCCAAGGCAAAATGTCAATGCCTATCAAATTATCTGAAGATACCTCAAAACACATTCCCTGTGTACAGAATTTTAACTTTTTAAAAAATTGTTTAATTTCTCAGAAAATTTTTAAAACTGACTTAATACCTTTCCAAATTAAGATGTAGCTATACAATGACCCGGTAAAGCATTCTGCTGCCTATTATGATAACATCACCTAGAATTCATCATTTGGATTTGTTCTCTGGGACATCTTGCCAACAAGGCTAATATGTCCAGTCTGATCCACTTAGGTTTTTGTCTGGTGCCTCTGGTGTCCCAAAACACACTTCAGGTGTTGGCCATCTAGCGTTAGGCATTCTGTGTGGGACTGAGGAAACTAACGTCATTGATAGGAGTATAGTTTTGGCCAAGAAGCTTCACTATGTTTCATGGCCAAGGGCGGTGCACATTATTGCAGATAGTTTCCTGGTGTCTGGCAATGGCTATAAAGAAGGCCAGGTAAAAATGGAACTTCACATCAGAGGTCACCTAGCAAGATACTGAAAATGCCCGCGGACACTGGTTCATGGCCTCCTTGCTCTACAGGAAGGGCAGCACATGGCTGTCTTACCTAGCAGTCCTCTTTGAGCTGGGAGAACAACTAGGGAGCAGATCTATTAATGCTACCATTTGCTATATACAGCCCTGATGGTTTAAAGACCATCTATACCTTAAGAGTCAATTTCAAATCTGTGATATTCAATCCTTCACTTGTATATTTTCCTTTCAATGAATCCAAGTGTCGAATAAGACAAATGTTTTAGACAAGATATTTTTAGATCCAGATGCAAATGTATTTGAAATGCTTACATCTTAAGAATTCAATGTGAACCTGAAAATTTCAAGGAGAGAAAAAATATGCAGGTGTACTATGAACATACACAAAATAAACAGTAAGGAAAAGATCAGATTTTGCTCTCACATGTGCAGTGAAGTTTCTCCTTTCCTCATGACCTTTGTTTATTCTAATGGAAATTTTTGCCAAATGCCATATAACCAAAAGGTTTGAACATAAAGAAGACTGGAATTTTTTGGTATCTCTGATTTATGATTTTATATCTATAGGATTAAAAAGACTTCTGTAGAGAAATAAAAGCTGAAGCAGTTCATTAAAGGGGGAAATGTGATTTCTGGAACTATATTTCATTTTAAACTGTTAGGAACAGGATAAAAATCTCACGCTTAAATAAATGAAAAGTTACCAAATGTTTCTGATGTCAGCTTGAGGACTTTTAATTCTACTTATCTCTTGCCCATGTTTTAATAAGAACATGGGACCATTCAATTCTTCCCTTTATAGACACAGAATAAAATACCTTTATGTCAGGAAATTGGCCCAGATAGGTGTCCAGTGTCAGCAAGGACCCATCCACTAGTTTTTGATGGAAGTCTTCCCACAGCACATCACATTTCTGAGAGAAAAAGAGAAATAAAGAGACAACTGCAGAATGATTTTAATTGGATCACTTTCACCAACTTCTAAAAAACCTGAAACTATAAAATTAAATAAGTTCTACTTCCCTGGCTAGTAAATGCTAGAAAAGTGTGGATTATTTAAGAATACAGTAATTTGGCTACCAGTTCTAATTTATAACATAGGCTACCTAAGGGCTCAGCTCATTTAAAAATGTGTTTCTGATTCCGAATTACTAAAGAATGTAGAAACTTCAAAAGGTCCCCCGATTCCTATAAATGGACTTTGGGGCTAGGAGTCTGAGAAGAATTCCACCAAGACAGTTTGCTTCTGAAGCAATCCATGAAATTAGAAACCACTCCAGACAACAAACCGCAGCTGAAGCCTCCACACGGACAGCAGAAAATTTAGTCATACTGGGAAGGGCCCTACCATTTATGGAATATCAGTTGTCATGAACACAATGAGTATTAGATATTATTATTATTGTTACTCCTATTACTGTCAAGGCATTGGGTTAAAAGCTGTATGTGTCTCTGTGTGTGTGTGTGTGATTTAATTCTCACAATAGCCTTATGAAGAAAGTCTCATTGTTGCCATTATACAGAAGATGATGCTGAAATACAGAGATGTTACATAGTTTGGCTAAGGTCATGCAGCTGGTATATGACAGACTCTGGTTTCAACCCCTGAATTTGAAGCCCATTATCTGTCGATGACACCAGGCTGCCTCACCAGAACAGAGTTCATATCCTAGCTGTGTGACTTTGGAAAACTGAACGTTCCTGAGTTTCAATTTCTCCAAGTATGTGCGTTGACAACATAAACTTGCTTCACAGAATCCCAGGCACCTGCGCAAGAACGTCATTCCATATTCCTCCCGTTACTACATCTGGCATCTCCTGACAATGTCTACCCTTTCTTTTTTCTTAGCAATAGAACGTCCAGTTTTAGCCGGGCACACGGCTGCCTAGGATACAGACCATACTTCCCAGCCTCCACGGCAGCCAAGTGTAGCCATGAGACTAAATTCTGACAATGGGATGGACTTTCAGGAAGTGGCCCTAAAAGGAGGCTTGTCCTCCAAGCTTCCTCCTTCTTGCTGACTGGAAGACAAAAATGAGAGCTGATAGCCAGAGCTCAGAGTCATCTTGAACGTGGAGGTGGCAGCAGGGATGCAAAGACAGGCCCCTGATGCTCGTGGGTCCCCCATACCACACCTGGCCTGCCAACCTCCGAGGTCGGTTATGGGAGAGAAGCTTCTCTCTTGTTGAAAACCACTTTTTAATGGTTGATTTGCTTCTCTTTTTCACACGTTAAAACCCAATTCTAATTGTCATAGATCCTTATTAAGAATTTTATGCAAACAGGGACTTCCCTGGTGGTGCAGTGGATAAGACTCCGTGCTCCCAATGCAGGGGGCCCGGGTTCGATCCCAGGTCAGGGAACTAGATCTCACATGCAAGCCATGACTAAGAGTTCGCATGTCACAACTAAGGAGCCCATGTGCTGCAACTAAGGAGCCCGCCTGCTGTATCTAAGACCTGGCGCAACCGAATAAATAAATAAATTAATTAATTTAAAAAAAGAATTTTATGCAAACAAAAAAACTTAAGTCCACCGTACAAAGAGGCTTATCTTATGATCTGAGCAGACCCCCTGGACATGCAGTGTCAGGTGCTTCACCACTGAAAGATTCCCTAAATCCTGGCAGCCACAAGGATCAAGGTAGGACAGTAGCTGTTTCCTTAGGAATCAAGGTCAACAGTGGCATTTGCCACACACAGAATTGTAACGTGGTGTTCTGAAAAGCCATTCACACAAGTTTCTAACCATTCCCTTAAAAATTCTTCTTTTCACAATGAATTTTTAATTATACACCTCTAATTGGAAATTTACAAAATGAGTTAAGCCTTTAACAACACGCTGTTGAAACACAGTGTCTTTATATTTAAGAAATGTGAGAAGATGCCATTCCTCAAAACTGCATTGGAAAATGGTGTGTGGAGGCTAGTTTTGCCTAATTCACATACTGAAAGTTTTCGAAAGAGGTAACAGAGCTCACAATGAGCTTTCTTCATAAATAGATCTCAGTTTCTATCATAGTCATAACTGTGGGGATGTCAGAATTTTGGGGAAGCAGCCCAGGAAAGATGTTAACCCATCTTTCCAAAGGCTGCATAGATGATCGGCATGTCATGTACCAGACCCTTCCCTGAGTTGTGGCGGCCATATGTCTTAACTCTCCTGTGCCTCATGAGAAGCAACGAGCTCCCATGAAGTGGGCATGATGACCAACCATTCTTTGTTTTAACAAAGAGCTCGGACATGAGAAAACCCGGCTGCAGGCTTCCTAAAGTCAGTAATAATCACACACACTGTACACTAGGTCGAGGATGTGAATACACTCGACTTTAAGTGTGTTTTAGGAGATACAACTATTATTCTCACTTCGCCGATAAGGAAACTAAAGCCCAAGAAGATTAAAGAACTCATCTGATGTCACATCCCATTCCACTTTCTTCAAAGCAACAATGACCACTTTCTCACTTCCCAGAGCCAGACAGCCCTGAGCTAGACGGTGCATTTCAGGTGTTAAGACATGTCTAAGGACGAAGCCTTTCATTAGTTAAATTCCTATTAGCAGGCCCTGTCCTCAGCCCTGCAGACCAGCGAAGGGACCATCTAGTGGTAAAGTGAATGGGATGCTCTTCCCAGATCCCGTGCCTGCTTTCAAGGAGGGATGGGGAAGAAGGTGCAGTACATAAAATCAGGCCATGAGCCAGTTCTCCTACTGGAATGGGCTAAGAAGTGTAGTAAAGGACAGACAAGTGCTATTCTTATGTTGAACAAAACCAATCTTTAAGCCACAGCTTTCTACCCAAGTGGCTTTATTGTCATGTTCACTCCTCACTGCAAGTTTGGGTTGATCTGGATGGTGGAACTGCACAGTGCCTTCTGGGTACACAGTGCCCCTTCATGATTAGGGCCATGAAGCGGTGAGAGGGGGTCAGGGGATAGGCTGAGTGAGCAGGACATGGTGGGAACCTCACAGAAGTCACCCTGGGGCCTCTCACGTGCTGTGACCAGCTCTCACCTCGCCAACCATTTTCACGTCTTCGCGCCCGTACCAGTCGGCCTCATAGACTTCATGCAGCGACTCGGTGAGCTTCATGGAAGCCTCTTGCATGCCTAGCATTGGAGAAAAACAACTCCTGTTAGAGAGAGGTACGTGAGGAGTCTCTTCCTCCTTTCCCTACTTTTCAAAGTGAGAGGAAAAATCTTGAATACTTGCTAATTGTTTAAGGAAAACCTGGGCAGGCACAATTGCTCTTTGCACCTGTAGTCCTGATTCTGATTACAGTGTGCATTTTCTAGTATTTTCAGGATAAAGATACATGCTGGGTCTTGAAAAAAATCAACAAGGTGTTCTAGTCTAAAAACACCAATAATAATATGTCCTATTATGTGTGCTGTCACTTGCTAAATGGCATGAAACCGTAAATGTATGGGACACCTAGAATACTTACCTATAAAACTAAAGAGTTCTAAAACAACTAATACCAAATGACTTTAAATATTAGAAATAAAGCATCTGGCGGGGGGGAAGCAGATAGAAGCAAAATCTATAGGATTTTCAGGCATCACTGAAAGGGCTTTAAGTGGCCTAAAAATTTTCAAAAGAAACAAGAAGTTGTTCTTTTTCCAATATTACTAAAAGCTTATACATACAGTTTTAAGTCAGAACTCTCAGAAAGCTTAGCGTTTTTAAGTCTATGGGTATTTTCAGAATTTTCATTAAGGTACAATTTGGTATGTTACAAAAATATGGTTATTAATAATAGGAAAGATAAAAAGTTCCCCAGTGCAACATGGTGATACAAAGTATCACAAAGTCTTTTCCAGACTCCCTCTGCCCTCCTTCAAAACATGGAGGGTAAAGTGTGGATTGCCGTGGAGACAGCTCAGGGCTGGGGACAGAACAAGGTGGAGTCTTTGGCTGGCGACTTGGAGAAGCGCCTCTTTGGCACCAGACTCTCCCTCACAGCTGGAAGGTGAGACCTGACCGAGTTGGTGTCCTGGTCTTTGTCACTAGGGGATATGAAAAGGGGCTGGATAGAAGGAGAGGAGAGAAAAACCATAGCGCTGCCATTAAAAATAAAAGACACATAAACTTAAGGCCAATGAATCAAAGAGGGAAATTTTTTTGTTAAACTGAAAGCTGCAACACTCTAGACTCACCCACATGCTTGCTGAATTTAAGACAGTCAGTTCTGGGTTCAACAATGAGAGAAAAGGACAAAATAAAAGAAGATGGCTGAGGAGTTTGAGGTTTTTGAGCACAAGATGCCTGTTCTCCTTGCTTGGCCCTTGAAATAAACCTTTCTCTGCTCTACAAAATAAAAAATGAAAAGAAGATGTCTGAAATGATCAAAGTATTCGCTCAAAGAGTCACACAATGGAATATTACTTAGCCACAAAAAAGAATGAAATAACACCATTTGCAGCAACATGGATGGACTTAGAGATTATCATACTAAGTGAAGTAAGTCAGACAGAGAATTTCATATGATATCGCTTATAAAATGATACCAATGAATTTATTTACAAAACAGAAATAGAGTCATAGACATAGAAAACAAACTTATGGTTACCAAAGGGGAAAAGGGTCGGGGAGGGATAAATTAGGAGTTTGGGATTAAAATACACACACTACTATATATAAAATAGGACCTACTGTATAGCACAGGGAACTATACTCAATATCTTATAATAACCTATAATGGAAAAGAATCTAAAAAAAGTATATATATTTATATATATATTATATATATAAAGTATATATATTTATATATATATATATATCACATTGCTGTACCCCTGAAACTAACACATTGTAAATCAACTATATATCAATACCAATTAAAAAAAATAAAATAAAATACTAGTCCCACCCCACAAATCTCTCCCCACTAATCTCAATATCTGCCTTATCATCTACCACATCCGTGGCTGCACTTGGATCGGACTCAGTGCAGGGGGCTGGACAGCGGCCGGCTGGCAGAGATGCAGCACACACCCTGATCACTCTCCCTGCCCTCCGTCACCAGCCTCATTTCTTTGCCTTGAATATCCCGAGACTAGAAACCAACGCCAGAGCCTCTCTGTCCCCCTACAGTGGCAGGGCTGCAGGTACAGCCGGTCCCCACAAGTCACATGCAGTCCAGGGCCATGCTTCCTGCTAACCCTGCTACCATCCCTCGCCCCCTCCAGCTAGAAGGCTTGTGTGTAAGTCTGTGAGCATCCAGCTCTTGGGACATACTCTCCCCTGGGATGAAATCAGCTGCAAGGTCTCAAGCTCACTCTATCTAACAACTCTTCCTAGAAAGCTGTAGGACGTGGGAGGCACTTATTCCTAGTTTCCAGCATAAGGGCAGACACATTTGTTCCTTGTATATTCTGATTATCATTTCAATGGGAATTGGGGAGTGGGTGGAATGGAACACCTGTGCTCGAGTACCCATCCTGCCAGAAAGCCAAATGGCTGTATAATTAACACTCAATCTTGTTACTCTTGAATTCCAAGAACAACCCGTGCTTGGTAACATGCAGTAAACAACTCATACACATTACCTTTGATAGCTGCTAAATATCCTCGGAGTTCTCGCTGAAGTCTGGTACCCTCTGCCTGAAAACACACAAACACAGAGATGCTAAGCATCTTGTCTGTATCTTGCATGCAAACATGTACAAAGCAATAAGTCTCGAGTTATTTTCTCCAGGAGCTCATTCTTGAAAGAACATAAATATGTGGACACAGACTAAACAAGATGCCCAAGACTAAACAAGATATTTACAAAGATTTTACTCAGCCTAAAAAGGAAAAGGAGAGGGACTTCCCTGGTGATCCAGTGGGTAAGACTCCACACTCCCAATGTAGGGGGCCCGGGTTTGATCCCTGGTCGGGCAACTAGATCCCGCATGCATGCCGCAACTAAGACCCGGCACAGCCAAAAACAATAAATAAATATTTTTAAAGAAAGAAAAGAAAAGGAGAAGGCAAGTAAGACTTTGCTTAGAAACTGTGACCCATCATACAGCAGTTCAATACATTCAAGAGCTACTAAGTCTCTAAATTTTGACATGTAGGTTACAACGGTTGGAAACTGATCATCACCGTTCACTGTTTAATATGGTAGCTACTAGCCCCAAGTGGACAGAGATTTAGTGCCCAAAAACATATATATCTCATTAATATATTCTACATTGACTGTATATTAATACAATATTTTGGATATACTGAGTTAGATAAACTATATTGACTCATTTCATCTCTTTCTTTTCGTTTTTTAAAAATTAAAGTATAGGTTTTCCCTGGTGGCGCAGTGGTTGAGAGTCCGCCTGCCGATGCAGGAGACGCGGGTTCGTGCCCCGGTCCAGGAAGATCCCACATGCCGCGGAGCGGCTGGGCCCGTGAGCCATGGCCGCTGAGCCTGCATGTCTGGAACCTGTGCTCCGCAACGGGAGAGGCCACAACAGTGAGAGGCCCGCGTACCAAAAAAAATTAAAAAAATTAAAGTATAGTTGATTTATAATACTGTGTTAGTTTCAGGTGTACAGCATCTTTCACTTCTTAAAATACATTAGAAAATTTTAAATTATGAATGTGGTTTGCATTGTGTTTCTATTGGACATCACCAAATTAGAGAAATTGTTCAACTGTAAATGTTGGCCCATGAACATTTGTTTTGGTTTGGATTGCACTTAGAAACTCTAAGACTCTGAGAGTAGGAGTAGATTTTAGTCCGGAGTTCCCTCAGGAAATGTTGATGGTAGCGTGGAGAAGTGAAGCAGGTAAGGAAAGAGAGCCAACGCAGGGTGCATTAGCAAGCAAGCTTCTGCAGTGGGCAGCCCCGCCTTAACCCTGCTGGGGAACTCTGGGAGACAGACTCAAACACCCTATAGACATCCTAACCGAAGGGCAAGGGAGCTGGGGCATTTATGCATCAACTCCTGCTAATCATTGGCTGAGGGCTGCTTCTGGGGGATATTAATTCCCCATTATGTCCAATGTAGGGACAGATAGGTCTCAGGAACCACAGAAAGCCCTCGGGCAAAGAGCTCTGATGCTGGAAGCTGCAAGTCAGTCTAGTGGGCTCAGAAAAGGTAGGTGCTAGGGGCATACAGCTGGCACCTACAGTGTTGCCTATGATACTGCAACTGAACACATTAAAAATATATGCATTTTAATTGCATAATCATTTAACAAAAGTGAAGAGAGCTAGCATACAGAATGACTCCACCTTGAAGATTAATACTATAGCAACTGTTTTATAACTCTAACTTGATAGTTAATAATACACCCACTAATATAGCAACTATAATAGTCACATTCAACGAGCATTTGCTAGTATTTACCAAAAAGGGAGAGGGGATGAAGGCAAAAAAACACTTATGTCCTTCAGGGACTTCCCTGGTGGTCCAGTGGTAAAGAATCCACCCTGTAATGCAGGGGATGCAGGTTCGATCCCTGGTCAGGGAACTAAGATCTCACATGCTGCGGGGCAACTAAGCCTGCACGCCACAACTACTGAGCTTGCGCGCCTCAACTAGAGAGCCTGCGTGCCACAAACTACAGAGCCCACGTGCCCTGGAGCCTGTGTGCCACAACTAGAGAAGGGAAAACCCGCAGGCCACAACTAGAAAGAAGCCTGCACGCCACAATGAAAGATCCCGCGTGCTCCAACTAAGACCCGATGCAGCCAAAAATAAATTAATTAATTAAAAAAAAGAAAACTAAACTCTTAAAAAAAAGCCTTTCAATAAATTATAATCTAGTAGAGGAACTAAAATATCTATACGAAAAATTGCATTGCAAAGCAGATTATACTTAACTCTGAAACACCATCCAAACACAACGCAAAGCCAAAATGCCCAGCACATTTAAAAATAGATAGTGATTAATATAAATAAACTCTGGGGACTTCCCTGGTGGTCCAGTGGCTAAGGCTCCGTGCTCCCAATGCAGGGGGCCCAAGTTCGATCCCTCGCCAGGGACCTAGATTCCACATGCTGCAACTAAAGAGTGCGCATGCCGCAACTGAGAAGAGTCTGCATGCCACAACTACAGATCCCAAATGCCTCAACTAAGACCCGGCACAGCCAAATAAATAAAAATAAATATTAAAAAAAATACAAACAAACTTTGAAAAGAAGTGTTTAAGACCATGCTGGACTCCAAAGTAAATTCTGGAAGAGAATATTTTCCTATATCTTATAGTGCAGGTATAGTGACATTATTTCTATAAAGTCTATGTAAAGCTCAGGTGAGGTTTTCTTTACCTGCCTTAAGCTCAGGCTGTTTTTGCAACTCTGTAAATCCAGGTACCACCAGATGAAAGCTTAGGGTTAATTCATTTGTTGGCACATATGAACTTCAACCAGAATGGTGCTATACAGAAAGGCAAAACAGAAATCATCAAAGTTCTAAACAACTGACTCCCTTTCTTGTGGCTCAGCATGGCTTAAAATCAAAACTAAGTTTCCTTTGCCTTGCTGAGCCATTCAGAAATGCAGTGTGAAAGCAAACTACTACAAGCTAGATTAAAAAAAAAAACTAACCATAGTGGATTTCCAAAACATCAAAGTATAGTGTAAAACTGTAGGCAAAGAATGAGGAGAATGAAGAAAAATGCTAATGATAAACACTTGGGCACAGGTAGAAGATATGAAGGATCCAGAGAAGAAACAGGTAGAATCAGGCCAAGGTCCCCAACACGAACAGGAAAAGAATTTGGGGAAAAAAGAAGTCAGTCTTTCCCCTATTGATTATCTATTTTGGGACAGATACTGTGTAAGATTCTGAGTATATAAAAAGCTGAAAAGACATTGTTTGGGGAGATTTAATTATTGTCACATCTACACTGCATCTCCCTACCAGATCTGTTTTGGGGGGAGGATTATGCTTCCTGCCCCATCAACACCAAGCTTGGTTGTGGGACTTGGCTAATGAAATGTGAGTGGAAGAGCCATGTGCTGCTTCTGAGCAGAAGATGTAAGAGCCGTCACACACTCCGACCATTTCCTTTCCCTCTACCATGCGCCCCATAATGTTCCAGATAGGGGTTCCTTCTCCAGCCTGGATCTCAGAGCGAAGGGAAGATGAAATGGGCAGCTACCGTGCACATTTTCATAAGCGAGAAACAAACCTGTTCTTAAAAGCCACCAAGGTATTGGTGACCTACCCTAAACAGCCTGATACAATGGTTCACCATCAAGAGTAGAAATGCAGAAAGACAGAGTAGCCTGAAATCTAACAACAAGCCAATGGAGTTACTGAGCAGAAGAGCATTAAAGGCACTTACAGAAACATTTCAGAAAGGAAATCAAATTGGAAAGATGAAGGACAAAGTGGGTGATTTAGCAAATGGGAGCCTGAGTGGTGGCCAAGCGATTGAAAGAGGTAGAATGGTACTGAGAGAGGAGAGCAGGCCACAATCATTTGTCCCAACAGACGGCAGATCATTGAGAGAGAATAATATGTGAAATCAGACATGTGATTTACCCAGACAGATCTAGATCCAGACCGATCTAAAGCCTACAGCCCTGAAAGGGGTAATTAGGAGGGTCTGACTCCCCTAAGGCCACGTTTTTCAAAATAGGTAAGTGTAGACCTTAGAGGTACTTAATGATTTGTCTAGCACACTTACAGCCACAAAATAAACCTAAAACATCTCGCTGGAATATCAATTTATTGAGATTGGAGGGGGACAAATGGAGAAACCATTATTTCACCACCACTAAGCCACCTGTTAGGATGTAAAGTGAAAAGCTGCATAGAGATGAAACAGAACTTCACAGATGTCTCCTGTTTTCAGATGTCTGCTTAAGACTCTGCTCTACTACTGCTCCTGCCCCTTCCCTGGAAAAGTGCAAGAAGCACTTAGCTCAGGCAGGGCTCACATCTCACCCAGAGGGATGCTTTCCCCTCAGGAAGTAATACAGAGCCAACCACAGTAACTGATGGTTTTGAGTTACCCCGACTGCTCAGAGTACCTGGAAACAGCAGAAGAGTAGGGTGGAAAGGCATTCTTTTCCCAAATACTTACGAAATAAAGCATGTCAAATTAAGCCCACAATTAAGTCACTGCCTTTTCTTTCAAGAAAAGTACAAGAAAGAGAAGGAAATATTCAGGCTCCAATCTATACACTGCATTCATCTAGCCCAAGGGGAACAATAAACATTTAAAAAAATAAAATAAGCATCCCAGAAGAAATGTTTAGATATTATAAGAGTGACAGAAAATTCAAATGATATAATAATGGCTTGAATTCATGAGTTCAATTTAGCCAGATAAACTGGAGGCTAACTTAAATAACTTTATTCTTTTCCAATTATTAAAATTCTTAATTTTCCCCGTGAGTATTAAGGTTCACAAAGCATTCGGTAATGACCATATTGAATTTCGTATAAAATTCTGCCTGAATCAAGCAAAAGCCTCTGGAAAGAAATTTTTCACCTATAATATGCCACACAGTAGCTCTGCACAAAACCTATTGCCTAATAAAATTTACTTAACATCATTACTCTATGTGAATCACAAGTAAGTTTTAAATGAGAAATAACTTCTTATAGCACTGCTCGCATTTCACTGAATCTAAGTGCGTTCCAAATTCCTCTGAAAGTTACCATTTCAGTCCTTCAGCCTTGAATTGTGTATTGTGCATGCGTGTGTGCAGAAAAAAGACTGAAAATTCCACAACCTTGTGAATTTTCCCTTCAATTTCTTAATGTCATTCTCTACAGTATAAAATTATTATTCCAACTCTTGGTCACACTCTCCTCAGGACTTATGGGCAAGTGCATTGCCTACTAATTGCCTACTAATACGCCTCTTTGGAAAATATCTAAGAAGGATTCACTGCCCACAATATCCCTTGCCCTGGCATATAGTATAATAACATGCCCCTGGTGTTAGTCAGAGGTTCTTTATTTTTTCAATTGCATCATTTATCAGTGTCAGGAGCCGCTGCCTCTCAAGCCTAGACGGTCCCCCAGGCCTGGCTTTCTTTCCACACAGCCCAAGGGAGTGGCTTGCTTCTCCTTCCTCATTAAAGCTACCCCCAAACACCCCCTCCCTTGTGTGTCACGCCCTCACAGGGCTGGGGAGAAGGAAACCGTCTCCCCAGTCTTCTGTTTCCTGGATGTTCTGGAAAACAAGCCAGGGTCATTTTGGGTTTCATCATGAAGATATCCAAAATGAATAGGCAAGATGGACCTAGAGATTGTCATACTGAGTGAAGAGAAATACCGTATGCGGAATCTAAAATAAATGATACAAATGGAGAAATGATACAAATGAACGTATTTACAAAACAGAAATGGACTCACAGACTTAGTGAATGAACTTATGGTTACCAGTGGGGGAAGGGTGGAGGGAAGGGATAGTTAGGGAGTTTGGGATTGACATGTACACACTGCTATATTTAAAAAGGATAATCAACAAGGACCTACTGTATAGCACAGGGAATTCTTCTCAACGTTATGTGGCAGCTTAGATGGGAGGGGAGCCCTGGGGGAGAATGGATACATGTATATGTATGGCTGAGTCTCTCTGCTGTGCACCTGAAACTACTGCAACATTGTTAACTGGCTATACTCCAAAATGAAATTTAAAAAATTTTTAAATTAATAGGCAAGCAAAAAGTCTTCATGGTTTTAAAACCTTACAAAGGTCTGAGACTCACTGCCTCTAGTCAAAGAATCCCTTTATTCTCTTGCAGAGTGGTCTCTTGAAGCTGTTGCTTTCTTCCCCTAGTGCTGTGAGCACCTCTCCATGATACCTGCCTCTAAGGACTAGACTGAAGTTTAAAATCTAATTAAATAGCTGGAGAGAGAGTGAAACAGGCACACCACCATGGAAAGTTTCAAATATCTTTGTTACCCAATAGGAAGAAATCACATTCCATACCTAATTAAATGTGTTTCCAAATTGTTCTACATCAGATTGGTCCTCAGGAACACCAATTACTTAATTATTTGTTTATATGTCTTGGGGGGAGGGTGGGGCAGAGGAGGGGGTCGGTTCCCAGATAGGCCTGGCTCCTGGGCAGCTCTCGCTGCTTGTCTCTCTTCAGCACCTAGGACAGCTCCCAGACACATCTTTGGTTCTTGAACATTTAAAGATTTAATCTATGTAGTGTCAAAGGACTAGCTATAAATGCTACCACATCAAGGTTTCCTACTGCACTCTAGTAATAAGTGCAAGGAAGAGTTACAGACAGATTTCCTGCAAGGTAAGCCTGGTTCCTGATAAGAGCTACCACAGACTGACACACAAGAAGAGTGTCTCAAAGTCCTACAGCTATGGCAAACTGTATCTGGGCATTGGGCTTAAAAACAGGGTTGCACCAAACTACGATGAATAACACTTGAAGATTAATGAGTCAAGTCGTTTATTGTTTAGGTACACTGAATTCTGAAACACTAAAAAGATATTAATATTGGTAAATACTTATGTCTAGGACTGCAGGAGCCAATACAGAGGTACGATTTTGTTAGCTTACCTTAGACCCAGTTACGCCTGCCCAAAAGAAAGAAACTGTACTTGAAGCATTGATTTGAATTTGAGATACAACGCATAGAATGAATTGATAAATTTCTAAGGAACTAAACTCAGCACAGCAACCACTGCAAATTCGGAAGCACCATGCCCCATACTACCATGTGCATGACACCCGCGGTCAGGGGCATATACCACGGTGGCCCTGACTGTACTGGCAAAACCAAATCCAGTGCATTTTATTTGCAAGGCTATGCAGGTCTAGCCAAACACCTTAAGGCAGTATGTATTTAATACCTAGTAAACAAGCAATGGCTTGTTGAATTGACTTGTTAAAATATGGTGAATGTAATTTATATTTATAGGTAACTTTGTTTTTAAAAAATAAAAGCAATACCCACAAGACCGAAAATTTTTTTATTAAATATCCTCTTTAACTAAGAAACTGGGTTGATGTTTTAAAAGGAGCCGAGATAGAAGGCCAACAGTATTAACGGACGTATGAAACTTGGATCTGAAGAGATGTAACTTCAAAAACTGTGATTTCACAAAGGTAAGTCCTATCAGCTTGCCTGTGATCATGAACCTATAGAAGTTTCCAGAGTTACATTATTATTTTTGGCCTTTACTGACATTCTTCTCTTGAAAAGGCTAAGTAACACATCAAAATTAAAATTGGCTCAATTTCTCAGAGTTCGGACAGGTTAACTCAATCTTGATGCTAGTATATTTTGTGATCATTTTTGAAGCTGAGGAGAAAATCAGATTATCAAGAAGATTAGATTTAATGGAGTTATTATCAGCAACTTGATGAACAGATGACTAGTAAGTCATAACGTCTGAATCCACTTATGATCAAAGACAACCTTAGGTTGCTCAACACTCCAGGCACTCTTGGTTTACTAAGAAATAGAGCTCTCCCTCTGATAAGCTCGGGTGCCGTTCAATTGGAAGATGAGAGTTTTTCAAAGGTAAAAGCAGCAGGGTCTTAGGCACGTACATTTTTTGCTTCCTTGCTTTGAGCTCTTTGTCGTAATAGGAGCCGTCATTAAGAACCTAGCACTGATTTCATAGCACCATTTCTTTATTTTTAAAATTTTCTTTTGGCACATCTTCGTGCAAAAGATATAAGATAGAGAGGAGACTGGAGTGTATTTTGAAATCACATTTCTGGGCTGATGGCGGCAGCGAGTGGAACATGGAAGGGAGATAGACATCGAAGAGAACATCTCAGCTTCCACAGTTTTATCCAAGATTCATGGCCCAATTTCCAACTATCCTCGTCAGCAACTCCAAGCATACCTATGATCTGAAAACCAAGTCAAATACCTTCTGCCTTTCAACAAAACAAAATTAGAAAGCTAGCTAGTAATTATATGTACCATTTTTCCATATATTTCCCTTAAGCCAACTAACGTGTTTATAGGTGTCTATTCTGATCTTTGGAAAAGCTAACCCATTGTGTGTGCCAGGGGATAGAACTACCTAATTAGAACTGTTAAACTCACCACCACAGCAGGCTGGATATGACTTACAGATATGCTTTATGGCCTTTAGGCAACTGAGTTTGTGAGCCTTGAAAAACCATCCCATTTATTTTTCATTTCGTGTGTGTGTACGAAGAGGCTTGACTTCTAAGCTGCACCAGAGACATTATATACATATCTTTCCAAGCTTTGCTTTAATTCCTAGAGCACAGTAATGAATACAGCGGGGAGGGGGGAAATGACCCAAAAATTAAGAGAAACGCCACAGGAGCTGCCCCTCAACAATGACTCTTCCTGTGACTTACCGTTCAGTGTCCCTTTCTGTGGGTATGGATACCACTCCATTTACAATATTCTATCATGGCCAAATTGGACAGGACTTAAAAGTATTAGAGAAACAACTGCTATGTCAAGTTACAGAGGTGCATTGATGAGTAGGAATGAAGTACCTACCTTGTCTATCATTATTCCAGACATAAAATAACAGCCAGGATGCTTCTGAAACTGCCATTTATGATGTCTGTGTTAGTTCGTTAGGGCCACCATAACAAAATACCAGAGACTGGGTGTCTTACACAACAGAAATGTATTTCCTCACAGTTGTGGAGGCTACAAGTCCAAGATCAAGGTGTTGGCAGGTTTGGTTTCCCCTGAGGCCTCTCTCCTTGCCTTGCAAACAAACAGCTGCTTTCTCGTGTCCTCACATGGCCTTTGTTCTGTATATGTGTGCATCCCAGTGTCTTTCTCTTTTCTTAGAAGGACAACAGTCATGCTGGATTAGACTCACCAATATGACTTCACTTGACCTTAATTACCTCTTTAATGGCCCTATCTTCAAAAACAGTCACATTGGGCTTCCCTGGTGGCACAGTGGTTGAGAGTCTGCCTGCCGATGCAGGGGACATGGGTTCGTGCCCCGGTCCGGGAAGATCCCACATGCCGCGGAGCGGCTGGGCCCGTGAGCCATGGCCGCTGAGCCTGCGCGTCCGGAGCCAGTGCTCCGCAACGGGAGGGGCCACAACAGCGAGAGGCCCACGTACCACAAAAAAAAAAAAAAAAAAAAAAAAAAAAGTCACATTCTAATGTGTACCAGGGTTAGGACTTTAACATACAAACTTAGGAGGTACATAACTTCAGACCATAACAGTGTCCTCAAAGCAAGCCTTTAATATAGCAATAAGTAACAAAGTCAAACATTTACTGAAGGCTCCCTTTGCTCCAGACACTGTCCTATTAACTCATAATCCTCACAATACCTCTGAGGTCAGCACACATTTACAAATGAGAAGACTGAGGAACAGAGGCTGAAAAGCTTGGCCAGAGGTCACAGAGCTAACAGACGGCAAGCCGGTACTGGAGCTGAGGTGGTCTGGATTATTTAGGCTCCGCAAACTGCCTCAAAAGCCCACGTTTCACTGCCCTCTCACACCTCTATGCCCTCAAACTGTAAAGGCACAGACGCCAGCAAATGATGGATGTGGCTACGTAAGAGAAATCAACTGTTAACCAATGAGAATGATTTAACTAAAGGAATCATTTTTTCTGTGCTCTCATGATGTAGTTCTAATCTGTAAATAAAGATACTGGCTGTTTACTTGTTTTTCTCAAAAGCTCATGATTCCTGAGTATACTCCATTGGATTCATAGAGCATAGGGGTTAAGTTGGTGGGCTCTGGGATCACACTGCCTGGCTTTAAAATCTGAGCTCTGCCACTTTTAACTGTGGAACCTTGGGCAAGTCACTTAGGCCTCTGATTCATCGTTGGTAAAATGAAGTGATAATGGTATTCACTTACTAGGGCTATCACCAGCGTCAAAGGAGACAGTCCACGTAACTTATCAGCAGAGAACCAGGCACACAGTATGCATTCAATAAATGTTGGATGCACTATTATTATTCTACCTGATACCTTTTCAATGATAAACTGTGCAAAGAGCAGGTGTTTCATAAATGCTTGACTGAACCAAGTTCTGCTACTTGTCATAGTACGAAGGAGTATCTTCATGAGGAATATACAAAACCTCCCCCAAACAAGCCACTGGGGAATTGTGACTGCTTCCTTCATTTTAATTTGTATTTCTAAGTCTCAAACACACATTTATGTTTTTCAGAAAGTTTTTTTGTACCTTTAAGTGTTTCAGCAACAGAGGATCCTAGAACCCGTGGCAGTAATTTATGCAGATGTGTAAGAACCACTGAATCATGGATATGAGAAAAAAATCAAACTGACATGATAAATTACTGTGAGGAAATAAGAAAGCATGAATACCCATGACCAACAGAGTAATCAAGCCCATTCCACAAATGAAAGCTTTTGTGACATATACTCAATTTTCTCGTATATAAAGCATAATTACAATTATGAGTTGCTATGGAAATCAAGTGAGACAATGTTCAGAACACTTTATAAGTGTTAAAGCCCTACTCATGGAAAGTCTTAATAATAAAAATACTTCATCAGTGCTTTTGCCTAAGCCAGTCAGGTATGGCTTGGAAATTTGTACATTTTTTAAGCTCCATAGAAGAGTCTTATAATTATCCGGGTTTAGGAACACAGTCAAAAGAAGGTACAATTAAGGAATAATGTGTATTACTATTCCACATACATGGAAATATATGTATTATCTTCACTATATCAGTGAAATCTAAGGCTTGCATCCAAGTTGTTACTACCTTATGATGGTTCTTTAGAGATACAAGTCAAACGGGTGACCCGACTCAGAAGTCTGGAATGGGACCCAGGAATCAAAATTTTGAAAGGCATTCAGATATTCTACTGGTTATTTGGGAACCTCTGCTTTAATTTCTCAGTGGGTCTATCATTTAATTGACACAGTGTGTGAATGGACACTCTCGTATGTGGCTCTAGTATGAGATAGCCCAAAAGGCCCTTAAAAATACGTCCGGCTCCAGGTTTCATTCAGTCACCATCAGACATGCCTTCTAATGCATTTCCATCACTTAGACTATATCTTCAGCGCAAAGTTAGCAAGGGGCTTGCAGGGTGACTTATGAGAGAGAATTGCAGGCAATTGCAGGGAATCAGTAATACTGACGCAAATCTGAAAATCAACTGCAGCTCATCTGTGCCAATGTTCACAACCATTCCACAGCCTCCTTAGGCTCGGATGAGAGAGATGCCTAATTCTCTGCATCACATTCTCAGAACAGTACAGTCAACCTGGGGATCATTTAGGGAGGGGCATCCAAACTGGATAATAAGTTGACTTCACAAGGAGAAGTAGGAGATAAATGGAATTGGTCTCTAAATGAATGCTGGGAAATGAGATACTAAATCTTCTCCAATTGGCATAGTTAATTAACGTAGTAAGGTAAAATACAATTAAAATAGGCAACAGAATAAGATAGATGAAAGGAAACCTTTTGAACAATAACATGACGAGATTCCTCTAAAAGTGATTTCTTAAGTGGGGAACAGGCTCCGTAGGAAGTGGCCTAGAACATCTGTAGTTTGACTGGATCAAATTTTAGTTAGGTTAAGCTTTTGATTTATATAGGCCATAAATGAAAAGATATTCTTGTGGTTGGAATGAAAGAAATAAGAACAAAGAGGATAAAAGATGGACAAGTTCTCCAACGAATATTTTTTTCTTTCTCCCATCCGGCACCATGGACGGCAACACCTAGTCACAAGTAGTAGGCAGACTCATTTCTCTCCTTGAAAGCCAGTGAGCAAAACAGAGGTTTAATGGGTGTGTCAGAAATGAATAAACAGAAGACTATAGAGAAATGCAGGCACTTTTGAAGGGCAAGGGCCAATACATTCTTTTGACACCTGCAGGTTTCTTCTCTCTGCTCCCTTCCACAGAAGTCAATTGTATTGGCAATCAATGGGTGATACTTACCCAAAAAAGGACTCTTAATTCAAGACTATATATGCAAACCACATCTTTTCCACCAGAACAATGGTACAAAGAAGACTGAAAGTCTTAACTAGGGGCTTAGACCATTTTTTGTAAGAATACCAACTGGAGTGAGAGTATACTCATATGCTAATGTTAAAGGTGAAACTAGGATACCAAAATGCATTCTAATGATGGAAATATAGTAACATTATCTCAAGATCCTGTGTCTTTTTTCTACTACTTTATTTTTTAAAAGAAAGAAGACTTTTGCACACTAGACCACAAGCTTGACAAAGACAGAAACTATTCTGTCTGAACGATTTATCACTCTGTTTGCAATGCCTTATGCTTAGTAGACATTTAATTAGGTGTTGAGTCAGCCAAGAAATGCTTTTAATAGACACTTATTATTTGGCTTGTTATATATATATTGACCTGTTACCTTCGATGAAGTATCCAGCTCCTAGCTCAAGCCAGTGTCGCCAGTTGTGTACCGGATCCCAACTCCTCTTCCTACTCAAGGACACAAGTCAGCTGTTCTCTCCCTTCTCTGGTGATTCATCATATTTTCCTTCTGTACTAAATGAGTCCCATTAGTATACACATATTTCTGCCACCTTAGGAAAATGCTCTCTTGACGCCACTTCCTTCCCCAGCTACAGTCCTATTTATTTGCTCCCCTTTGAAGCCAAACTTGAAACTTACTGTCTCCAAGCCTCCTGATATATTTTATCTCACTCTATATGTTCTCTATCTATTCGGTTTTGTCCCCCATAGCTCTCATCATTTCTAGCAAACAGTATAATCTGCTTATTTTTATTAAAGTGTTTTATTTATTGTCTGTCCCCCTGTTTTGGAATGTAAGATCCACAATGGTAGTAACCTTTGTCTGCTTGTTCTCTGAAGTTTCCCAAAGACCTAGAACCATTCCTGGAACATAGAAGACACTCAATAAATATAAAGAAAATGAATATTGAAATGGTTACATACTATTGTTCTAAACATGCACCCACATGCTATCATCAATCAAATAACCGTGAAACTTCCTTAAAAGTTGATACCAAGAAGAAATACTTTAAATTTTGGAAAACACTGCCACACTAAGATGGTTTTCAGTATTACGGTATTCTCACAGAAACGTATAGCTAGCCAGAAACAGGAGTAAACTTTATTTCCAGAGATGCAGACATATATGAATTCTCTTGTAGTATATTGTGCAATTATTGAGTTCAAACTTTAATGGAAACCAAGTATAAATGCAAGCAACAAGACTCAACAATTCTCTCAGAAGTTGCTCAGAAGAAATTAACTGTATCAATTAAATATATTAGTGCTGTATGGTCAAAATATTATCCGATCAGAGAAGAGTAAGCTTACTCTAAAACACAATTCATGAAAAAAAACCCTACAAATTGAAGAATGTAGCTGGGGTTCAAGGACTGAAAAACATTCTTCTGCATTAATTAAAATTACTTATTACATTGTGAGTAAAAGTATGTGAAGCTCTCAGAAAATGGAAAATACCATACATGCCAGCTGATACATACGGAGTAGCATGGAACTAGGGCAGCTTCAGAACCCAGAGAGGGGACCAGAGCCTTGCTCTAGTCTCAATAACCCAGGTTAGAATCAAATCCAGGCCATGTGAGACACTCTCCAAAGGTTATTTTGCTGCCCAAAATCAGGATGAAAATGAGAAAGTAAATGACAATGAAGAGAAACACTGACAATGAATGAGTGAGGAGGCATGGAAAATCCAAGACAAAGAGTGAGTACAGAGCTAAGTGTGACAAGGAGGGATATATTTACTAATAAGCACCTGTCAGGTGCAGAGGGCAGAGATTTATTTATTTATTTATTTTTTTGGCTGTGCTGGGTCTTCGCTGCTGTGCACGGGCTTTCTCTAGTTGCAGCAAGTGGGGGCTACTCTTCGTTGCAGTTTGCAGGCTTCGCATTGCAGTGGCTTCTGTTGTTGTGGAGCACAGGCTCTAGGCACGCGAGCTTCAGTAGTTGTGGCGCACGTGCTTAGCTGCTCCATTGCACGTGGGATCTTCCCAGTCAAACCCGTGTCCCCTGCATTGGCAGGCGGATTTTTTTAATGGCTGGGAAAGGATGCCTTCCTTTAAATATTTTATAACCTAATGAGGACAGAGGTGCACATCTAAAATAACTGTCATACAAGAAAACTGGAACAAGAGCTTTTGGATGAATTACAAAAAAATGTACACTGGAGGATACAGAGAAAGAGAGAGCCTGGCTGAGGGCACTGGAAAGCCGTCAGGTAAGAAATATCTTGTAAGTTGACCTTAAGCAAAGGTAGGACTTCAACAGAGGGAGATGGCAGGTCAGGCAAGGATAGTTCAATCATAAGGAAGCACCCGCAGTGGAGAAAGTGGAAGAAGAAATTGGAAGCGAGCAGGCCAGTCCCTAAATACCACCACCAGGCATAGGAACAACCAGCCAGCCCCTTTCACATCATGGTTATCTGTGTTAAAAAGAAATAGTTCTAGGATATCTGTTAGGACTATCTGCTCAAGGAAATTACAAAACTTTTTGGAATGTAAATGTGATTTGCCATAAATAAAAATTTTATCCACACATTAACACACCGTGGGAACATATCCTGTATTTATGTTGTTTTTTCAAACTTCTATTCTGTAATTTTTAATTATTTATATACGTATGTCCTAAAAAGTGTCGTGAAACTGCTTACAAAAATTCAAGCACTATTCAACACCTCTTCCATCCCAGAAATAAAAACGTGCTCTAGGAACATGCTCCAAATGATCGTTTCTGCCACTAGTTCAGCTTCACGTTTAACAAATGTTTTAAAGTTTATGTTCAAAGCACTAGATTCTGTGCAGAGAAAAAGATGAAAGCGGCCACACGGGACCCCTGTGCAGAGGAGAGATCAGTATGAAGACATGACTCCACCCTTCAGACATTGGATTATCCTAATAATGAGAATCAATGGCTCTGGATCCTCCCCACTGGAGAGCATTTCAAGGTCCCGATATTTCTTTCCTTCTTCATCTGTGTTATACCAATTAGGCCGTTACCTGGTGGTGGGCATGGAGAGAAGCAGCAGAGCTACACTGTATGGTATTTCAAGGGGGGACTAAAAAGCCGTGGAGACGTGAGCAGAAGTGAGGCTCCCTTCTCCTTCATATGAGAAGTTCTCAGACCACACCTCCATTAGGGCGCCCATATCTGTACTTTCTGAAACGTGATCAAAGCTGGTTATCTGAGCCCCACCAGTCCCTGGGTTATCCTGTTGTAATCTGCACACTGGCCATAAGCATGGCATCTTCGTGGGCAAGTTTATGAGCAGGAAGGAGAGAGAGAAGCCACCTTCTCTGGGCTCATTAACAGACCCGTCAGCAAGCACCCAGGTGAACTGAAGTGAAAGCAGCCGATGTTCACACCAGTCACTTCTGCTACTTGTTAGCAGCTCTGGTAAAAGAGGAAATATAGAAAGGAAAAAAACAAACCCTCTGGGGAGGAAACGGTGAAGTCAGGTCTCATTCTCCTGGCTGGATGTCTCCAACCCTTGCTTTCCTTACCACTCGTCACCATGGAAAACCCTGAGCTCTTGGGGGAGGGGTCACTCTATTCTCCTTTGCTGGACACTCCTCTCCCCTTCCTCCCGGTCCTGACTGGGTGTTCCTGGACCACAAAATCCACAGCAACGGGGAGTGCAGTGGACAATGTGAGAGCATATGCACAGACCCTGTATCCATGCTCTCCGGCTAACGTAAATCAAATAACTTTTAGGAAAAGAGGTCTGGGATCAAAAAGAGAATTTGGGGTTGGAACAAGATAAAAGCTAATCCTCAAGCTCAAGTGCAAACATAGACCCGTCTGCTACCTCTGTTTCCACCACGAAGAAGCAGGGAATATATCAATTACTATAAGGACTCTTCTGATTTTCTTAAAGGAAATTTAAAAGCAAGATCATCAGAGCCCCAGATGCTTGAATACTTTCTAGAACATTCTAATGGTCTACTTTTCTTAACATTCTTTTTTTTTTTTGGCCGCACTGTGCAGCATGCAGGATCTTAGTTCCCTGACCAGGGATCGAACCCATGCCCCCTGCACTGGGAGCATGGAGTCTTAATCAATGGACCGCCAGGGAAGTCCTAGTGGTCTACTTTTAGAATCATTGGATTAAGTACTAATTTAGTATGGTCAGATGACTCTAATATACTGCACAAATCCAAATAAAGTTCATTTTATACTATAAATAGTATTTTTGTTGGATTTGAAATACATATACACAGAAAAAAATATGAAATCTAGATTTCCCAGGTCAATGTCTTTAGCGTATGTCACCTTAAGAGAATGCCTTCTGCCTTTAGAGTAATGATTCACATTAATACAAAAAATAATAAGCCTTGTAGAGGTCACCACAATCTTGGTAGATCCTTCATCCTTGGTTAATGTTTCTACATAGCATAAAAGCATATGCAACAGATGGGAATTGGTCACCAATACATACTGGGGGTTAAAAAGACACAGTTTTCCTTCTACAGAGTATTAATAAATTCAGTCTTCAGCTATTCTTCCCAACCTTTAATATGTTTCTATAGAAGATTAGTAAACCTCTCTCCTCACCTTCCTCCCACCCCCTCCTTTTTTCCTTCTCTCCCTTTAATATACAGACAAGGTTAAAGTTCCCTCCCTCCTCATGGCAGTAAAATGGCTATAAATTTACTCTTTCTGATTAAAACAAAAAAAATATCAAAATGAGCATGTGCAAATGCAAGATGATTTTCATGTGAGAATATTTTCATAGGGAACCAAAGAGGGTCAGGAGACTCCCTGAGAAATACTATTTTTACATTTCCGTTCTATTTGTTTTACTCTTATCAAGTAGAATTGCTTGTGCAAGTTTCCCCAAATGTTTAAGTTTTACCTGCATTATGAAATCTGCTAATGATCTTGACAGAGCTAAGGTGTTGATCTTCAAGAATGACAGTATACTATTGGCTCCATAACATTTGAAAATGTATATAGTGAAAAGAATAAGCAGCAGAGCATTTAACTGATGATGATTTAGCCAACTGCACTTCTCTCTAATACCTTAGACAAAAAACAATCCTCACCTTGTTCAGTCAACAAAGTCCAAAAAAGAACAATAAAAATTCCCCATAAGGGGCATCCCTGGTGGCGCAGTGGTTAAGAATCCTCCTGCCAACGCAGGGGACACAGTTTCGAGCCCTGGTCCGGGAAGATCCCACATGCCGCGGAGCAACTAAGCCCGTGCGCCACAGCTACTGAACCTGCGCTCTAGAGCCCGCGAGCCACAACTACTGAAGGTCGGGCACCACAACTAATGAAGCCCACACACCTAGAGCCCGTGCTCCACAACAAGAGTAGCCACAGCAATGGGAAGCCCATGCACCACAACGAAAAGTAGCCCCCACTCGCCACAACTAGAGAAAGCCCACGCACAGCAACCAAGACCCAACACAGCCAAAAATAAATAAATAAAATAAATAAATTTATATTTTAAAAAAATTCCCCATAATTGGAAAATGCAAAGTACTACCTTATCATGAATGCATTCCTGAACTTGATGCTTCCCAAGGTTAGCCTTCTGGGGTGCTAAAATATCATAATGCCGTAAAAGTGACTGAGAAAAAAAATCTAACAGCAAAGAACTAATTCGCTCCACAGGGACACACCGGACAGGAAGACTAGGTTTCAAAGGATAGAGGGTAAATCCTCAAGGAGGGAAATCTGTAAACGTGAGTCACTTCTTCTACCCAAAGCCGATCCCTTCAAGCAGACACTGGGGACTGCCCGGCAAAGTAACAAGGGCCCTGATTGACAAGTTTCTCTGTGGGAAGTTGCTGCCATCCAAGTCAATGATCTGCACGAGTGCTATCCTAGTGTATGAGAAAGTGCAAGAGAACTCACCAAACGAGAACATCAGGAGATGTGGAGAATCTGTTCTCCCGGAGGAGACTGGGGGGCAACTTAGTCTATGAGCCGACGTCCAACATTTCTCTAGGAATTCTCTTTTCTACCGTCATAAATCCAAATCTCTCTATAATACTCAGTGATCTGGACATGATCTAGTTTTCCATCTATCACCGGTTTCTTCTCCAACTCCCCTCTCTCTTTTCTCATTTTCAGATAGAACGAGATCACTGTTATTCATAATAAATTGAGTTCCTATCTGTCCGACCCTTAGTCTTGGGATGAAATTGGAGACATTCAGCAATGTGTTTTGGTGGAGACTAGTCTACCGGGCTCTAACTGCTGGATTTTATATCCCCTGTTGGTAAGGAAGAGAAACAGCATGTTACAAAACAGCCAGAACGCTGATACACAAATGGAAACAAGAAACCTCCAGGATCAGGGATCTGCAAACAGAAGCAAAGGCAGTGACATAACACCTACGTTGGGGGCTTCCCTGGTGGCGCAGTGGTTGAGAGTCCGCCTGCCGATGCAGGGGACACGGGTTCGTGCCCCGGCCCGGGAAGATCCCACATGCCGCGGAGCGGCTGGGCCCCGTGAGCCATGGCCGCTGAGCCTGCGCGTCCGGAGCCTGTGCTCCACAACGGGAGAGGCCACAACAGTGAGAGGCCCGCATACCGCAAAAAAAAAAAAAAAAAAAAATTGTGAAAACCTACGTTGATCTTCCATTGCTGGCTGTCATCCCTGAGGCCACAATTTCCTCTGTGGACACTTGTGGCTCCAATGACAACAGGAAAATAAACCCATGTCCTTACATTTTCCCTGTGTCCAAACCTTATTTTCCAGAGTTTGCTGGCCCAGCCTACCTCTAGAATGATCTCCAGATTTGAAGCTTCTAATCTAAGAGACCCCGGCGTTTATCTTCCCTCTCCCTGACCCTCACGCATGGTCTCTAAAGATGATATGCCAGCCATTCATCAAGCCTTAGAAATATAAACAAATAATTTTAAAAAGTTTGTTTCTTTATTCATATGTCTGTTAAACACGTAGCACCCTATTAAAGGAACAAATACCACAAACTGTGTTTTTCAACCTTTTTTTTCATTGCCTCCCCTGAGGAAACTTTTTAGACATTCTTTTCCTAATTATACCCCCATGAAATGTTAATACCACACATATACCATGTCTACTTATGTGAAGTATTCCCATAAAAAGAGTATGATAGTTTTCATCCACCAATAACCAATTTTCTCCCTCTTGGGAGATATACTCTCTATTGAAAATGCGTGATCTTAAAGCATGCAGCAATTGAAATAATTTTGTCAGAAGTATTTAATTACTGCTAATACTCAGTGGAAGATAAATCACCAAAAGATCGCCTTTCCTTTAGATCAGTAATCTGTATTGAAGAGCTCCAGAGGAGCAAAGTCTTCATCTCCTGAGATTCTAAAACACAAATCTTCCCGCAGTGCCTACTACCTCTTTGCCTCGCACAGAAAAAGTCTACAGAATTAACCATTGTTCCCTCAAGGTAATGCCAAGCCCAATGAAGAAGATCTTTCTTCAACCTCAAGGTATTTTATTTACGCACTAAAACACAAAGCCAACCCATTTCCCACTCCAGAAATGAGATAAATATACTTGCCTCTTGCCGTTTGAAGTTCTGCACATATTCTTCGAACTGTTCATCTTTTGTCTCATCAGCCTTCCCAAGCTTCTGAAGGACCTAGTTTGTGGATAAAACAAAATGGTTCAATTTAATAATGTTTTCAGGGTGGGATAGGGACGGTGGGAGGGAGACATAAGAGGGAGGAGATATGGGGATATATGTATAGGTATAGCTGATTCACTTTGTTATAAAGCAGAAACTAACACACCAATGTAAAGCAATTATACTCCAATAAAGATATGAAAAAAATAATAATGTTTTCAAACAAAAAGCAGAGCAAGGCTGTTGTTTCGCTCTTCTGAGGAGACATCTCTCTTAGCACAGCTAGTTTTCTGTTCTGTAAGCATCTTGGCCTAGTGGCTTTGGAGTTGAACAGACCTGGATTTTAATCACAGTCCTACCACGTGCAGGCTGCATGACCTTGAGGAAGTGTCACGCTATAGCATTCATTTATTCACAAATTTTTTCTCCAGTAGGCTGTAAGACTTAAAGACAAAAGCTATGCCTTGTCCTTTTGTCCAAAGCATCTGGCACAATGCTTGATGCATAACAGTTGCTCAATTTTTTGTTCAACGGTGAATCAAAGTTATTTGAGGAAAGTACTAGCCTACTTCATAGGGATGGATTTAGAATTACTGGAGCCACAGGCACATGGTAAATTCTCCCCCACCATCTCCTGACACTCTCTTCAATTCAACAAATGTTCAAAGAGGCCCTGGGATACACAAAGCCCATGCTAAGAACTGGTCATCCAGAAATAGATATATGAATAAAATAAGGCCCCAGGACTTAATCTTAAGCTTATGATCTAATGGGGTAGACAAGGCAAGTTCACAAATAACAAATCAAAGACAATCTGTAATAAGCAAGATGAGTGGATTGCAAGGCATTAGAAGCAATATCCCCTTAGAGCTGAGCTCTTCAGGGAATCCTGGTGGGGATCCTTCAAAACATGCTGGAATCCAGCAATCCCACTCCTGGGCATATATTCAGAGAAAATTATAATTTGAAAGGATACATGCACCCCAATGTTCATAGCAGCACTATTTCCAATAGCCAAGACATGGAAGCAACCTAAATGTCCATCGACGGATGGATAAAAAGATGTGGTATAACATACCAGCAGCTCACTTAACCTCTCTGAGTATATTTCTTCATCAGTAAAATGAAGATAATAATAGTAAAAAAGAAAAAAAAAAAAAGATGTGGTACATACATACAGTGGAATACTACTCAGCCTTAAAAAAGAATGAAATAATGCCATTTGCAGCAACATGGATGAACCTAGAGACTATCATACTAAGTGAAGTCAGTCAGACAGAGAAAGACAAACACCATATGATATCACTTATATGGGGAATCTAAAATACGACACAAGTACGAAGTTATTTACGAAACAGACTCAGACATAGAAAACAAACTTATGGTTACTAAAGGGGAAAGGGGGTGGGGGAGGGATAAATTAGGAGTTTGGAATTAGCAGATACAAACTACTATATAAAAGTGATAAATAACAAGGTCCTACTGTATAGCACGGGAACTGTATTCAATACCCTGTAATAAATCACAATGGAAAAGAATATGTATATATATACACACACACACACACATATATATACACACACACGTATATAACTGAATCACCTTCCTGTACACCAGAAACTAACACAATGTTGTAAATCAACCATACTTCGAATTTAAAACTATGCTGGCAATTCCTGCAGACAGGAACGTGGCAGAGTACATTCCAGTTAAGGAAGCAGCCTAAGCAAAGACCACTGGAAGAATCATGATGGACTGTGAACTGGACATGAGTGGCTCTGTTTTCCTAGAGCCCAGGACTGGGTATCAGAAGAAGTAGTTCTTAGCGATACAGCAGAAAGTTACTTGGGACGGAGCAAAAGGACCCTGAGAGTCATGATCGGGTACACTATCCAAGATTTCCATATCTAGTATCTAAAACACCAACTTATTTAAGAATTTATAAAAACTCCATAAATGTTGCCTTCTCAGAATACGTACACCCTATGGCATTACCAAATATGTTTTTCCAAAACATAACCATTTGGGCATTAAAACATACACTCATACAAACACTTTCTATGGCTAGGTTGTACATCAGCTTATGCTAATTTGTTTCCTTAAAGATATAATCTTGTACAAATTGATAACTTCCTTAGACTCAGTTTAGAATATTTTAACTAAACCCAAGTATCAAAGTATTTACCCAACAAGTCAGAGTCCATGCAGATTCCTTCAAGAAATAAATTTTCTTTGGAGGTAAATAGTAATTATTCTAAGTATATAAGTAAAAAATGATTATTTTATTCTATTCTAAAACTAACTGTTTATAATATATGCTAGTATTCCTTCTTTTGGCATTACTAAACAAAGATTTTTTAAAACAATAAAACTGTATACAGACTCACATATATTACCAATTACTCAACTTCATTCAATTTCATGTCCCAAACCAACATCATATATGAATAATAGGAAAGATATATTATTTCTCATTGCAAAATTATTATTTAAACAAAGCTGGATGTATCCAGTAACATAACTATTCAAAGGACAAATAATTACTCTATTAACTAATAATCTTTTCTCACTTAAGAGTCTCTGTGAAAGACAGAAGCGAAAACACTAATTTTTGAAAGAACTGGGCATTGTAACTAGGGAATAAGTTGATAAGCGTAAGAAACATGATCAAATATATATATGAACTATTTTAAAGTTAACAGAGGTTATTCCTGGATGGTAAGATTCAGAGCGATTATTATTTTTTTCTTTATAATTTGCTACATTTTCCATAATTTCCTCTATGGTTATATGTTACTAAAGTAATCAGGAAAAATCATAAAGATAAGTATACAGGAGTTTATCATACTGATATCTGGTATATAAGAGATTTATGTATTAGATTCTAGTACAAGCAAGTAGATTGTTAGTAACTTGTTGAAAGACTCTCCTCAAAAGATATAGATGAGTGAATTAATATCAACCGGAAGAAAGGTTTCCAGAGGCAGCCCTTGGGGACCTATACCTGATTCAGTGATTCATGTGTAAGGAAAGGGTATCAATGGTACAGTATTGTGTGAAACTACCAAGGATACACATGGAAAGGCTGAGCTTTGATGCCTAGCATATAATTAATGCTCAATAAATATCTACTATTATTATAGATATTATTGTCTAACACTATCGAATAATTTATCAATGGCCTAAACTTATACTGACAAAAAGTTGGGGAGGATATTGGATATGTTATATGATGGGAATGAGGATTCACAAAAGAAAGCTTCCCTAACAAGTTGAAATTCAACAGGGATAAAATGTAGGTCAAAATATAATTGTCCAAGTGCCATATTTATGTATTCAACTTTCAACTACAATGAGACAGGATGGATGTTAAGAATACATGGTTCCTGGGGCTTCCCTGGTGGCGCAGTGGTTGAGAGTCCGCCTGCCGATGCTGGGGACACGGGTTCGCGCCCCGGTCTGGGAAGATCCCATATGCCGCAGAGCGGCTGGGCCCGTGAGCCATGGCCGCTGAGCCTGCGCGTCCGGAGCCTGTGCTCCGCAACGGGAGAGGCCACAACAGTGAGAGGCCCGCGTACTGCAAAAAAAAAAAAAAAAAGAATACATGGTTCCTGCCCTTAAGTAGAAATAAGGAACCATTTTCGCCGACAGTCAGTATGAGCTGACAAAGTGATATTGCTGCCAAAGCATCTAATGTAATCTCAGGCTACACGAATAAGCATGAAAGGTACCCGGGGAGCAGCCCTGAATGATTCTATGTGGTGAACAAGTTGATAACCACATAGATACATAGACAACCTGGAGTCAGCTGAAGCAGAGAGAGTTGATACCATGAGGTAAGAGGCATAAATGATATAATCGGTATAGTAACGGGGAGAAGAGGAGACCAAAGGGAAAAGAGTACATCTGTCTTCAAATACCTGAAGGACCAACATCAGGAAGAAGGACTGGACTTTTCCCATCAGAAACCAAGATCAAGAACCAGCACGGGCAGGTAAAAGCTTTATCAAGAAAATGTTTGTGCCAGAAGTTTCTATCATGGTTTTCTGGAAATTAAATAGTTTGTTGGTAGAGGTAATGAGCTCACTGTCCTAGGAGTTATTTAAGTTTAACCCAAAGTTAGAGGTGCTAGAGAAGAGATTTATTCATCACACTGGTGAGTGGAATGAGTCATATTTCAAATATCTTCTCATTCTTGAATCCATAATCAATGTATCATGTTAGACATTTTCCCTAGACAAGAATGCAAATCTCAATGAATAGAAGGCAGAGAAGAACGTCTGTTCGTTTCTATCTCCAGCTGATATTGACTTGCTGAAGACTGCTTGCCAAACCCTGTGCTAGGGGCCGCAGTAGAGCAAACTGCGTTCCAGGGACTGTGGTCACGTGACAGGTCTGAGCACGGGTGCAAGCTGTGGAACTAGGGTAGATGTGGCTAGCGTGCTAGGCAGAGGGCAGATTACGGAAAGGCTTCGTCTGCAAGACTAAAGACTTCAATCTGCTTGTAGAGACCACGGGAAGGCAATGAAGAGTTTCCCTTCCCTGGAGACAGCTACGTGATTAAATCTGTGCTCCCTGGTGACAGTGTTAAGGACAGGTTAGAAGAGAGAATGAGTGGAAAAGGGAGACCAGTTAAGAGATTATTTAAATAATCCAGGCAATAAATGACAGCCGCAGCTAAGGAACAGATAAAACCAACCCTCAAGAAGTAAACATACAGAATTTCACAGCTTATGAGACAAAAATGGTGAGGACAGAATGAGTCAAGGGTGACATCATTTCTTCTGTGGTGGCTGAATGGGTCATCTGGTGACAATCAGGGTGCTGAGTTGTTGCAAAGTCTCCAGGGAGATGGGAATGGTTTAGATGTGGAATTGGAAAAGGTTAAGAACCAGAAACACAAAGCAGGAATCGTGGGTGGAACCAAAGGCCCAGCTGAGGCAGAAACCACCGAAGTGCAGGTACCCACATTTAAGCAGTTTTGTGACTTTTCTCCAGCAGCCTTGATACAGGTGATAAGATTCATCTGCTACATAGAAAGACAGTATCTTAAGGCATCGAGGACACTGAAACCTAGAACTGAGATGACAAAAAAATGTATCTTCTACCTTGTTCTAATAGTACAATATTTAACAGTGAGTTTATAATTTAGGTGGCCTCTCTCATTCACCTCTCTACTGGCTATGTTGACAATACCAATTAAGCCTGAACAGTTTGGCCCCACTGATATTACAGGAGGATTACTAATATATTCATGCATCTGACACTCAGATTTTGACATGACACATCTTCCTCTTCCCCAGGCAAAAGGAAGAAAAATCTGCGCCTGGTGCATATTGGCTTAGGATTTAGGTCTTTTACTTCAAAGATAATTTCATGTACATTGACACTTTCCTGTTTTTTTGGTTTTTTTTGCGGTACGCGGGCCTCTCACTGCTGTGGCCTCTCCCGTTGCGGAGCACAGTCTCCGGACGCGCGGGCCCAGCGGCCATGACCCAGGAGCCCAGCCGCTCCGCGGCATGTGGGATCTTCCCGGACCGGGGCACGAACCCGCGTCCCCTGCATCGACAGGCAGACTCTCAACCACTGCGCCAGCAGGGAAGCCCGACACTTTACAAGAAGATTTCTGTTGTTACTTTTGTTGCTGTCAGTTTTCAAATGCAAAATAATATTCTCAACTGAAGAAGCTTTTTCAAACTGCTTTTCCTTTCAGTGAGATTCTGAAATATTCCTCTAGAGCTGGCTGGGTATTCATCTTCTCACTCTCAGCCCTGAGTTCAGTAAGTTCTGATCTGATCCTAAAAGACGTCATGACATAGGCAAAAAATTAAAAAAATTTAAAGCAGGAATATGGTAACTTGGAATATTTAAGCTAATAAATCTTTTCTCAGTGTCTCCTAAAGCAGTTAAGTTTCTCAGCTTGGTTTACAAAGGCTGCTCCAATGATGTGAATCTCACATACTTTTCTAGAGCAATTGTTCGTGTACAAAGTATCCAAGTCAAGTCCCTAAAAATTTAGAACTCGTTTTAATTTGGGCAGTTTCCCCACACTGTAAAGCCAAAATTCCGATCCAATTTCAAATCCTCGGAGTCCAGTGCAAATTAAATGCTGACTATTGTAGCAGTGAGAGAATAATTGCCTTCTCTCCATATGTTAAAATTAGGAATGGAACACTATGTTCACAGCTCTCAAAAGAAGTAGTTGGCATTTGAAGTCAAAGAAAAAAATTCACAATCTTCCATTCCACATTGAGAGGACTTCTGTTAATTAGGGGAAAGATCAAAGCAAGGTCAAAAAATAGTGAGGTATGACCCCAAGCACGAAAAAAAGTCCTGTGATCCGAAGTGGGAAACTGATAAGAGGCGGGGATGCAGACAAGGTAATTCAAGATGAAGGCCACTGGGGGTGTCTGAGACATGTTTTTATATACTGCTTGATGCTGGGACAAGGGTGATGGTTAAAAGAATTCTGCAGCATTGGCCACTGGGATGCCCTAGAGAGATTCACACATTACATGACGGCTCAGACTAGACAAAGTTCTAACTCTGGGTGATTCATTCCTTCCTTAATTCATCCTTCCTTAAGCCAGACTCTAAAAGTCAAAGAAAGAATCCTACAATCTAATTAGTTTTCTCTAAACAAGGAGGTGCCCCTCTCTTCATACTTTCTGTCTTTATAAAGAAAGAAGAGCACATCAAATTATGTAAACATGATTCACTGAATCCAGGAATCAAGTACATGGGATGACCATGGCCTTTTCTGGACAGGAGGACACAGACAGATAGTCTTCTACCACTGTCCACACCCAAATGATTCATTCACTTATCTGTCTGGACACCCACCTATCCATTTATCAAGTGCTCACTCTGATGCTGTGCAAAGATCCAAAACCTCGGACTGGAGGGAGACCATTGGGTGCCCGCGAGTGCAGGGTAGCTGCTCTTCTGAAGTGTCCTATGGGTACACACTGCACTGTTTCTCCAACTTCAGGGTACTAGTCCCTTAACCTCTTTCTGGATATGTTTCAAGACTTAAAGAAGTGGCTTTAATGCGGCCTGATTTGAGAAGAATAAGATGAGTCATCCTTTGGTGTGGCTCAGGTGCCCATCAAGGTCCTGCACTTTGCCTTCCATCTGGTCCTCTGTGGGACCTATTTCTGCACCGCTATGACATTCACTTCTTGCCCTGGCAGATCTCAACAGTACATTAGGCATCACATCATCAAAGCCTCTCGGAGGTTGGCATGAGCCTTCTTGCTAATTCTGGGAAACACTTTCAGGGAGGTACACGAGAACAAATGAGAGAGGGAAGGTTCACAGGCTTCCATCCCATTTGGGTGGTCTTCAGACTTTAAAAGTTTGAGAATAATGCATGGTAGAGAGAAAGTACAAGTCTCAGACGTGAGCAGGTTTATCCTAAGTGGGACAGAAGCAACTGGGTATTAGAAAGCAGTGGAGGAAAGAAAGTTCAGGGGCCTGGAAAGGAAAGAGAAGTGAGGTGGGTCCCCAAAATGCAGATACAGTAAAGCACCAGCCAAAGCTGCTTTCAGTCACGGGTCTACCTGGTGAGGTATCCTGCTGCAGAATTCTGCTCTCTTCTACCCTCCCCAACCCTTTAAAGTTGAGGGCATCTTACTCCTCTGACTTAAAAAAAATCTTGTTGGAAAAGATAGCTTGAGGAATACTGATGTAGGAAAGATGAATTGTGAGCCCTGGCATCTATCTGACCCCTTCTTCTTCTCCAGGAAGCTGGGTGCCCCGTCTCTTCCTCTTGCTTGGGTCACCTCGTCTCAAGACTACTTTTCTATGAAAACTGATACTTCCAGTATCCAACCCAGAATACAACATTTACAGCAAAATTCAGGGACACAGTCGGCTAAAACCTCTGAGTCATCCTAAGGCTCTGAGAGGGACCATATTTTCCTTCTCCAGTGCCCCCCCCCCTTCAAGGACGGGGCGCTATCTCATGCCAATATTGCACAGTGATCCTCCAACCTCATTAAATCATTCAAATTAATCCTCACGCTGCTTAGCTAGGGGAAGATATTCCTCCATATACCACAAGAGAAAAGTTGTCTGCTAAACTGGTGGCAATCTACCTACAGAGGAGCTGTTAGAAAGGCATGTGGCCATAGCAACCAGGGAGGGCTCTGTACCCAGACATTTCACTGGGGATCAGTCCTGTGCCTGATTTCTTCCTACAGACTCCTCAAGCCACCTTTGTGACCTCAGTTACCCACAGTACCAGCAGAAGATGAATCAGCAATTTGAACACACAGAACTGCAGTACAAATAGGAAGGAAGATGTTGACTTAGGTGGGTTCACAAAACCCGACTCAGGATTTCAGTTGGGAACTGTAAATTCCCTAAGACAAGAGGGAGTTGATGGACAGGAATCAGATGAAAAGGAGAGTCCAGAGAAGAGAGTAAAGACACATTTTTGCTTTTCTTCCTCTAGGGAAAATGCCCCATCTTAATAACTCCATAGTCCTTAATTTATTAGCTATCATCTATGGAAATTTAAAATACATCAAGCACAGTTCCAAATGCATTATACCTAAAAGTGAATTTAATCCTTCCAACAATCTTGTGAGTTAGGTTATAATGACTACCCTCATTTTACTGATGAGAACACTGAAAATTGGTGAGGTTAAACGATTGACCACAGTCACAAACTAGTATGTAACTGAGCTGGGATTCAAAGCAAACAGTATGATTCCAGAGTCAGCTTCTAACTACAAGGCTATAATGCCCTAAAGACAGCAGCAGGGAAAGAAACATGGCTGGTAGCTTTTCCCTAGACAACTAAGTCATTTCCGTCCATTCTACATTCACTCTCACTGTCTGTGTCACATGGCCAGGGATGCCAATATAGCAACTGCTGGATCCATACTTCTGTTAAATGGAACCATCTGACACCACCTCCATCCAAAATAGGTCATTATATTCATTCAAATACCCTGGGTGAGTGGACGTGGGTTACACAAAATACGCATTCTCCCCACTCTACTCTTACTTAGAAAGAAGACCTCCAACTAGCTTCAGACTGGCAAAAGGCCTAGGAGGACATCACCTCATTATAAGAACCTTAGAGATCAGGCCACAAAGAGTGCCTCAGCAACAAGTAGTTCAGAAAAACAAAACAAAAAACCTTAGGTGCACGTCAGTACAATATAGCTGCTTGTTCTATAATGTCCTATGGGCAAGCACTGCACTGTTTCCCAAACTTTTGGTGGAAAGAATGGCATGAACAGATCCTGGCAACAAAGTCCCCACCGCAGTCCTGCCTGGGGCCACTGAGTGATATCAGAAAGGACACTGTCCCTCTTCAGACTCCTTTTTTTATTAATGATGCCTTTGGTAACTTGACCCTTCCTGCCTCACAAACACTTCGTGAATAAACACAAAGAGAAAGACACAGGGTGCTTAAAGAACGTTTGAAATCGCATTCTGGGTAATCTCATATTGAAGCAGGACCCCAATTCCACAGGTTCCTAAATATGCAACAGACTCCAATTGCCAGGGCTCACCGTTCCCAAGGATTTTAGACAGACCCAACAGGATGTGACTCAAAGGCCATTTCACTAGTGGTTTCTATCTTGAATGGTTATTGATCCCAAACTAAGAGTCATCTGATGTGAAAATTTTTATACGAATTGCAGGTTTGAATGGAAGTCAAAAAAAAAAAAAAAAAAAAGGAGATTGCTAATAGGTTGAAAACCAAATGGTACTTCCTCTGGAAATGAGTCCTGATATAGAGCTGGACATGGTATTTTCCATTCAGTTTGTTCCCGTGGCAGTTTTCTAAAGATCGGTGCACAAGAAGGAACTCTGAGTGCCTTCGTGACCTTTATTTAAAGAACACTGGAACAGAGGGGCAACATAAGGTCCTGGGAGACGTAGGTGAGATCTAGGATGCTCGTTACGGCTGTGAGGGCTGCCTGTCAGAGCACATGGCCTTCTGCTCCTGGGCACTCAGGGCTGAAAATACTTCTCACCAACAAACATGCAATCGCCACAAACAAACAAATAAATAAAGGAGCGAAGAAACAAGTAAATCCTGCAGCACTAATTACTTCTGCACACATTTCTGTATTCTGCTTTTACGCCTTGATTTTCAATTTTCTGCAGCTATTTTTAAAGTCTGATCTGCATGAAGTGAATTACTAAAGAAAAGAAACTATGAAATATAGTTTGGATGAGGCCCACTTTTCAGATTTAATTGGAGCTTCTGGAGCTGGATTCGCCACTTTCATATGGTTAATATGGAATATTTTATACAGTTAAACGCAAACTTTGTGTGAATTTTTAAAATATCGAGCCTAACAGTATGCTGCTTTGGGCTATATCACCAGACTCTTGTCTGGACAGGGGAATACTTTAAGGGTTTTTTTTTTAAGAAGCACAGTTTGGTGTGTAAGAATTACCACCGTGATAGAAGGGGTAGGAAGAACACAGCTGTTTTCTGGACACCCTGAGTGATACTTACATGATACTTGCATAAGGGAAACACGCTTCTGGAACAGCCTTTTACTGGCTGTTCGGACCATCTGTAAACACATGCAGACACTTCTGCGGGTCATACTCTGCACTGACGCCTACAGGTCCACACTCCCCCCTCCTCACCTGGTTCAGCACCTCTAGGGACTGCACCCGGCCCTGCCCCTCTGGCTTCTGTCTAGAGTTGATCATGAGAACTCAAGCCAGCAGAAGATGGAAAGGCAGGAGCAGAGACGTGGGGACAGTGGTTCCCCTGGTCCCCTCCCTGCAGCCACCATCACAGTAGCCTCAATCCTCTGGTGGCCCCTCCAACAACTACATCTCCTCTCCCTAAGTTCTGATAACAGCTTCCTCCCCTTCCCCTATAGGCCTGGAGATCAAAGACCCCCAGCACCCTCCTCTGCTGCTAGACCCAGCAGCGTCTCCATCCCTTGCTGGTTTCCCGTAACGCTTTCCACAGGCCATCCTGGAATACAATTGGGGTCTCAAAATTCCTAGCTCAAAATCTCCCATCGCCCTTTTCACCTTCCAACCATGAGCAATAATGAACTAAAGCAACCCAACACACTTCTAAAAAAGTACCACTGTTGTGTCACAGTGTACGAATGGGATAAAAACAAACCAGCACAATCCATCGTACCAGAAACAATTTGCAAGATAAGCAAGTCTAAAGATACCAATCCCACAACAATGGGGTTTTGCCAACGAGGACGCTTTTCAGGAACATAAGCCCTGCCTGCAGTTGGCAGAGGATAATTCTCATTAAAAAGTGTTTAGTAGGATGTTTTCAGCCTTCATTTGAAGGCATCTCAAAGAGAGATTGTTTTTCCTTTTGAAAGCTTGTGGGACTTTTAGCCCTGGCATTTGAACGACATCTTTTCATGAATGTTGTTTAGATGTTGATGTTCCTCCGTTGAGAATTCAAGGGAATCACACCCAAAATCCTAGTAGGCTCACTGAGGAAATTGACAAGATAATTCTACAATTTATACGGAAATGTGAAAGACACAGAATAGTCAAAACAATTTTGAAAAAAAGGAGAATAAAGAAGGATGCTATATCCCACACCAAAGCTCTTTAGAGCCATAAAGTCGAACTTTCAGAATAGAAAACTAAAAATGGCATGACTTACTTTTGTCCTACTGAAAGGGTAGTCTCCTGCAAAATCTTTGACCTTGGCACCTAGTAAATCCTGAGCAGAGTAAAATGGAAGCAACACCTACAAACAACTAGCTTCTATATGTCTTATTCCATGTTTATGGGGAAATCAAATCCCACGCAGGGTCTCTGGTGTAAAAATCAAAATGTTTAAAAAGCTATAGGACTGTGTTTTTAGAAAAATAACTGACCATGATTCTAAGGCCAAACCTCTCTCCACAGCCTGCATTCTCATGAGATCACTACTTTAGATTTCACTGGCTACACCAGTTCTGCACCGTATTATAGGCAACACTGCAGTAGTATTTCTCTGCCTTTTGTTTAAGAAGATCCGGATGTGAGATCGCTTTATTTATTTATTTTTTACAGTAGGTCCTTGTTGGTTATCTATTTTAAATACAGCAGTGTGTACATGTCAGTCCCTAACTCCCAATCTATCCCTCCCCGCTGAGATCACTTTTTAAAAAGTTGGTCCTTTCCCTTCTGCTTCAATGTCGCTGTTAAAGCCGTAATCTATAATATCTAATATTTGATTAGTCAGCAGGTGGAAGGAATACTGCAGTCCTATCAACATAATGTCCAGGGTCATAGAGAGGAGTAAACCATGAACACTTTGAAATCTTCTTACTGTACAGCTTTCAAGAATGATTTAGTCATCCTGATGAATTTATTAAGCAATAAATGTAACTGACCGTTTATTCGATGGCATCCTTTCATCGTATTTACATTTCTGTCTCTAAATTCTTGCCACTCAAAGTGGGTCCTCGCACCAGCAGCATCAACTTTCACCCGACAGCTTGCTAGATATGCAGAATTTCACGTCTATCCCAGACCCACTGAATTAGAATCTGCTGTTCAACAGTATCCCCCGGCAATCCATCTGTACGTTCAAGTTTGGGAACCCTGCTAAAAAAATTACAAACTCAATGTCACACCCCACAGGTAAATAAAAAAAAAAAAAATGGTCATTTTTCTGGGCATTTGCTGTCAATGTAGAAAAAATCAAGCTTTTCACACTGAAACTGCAATGATCACAGGATACACCTTGAACATTGGATATTAAAATGAATGCACAAGCTCTGTTCAGCGTTTCCTCCATTCTCTTAAAGCAAAGGACTGAAAAATTTCCAAATGGTTAAACGCTCTGGACAGGTGAGTGGGTTCTGGTTGTTTGCAGTTTAATTTGCATTTTAATGATGTCATCACCATCAGGTTTTTATAAAAACATGATTCTGCAGGCTATTCCATAGGAAGCGGAATCATTCCAATCAGTCACGTTTTTGTCCACAATCTGTGAATTAAACGTGAGTTTCTGGCTCAGCGACAGTAAACAATGTCAGATAAATGAAACAGGAACATCTGTGACGGTTTTCCTGGCCATCCCCCCAAATGGTGAGTAAGGCACTCCTGCCCTTTCATGTGGAAACAACTGAAATCACATGGACCTCGGCATGAATGTTCCAAGCAACCTGGACTACAAACAGGGGACTTTAACATCAGACAATCATGGCTGCAAATAAGAGCAAATCTGTTTCTCTGGCAAATGTCCTATGATGGTTTTCCATATAAAATAAGAAAGAGGCTTTATTTAACCCAGAAGTCTGCAGGCCATAATCATTTATACTGAACCAATGCTTCTTCCTCTAAAATCTAACGAACATCAGGGACCTAATGCCCAGCCAGCACCCGGCTGTGAACAAGACACCAGGCTTAGCCTTAGCCCTATGCCGTATCCGCAAACACAACAGTCACCTCCTCCTTTGAACATAATTGAGGCAAATGGGATCTTCTCCTATCATCGCTTCTTTCTCCTTTCCTTTTCCCTCCTCACCTCTTACTGGAAGCTTCGTGACAGACTCTGTCGGCATAAAATATACTTAAATTAGCTGTGAAAAGTGTCCAATGTTAGTGAGAGAAAGTTTCATTTTGTAGAACTGTCTCTCCAAAGAATGTGAAAAACCTTATTCACTTCCACAAATGCCCAGGCCTCAAAAACTCGAATTCCCCCTCCTCCTCAATAAGTCCAGGACCCTGCGGAAAGGGCCAAAGGCATCCTGAGATAGAGATGCATAGCTGCACATCCCAGGTAGGCTGCTTCTGAAATGTTAAGCTGCAAAGTTAGGAAATGGGAAAAGTAAAGAAACATCTGTACTGTACTTGGGTCTCAAAGTATGAACAGAAGCATCTAAAATGAGCCTTCCTTCTGAATATGGGCTGTACAGTTGCACTCTCCTAGGTGTTAAGGACCAAATGAAAGGGTTATATAACCAGCTGGAAAGACAAAAGACAAAAACTTAAATAAATGTAAATTTAAATAATAACTCACGCTTAAACAAAAATTAGCCAGGAAACTAGATGACTTCCTATGGTCTTCATATGCTAAGTGCATTTTGAATCACCACGAAGATGATGCAGAATGCAGTGTCGTCCAAAAATTTTTTGACCAGAGAACCTTTTGGTCTAAGGCGTATCTTGCGAGACTGATGTGCTACCAAACACACCCGGGAAAGCCCTGAGCTACGCCATCCCTGCCAGGGATCTAGACCTGGGAAGCCCTGCGCCTCTAAACAGGGCTCCTCAACCTGGCTGTGGCATCAGGATCACCTGGCAGGCGTCTGTTGAAGCAGGTCTGCAAATATCATTCTGATGACCACAGATTTGCTCTGATCTGTTAGATGTGGGCAAAGCCTTACGCTTATTCCTCAGGAGTAATTATTTTAATTTAATACCAAGTTTATATAACACTCAGAAGTGAGCCATCTCTCAGCAACAAAAACAAATAATGAGATGTCCTGGTTCAGCCAGGTGTAGGCTCCATCGCCCTGGATAAGCCGCTGAGGCTTCAAGAGTCTCCCTTCCTCGTTTCTGCCGCCCCAGGGCACCCACGCAGGATCCTGAAAAACAAACAGAATCCCTGCATTGTAACTCCTGCCAAGTGCAGCTCAGGTTACTGGGATACATACGGGCAGCATCATTAATTGCCCTGCATAAATAATTCAATATAAACCAGGCTCGTATAATTGGTGGGGAGGGGATCTGGTTCATGACCCAGCTCTGCCACGTGTAAGCAAAAGCTTTCTCACTTCTTCCTCTTCTTCTCCACCATTCTTTCACCATTTAGGTGACAACTAATGAAAGAAAACCATCTGTGTAATATACATCACGACCTCAACATACGCCGGCCCCAAATTCATTTTCTACAGGTCTCTGCGCCCTGCAGGACTGAACCAGTGGACGGACTTGCCCAAGCTCCCTTGACTCTAGCTTCCTGGACCAATGGAGGCACCAGCAGGGAATGAAAGTGTGGGGAAAGAAAGGTCAGGTCCCGCTCTGTCTCGGCTTTGAGCTGTTTCTGGCAATACTTATGTTCCCTTCACCCCTACGGCTCCCATCCGGAAACCCCTCCTTTATGACTGTCACTGGGTCTGGCTGCACCATTTTCTCCTCTTGCCCCTTGAGTCCTAGCAGTGGCTACAGTTTCTTGCTGTTGTTACTAGTCTTTGGTGATTCCGTTAACACTTCTGCCCTTCTATGCTCTATTCACTAAAGCATCTTTAAAAAAAAATTTATTTATTTATTTATTTATTCACTTATTTGGCTGTGCCGGGTCTTACTTACGGCATGCAGGATCTTTTAGTCACGGCATGTGGGATCTAGTTCCCCGCCCAGGGATTGAACCCGCGCCCCCTGCACTGGGAGCACAGAGTCTTATCCACTGGACCGCCAGGGAAGTCCCCACTAAAGCATCTTGAACCATCTGAGCTGAATTCTGCCTCCTGCCAGGCCCTGGCTGATAGCCCAAGACCGTCTCTGGCCCTGGCAATCACTGTGCCCATCCTGAATCCACTGAGCAAGGGGTTGGAGGGCATATTTGCAGTTTTAAAGCACACATGCACATATACACGGTCACAAAAAAACCTGGTCTCTCAGAATAGATTGCTGAGGGTCCAAATAAACCATTTTAATATACACCAAGTAGCGTGTATTTAAATATATATTACATTGAGTCCAAGTTCTAAAGCCATAATTGCAAAACAAGCCTGTGCCCTAGGAAGGGTAATATGTATTTACATAGATTAAGGTCCTTAAAAATTGGCCTTGAGTGCTGCCAGAATTTGATTCCTATAAAATAAAATTTCCCTGGTGGCGCAGTGGTTGAGAGTCCGCCTGCTGATGCAGGGGACACGGGTTCATGCCCGGTCCGGGAAGATCCCACGTGCTGCAGAGCGGCTGGGCCCGTGAGCCATGGCCGCTGAGCCCGCGCGTCCGGAGCCTGTGCTCCGCAACGGGAGAGGCCACAACAGTGAGAGGCCCGTGTACCGCAAAAAAAAAAAAAATTTCAAAACTCAAACTGATATAAAAGGAGCCTGGTGGTTTTCAAAGGCAAGGCCTTCTAGGAGGGCCAGAAACACATGCTCGGATACCCACCCTCCATCTCTGCAGCCTGGGAAGGGGTTTGCTCTCACTGCAGAAGACACGACAGGTCAGAAGACAGCTGACGGTAAGAATTCTTACCAGGGTCAGCTCTTCCAGATCTCTGCAATACCCGTAGAAAGAGGAAAATAAAATATCTTTTGCATCCTTTTGCGGGGAGGAAGGGTGTCTCTTGAGTCAGTACTGCCCAAAATATTTACTGTTTGTCCCTGCTAAAAACTACGAAGTAGCTCTGTGGTCAGAAATTGGCCATACTGCAGAGCCTGATAGAAAAAAATTTTTAGGCCTTCTTCCCTAAGTTAAAATAAAATGATGTACCCAGGAGAAAGGAAAAAACCTCTAAAGCCCTTGTAAAAGGATTTATTGGGTGGATCAACCTATGATGTCATGTAGGCTGCAACCCGATTCTCTAAGGAATTAAGAGCAACTGTCCTTATCTTACAAATCTTTGCAAAACTAGAAATGTGTGTCTGGAGGCAATTCAAAGTTCACCTATTCTTTTTGATCAATCCCCAAACCTCCCCTATTTAGTCCATAAGGCTTGTAAAATGTGGGTCTTGGGCAACCCAAGTCCTTCTTGGAGAAACTTGCATGCTTTCCCTGTTCCTCTGAGTTGTCAATGTGAAAATACAATTTTCAGGGAGGTAATTTTGATCAAAAGAAAAACAATGGAGAAAGGTCATTTGGAACTTGGACAAATGAGAAATCTTAAGTGTATGGAAGCTATTCTCTGTGTCTGTCTGTTCACATGCATCTATATGCATGTGTTGTAGATGTCTGGTATTTTCTACCTCTAGATGATATTGTTAGAATTAATTTGTATATGTGCTCTATTTAATTGGCCTGAAGAAAATTAAGCTCTTACATAAGTCATGTATTCTAAAGTTCTTAAAAATGTAAGAAAAACTAACTCAAATGCTTTTCAGGTTCACACCATCTGAGATAATCTTTAGTAAATAAAAGCTAGTCTAAATGTGTTAGTTTAATTAAAGCAGACATGTCTCTAGGATTATCAACATTAAAAATGATGCAGACATACAACTTTTATTCTACCTAGGCTTACTAAAGGTCAAATAAGTTCATGCAATCTCTTATAAAATCTGCCAGGAAGAAAAACTGTTTGGGTTGATGACTGACTTTGTTTAATGACTCATAAAGTTTTTAATGGGTAATGTAAACATAATTGTTAAGAACAAATAAAGTAAATTGATGTAAGTAGGATAAACAGTTTTTAGGTGAACTTTTCAAATCTCTTCAGTAACCTAAAACCTTAAAGTTTGCTAAATTAAATTAAATGACGGGTAATCATTAAACATCTAGATCATTTCCAAGTAACATGGAATACTGAAAAATTAATTACTGAGCACAGGTTTATCCACTTTGGCTTCCTTTTACAGAGAAACTAAAAGATATTTGGGTTTATTAGCAAACATATTTTGTGCCACCCTAAAAAATTTACTATGAGAAAGCATATGTTTCTAGAACTTATAAAAAATATGTCAAGCCACGGAATACTAATGTAAAGAAGAGTTCACAGTTGTTTACCTTTTTATTTTCACTAAAAATTTGGGTTTTTAGGGTTAAAATTTATAATATATGTAATTAAAGCTACTACAAATAATAAGAAAAACATCTCTGTCAACAAGGGAAGTAGAATATGTGTTTTCAGTAAGAGATGTTATGAAGAATAGAGATACCTTTTTTTTAAGGGAAATGAAAGTTATTTTGTCCTAAACTGGTTATTTCAGAATGGAGGAAAAGAGAATTTAAATAAAAAGCTGGGAAAAGATAGATTCTTACCTTGTGTGGTCAAGTTGGCCAAAATCAAATAAACTTATTATAAGGGTTATAAAATTAAGCTTTAAAATCAGTAATGTACTTATGTAAAACTAAAACTTACTTTTCTTTCATCTGCTAACAAGACAAGTTTTCTTGGATTGTTGATCTGCTCTTAATGAGAAATTGTAAATAGAGGTTTTTCTCCACCTTTTGAGTGATCTGCCTAGAAAACAAACCCTGAGTTTTATCAAAATCATTTTCTGTGTATGCTGTCTTTATAAGGTCTTTGATTACTTAAGTAAAACTAGTCTTCTCCATTAGAGGAATTAAATTTTTCTTTTTTTTACAATCATTTATCTTTCAAAGTCTCTAATTGCCACTACGGTTAAATAACTAACTGTTGTTTCACTGTGACCTATGATCCTATTTGACCAAGTGTTTCGAAAGCTTTTGATATTTTTGACAAACTTCCCCAAAGTCAAATTCTAAATGAAGTCTTTTTGACTTTGAACTAACTTGGGGATCTTACAGAGGGTCCCTGGAATATCTCAAAAGATTTGTTCTCTCTCCTTATAAAGGCTTATTTTATATGTTGAATTACATGGGAAGCATTGTCAAATAAGTGATGATAAACCTTCTTAGGTTATATTGTATGGGTGCATGTTATTGATATAAGTGGTCTAGAAATTATATAAAATTCCTAAAATTCTGAAATGTCCTGGTATAATGCTATCAGTCATAATTATGATTATTATCTTAAAATGGTGTATGTCACAGAAATAACCAATTTCCTTGTCAACTGCACTTTAATAAATGCTAATCACATCTTTAACCATGCCATTTTTTAGTCTTTTATCATTTACAGACAGTTATTGCTTTACTCTAATGGTTTTGCAAAACTGTTTCAGCAGAGAGATTCACAGAAAGAACTCTGACAAGGACTCTGGAATACAGGTTTCTGATAACTTTAAGATCACAAAATTAAACTGCATAAAAATTTCCAGAACTACCAGAAAAACTGCATTCAAGGAGAACAAGTATTATTACGTAGGACTGAATGAAGTGAGGAGAATGATTATGATTCTTATAAAACATTCAGAAATCTGGAGTACTCTTTTCATGTAGCAATACGGTTAGCTATTTGCAAAAATTTAGTAAGAATCTGTTCTTGCAACAGGCCTTAGGAAAACTGACCTGGTACATTGCTTAAAACGTTCCAGTCTTAAAAAAGGCTTATAAGGTTAATCACTATTCTTGCTACATTTATGTAAGTAATCAGGCCAAGTACAATGTAAACAAATTAGTTTTACTGTGATTATTCTTTAAAGAAAAATGGGAGTAATTGTAGAAAGAAAAATTATGTTTGCACCTTTGTCTACATTAGAGTCTAATTCTGTTAATTGTCTTTGAGGTTTTTGCTATATATACCTGTAAACTGAACTAGATCCTGAGTTCTTCTAGTTTCCTCAAGTATCTGGCTACAACTTTCCAAACTAACATTTCCAATTTTCTCCCACCCTTCTGATTTGGAATCACTAAGAACAAACACTGCCCTTGAATCTCCTTGGAAGGTTATATACCAGGTCCTTCTCAAGACGCAGACAAATTTTAAGGACTTGAACTGTGGATACACATCTCCCAGCCGAAGAAGGCTCCACCCGGCATCTGGTCTTGTGCAGACGCTGGAACCCTCCAATCAAATGGACTAGGAAGGAAGAAGCCAACATCAAGGTAAAGGTAGACTGCTTCCTCCCTAGATGTTGGATTGAGACTTCATACTTTAACTAAACATGAAACCTTTTATCTTCTCCTTCTCCCTTTACTCTGGCATGGCCTGGAAAAATAATACTATCATCCATATCCTTCAGGCCATTGTTAACCTTTCAAACCACTGGATTTGTCATCAAAAACTCTTATCTGGGGCTTCCCTGGTGGCGCAGTGGTTGACAGTCCGCCTGCCGATGCAGGGGACACAGGTTAGTGCCCCGGTCCGGGAAGATCCCACATGCCGCGGAGCGGCTGGGCCCGTGAGCCGTGGCCGCTGAGCCTGCGCGTCCGGAGCCTGTGCTCCGCAACGGGAGAGGCCACAACAGTGAGAGGCCCGCGTACCACAAAAAAAACCAAAAAACCAAAAAAAACTCTTATCTGTTCATGATCCTAGAGACCCCCTGGCCCTCACTGTGACCAATTTCTCTTTTATTCCCAGTGTCCCTGCAAACTACGACTGGCCCCTCCCCCCAGAAGTCTCTTATAGAGTTTAGCTTTTACAGCCAGAACATTCTGTGCATTTTTCTTACCTTTCTCCAATTACAGCTGCACGGGACAATTAGATACCTATGTATGTCTTAGTATACTTGCATCCTCACGTTCTCGTGACTATCTACATAAGATCTGCCCTTTTTCACTGAAAGATCTCACCAACACCACCCATCTTTGCAAGGTAATCAGGACAACTCTTTATTTTAGGCTGGGAGAAAACTAACAACTGCTGACTTGAACAGGCACCATGAATAGTACCATCTTAAAGGAGATGGTTTGGGCCCCAATCAGGTTTGTGTTTGTGGTCGTTATCGTTCTCCTTGGGCTTATGAATGCTTAGATGGCTGGCACATAGCCAGGCAATGCCTCTTAAATTATCTAACTGTGCCCCTAACTTTCCACAAACAAACTAAGACACCTCATTGGTTGACTCCCCTGGGTTTACATCATCGAGGGCCATACTTCCCTGGTTAGGAGTAAATGTAAATGAGAATACAATCAATAACCTCTCCTGAACTCTTGAAAGTATTGCACAATCGACTGTTCAAGCAATAGTTGCCTGACAAAACATTCTTAGACTCTCTGGCCAAAGTTGTTCTTGATAATAGGAAAGCCCTTGATTTCTCTTTTAGCTGAGCAAAGAGGTGTCTGAAGTGTACTCCTGTTTATAATAGCTTATAATAGTCATTGTAATAGTCTCCCTGGTGCACTCTATTCTCTCAAAAGCTTTAAGTGGATGTTTGCAGCCACTAACCACCAAGCAAATAATCTCCCTAAGACCGGAACATCAGAAAAGGAACAAAGAGAATGGCCAACTTGAAAACTGTGAACCTCAAGTCATGGCCCATGAATATCACAGAGATTAAGCAACGAAGTCATGACCTATGACTATCACACAAAGCATCATCAGAAGCCTCAAGGACTATACAGCAGTAGCTGAGAATGCTGCTAATGCAATATTTTTTTCCTTTTTTTTTAGTAGAACAAGAAGTTTATTACTCCCACTCAGTAGTTCCTGGGGGCTTTGATGTTAAGTCATATATAACTCAAGAAATACCAGGAATCTTCTTAATCTCAGTGACCATCTTTAACACCACCTCTACAGGGATCTCATTGCCAGGGGTTGCAGGTACACCAGTCATGAAATCACTAGTAATAAAAGTTCGAATAACCACAGATCTCTGGCATGAAGGCTGCTTCTGAAGTGGGTCTGAAGTGGGTAAATTTTGACCACATCCCTCAGTTAGGCTGAACGTCTGATCCAAAGGGGGAATTGAGACAACAAGCCCAACACGGAGTCACTTGTGCTAAGCTCCACAGCAGCAAACCAAGACCTAATACCTAACCTAAATGCAGCTTCAATCACCCACAAGAATGTAATCTCAACTGGTCAACATTAGCGAAGTCATCTGTCTCACAGAACCCTTCTGCCTCCCTTCGCAGAGTGAGGTTCCTTGAAACTATGCATTCTTTGTGAGTAATTTACTTTTTCTGCCCCCTCTCCATCTTGAAAAACCTTTCCTTTTCTATAGCTCAGCAGAGCTCCTTTCTTCTGTTTTTTGATTTGAGAAAAAATGTTTATTGATAAATCACTGAAACAGAGTATTGAGTAGATATCTTAAAAGGCCCGTGGATGTGTTTCTTTTTCTCTCTCTTTTTTTTTATTGAAGTATAGTTGATTTACAATGTGCCCGTCTCTGCTGTACAAAGTGACTCAGTTTTACACACGTAGACATTCTTTTTTTAATATTCTTTTTCATTATGGTTTATCCCAGGAGGTTGGATATAGTTCCCCGTGCTATGCAGTAGGACCTTGCTGTTTATCCATTCTAAATGTAATAGTTTGCACCTACCAACGCCAAATTCCCAGTCCATCCCTCTCTCTCCCCCCTCCCCCTTGGTAACCACAAGTCTGATGTCTATGTGAGACCCTTTGAATTTTTAAACAGGATTGCATTTATGAAAAATTAAGTGTGTTCAAAAACAAATTTATTGACAATCAGAATATTTACATTAAACTATATATATATATATATATATATATATATATATATATAAAAACTACAGTTGTTCCCTGTATAAAAGCTGGAAAATACAGGTAAGCAAAGACAAATAATCCCACCAATTAGAGAGAAACACTGCTAATCAATTGCTTTTGTGTGTAGATATAATGTACTTTATGTAACATTAACGACTGGGGACATTCAATTTCCATACTTTGTGAAAAGTGAATCTGGAGTGAACAAAATTCAACTGCAGCTTACCTTAGAAGCCAACATGAATTGCCGATACTATGAAAGTGCATAGTAGGAAGTACCTTAATAACAAGTACTACGCCCTGTGTAGGGACTTTAGAAATTCTGTTTTTCCTCAATCTCCAATGTTTATTACTTTTCAAATCTGACTTGCACATGAAGCAACAATGAAGTGGTCTCTTCAGTAATCACAGTTTTTTTCAACTTGTCAAATTCAAATTCAGTCATGTATCCATAGCCCAGATACCTGATATATTGACACATAGTTCAGTGTCAGGATAAGATCTGATTTTTTCAAGGCCTAATAAATTTTAAGTTGTTTCCTGTTATTTGAACATTCCCCTGGTATCTGTATACTATTGCTTTTAACTGTCAACTGTTGCCCAAAATAATTTACACATTACTTTCATGTATTTCAACCTGCTTTTCTAGTTTTTTTTCTTTTTTTTGTGGTACGCGGGCCTCTCACTGTTGTGGCCTCTCCCGTTGCAGAGCACAGGCTCTGGACGCACAGGCTCAGCGGCCATGGCTCACAGGCCCAGCCGCTCCGCGGCATGTGGGATCCTCCCAGACCGGGGCACGAACCTGTGTCCCCTGCATCGGCAGGCGGACTCTCAACCACTGCGCCACCAGGGAAGCCCTGTTTTTCTAGTTTAACATTGTGAATTTTATCCAGGCCCAACTAAAATATATTTTCAATACTTGCCCTTGAATTATATATGATGTATTTCTTATGTTGATAAACTGTTAGTAAAGAAAAATATACCCAGAACAAAAGAATGTTTGTATACACATATGTAACTTTTTCTTCCAGTTTGACAGCATTAAAAATATTTCAGCATCAGACACGAAGTTTGGCTTTACTAAAGAGGAGGAGTCTGAGTCTGCCCCAAGTGGTGTGACTTAAAGTATGTTAGGGCTTCTTTGATGACACTGTGGTTAAGAGCCTGCCTGCCAATGCAGGGGACATGGGTTCGAGCCCTGGTCCGGGAAGATCCCACATGCTGTGGAGCAGCTAAGCCCGTGCGCCACAACTACTGAGCCTGCGCTCTAGAGCCTGCGAGCCACAACTACTGAAGCCCGTGCGTCTAGAACCCCGTGCTCTGCAACAAGAGAAGCCACCACAGTGAGAAGCCCGCACACTACAACAAAGAGTAGCACCCACTCGCTGTGACCAGAGAAATCCGGCGCACAGCAACGAAGACCCAACGCAGCCAATAAATAAATAAATAAATTTATTTTTTAAAAAAAGTATGTTATTTATCTTGTCTATGTTTTTTCTATTTCTTTTCTGTAAAATGAGGATGATGATACAATATCAGAGGGCTTATAACACTTTACAGGGCTGGCAGTACTCAAGAAAACAATTCCTATAAAGCACCAGCTTTTTGAAAAGGGTCATCATTCTGCAAATAGAGCTCCTTTCTTTTTGCTAGATGGGATGCCACCTGATTCATTCATTCAATAAAGCCAATTTGATCTTTAAACTTAGTTAAATTTTTATTAGTTAACAGGAGAAAAGAGAAAGATTCATGAAACATTTGAGTCAAAACTTCAAGACAAGGTGACCACTAGGTTGCCTAGGGACATTCAGAATGCTCATTATTGACGTAATTGCTGAAGAAGCAAATAATGTATTTCTTGAAGCCTTTCTAAGCATAGGTCCTAGAGAAAGTCCATCCAAAAGAATTCATCGGACAGATGGCCCAGAGAAAGGCTTCCACAACACACAGCTCAAGGCCAGTGAGCAGACAGGTATGGGTATTGATGGTTTGGGCTGCCAAACGATACCAAGGACTTTGCACCACCCAAAAGTGATTAATGCAGGTGGAGTACATCTGGTCATAAAACGCTGATTAGGACTCAGAAGACAGATTCCAGCATTTGACAATGTAGTCCTGCCATTAGAGCCTCATTTTAAATTTGCATCTTGGCTTATTCAGAGAACTAAAACTTTTCTGGACCTAAAAAGTGGTCTCCATCGCCAAACACTCCTCAGATTAAATCCGAGAAACCATTTAAAACACTTTGATTAATGCTATTTTTAGTCCTCGGGGTGGCAAGAAAGGCACAATGCCACGACGGAGGTGGCAAGCTGGTTAGTAACCATCAGGGTGAGAAAGATGTAAAGCATTTTCTTTTAAAGGAATGTTTGTAGGTTAAGAGATGCCAAACAACATGCTATACAACAATTTTCACATCTCAAGAAAGTTGCCTTAAAAAGCTATTGGTGGGCTTCCCTGGTGGCACAGTAGTTAAGAATCCGCCTGCCAATGCAGGGGACACGAGTTCAAGCCCTGGTCCTAGAAGATCCCACATGCCACGAAGCAACTAAGCCCCTGCACCACAACTACTGAAGCCCGCGCTCTAGAGCCCACGAGCCGCAACTACTGAGCCCACGTGCTATAAGTGCTGAAGTCCGTGCGCCTAGAGCCCATGCTCCGCAACAAGAGAAGCCACCGCAATGAGAAGCCCACACACTGCAAGGAAGAGAGTAGCCCCCGCTCACCACAACTAGAGAAAGCCCGCGTGCAGCAACGAAGACCCAATGCAGCCAAAAAAAAAATTTGTTTTAAAAAAGGTATTGGTGAGCGATGGGTGTTAATCCTGGGATGCTCCACAGCCACGCTGGGCTCCAGTGACCCCGATGGTTCAACCTGGGAGGAAAAGATGAAAGAAAACAACAATGCTCACTGCTTTTGTAATTGGCACCTATGGGACGAACAGACCTCTGCGTTAAGAAGCTGATTTTGCATTCTTCCATTTGTAGTCACTCCACTTGATTTATCCTGGCAGCCACACACTGACTAGGAAACAGCGAGATGTAAGGGAAGTATATAGATTTCGGAATCCAAGAACAGTTCGTTTCATGAAAAACTAAAGTCACAGAGGACATGCCCTTTGCATGTTCACATTGTCAAAATGTATAATTCATGTGTTTTCCAGCCTCCTCAAGTTCCTAGCAGGCACGGTACATGCAGCTCGCAGGCTGCCAGCATTTTGTGATCCGGCAAACCCAGCGGGCGTACTACTGAAATCACGATCAGGTACCCAACCATATTTCCTCAGCTCCTCTCTTGATTGTGACAACAGAAAGTGACAGAGCAGTCAAAACCCAGCCGAATTGACAGCTCACCCACGCAAGGCGAATACAGATGGACAAAGAGATGCAACTCTAATTTTCAGGCTGAGGAACAGGGGACAGTGGCTTCTACACAGTATTCTAGAAGAAAGCCAGACCTGTGGTTTCAGCTGCACTGGGTTTCCCGACAGGAGGGGGAGCCAGGGATTCCCAGGGAGATGCTCAGTGAACCATCACTGACAACAGGCTCGATGCCCAGCTGGAGCCCTGAGTCACATTAAACAGGAAGTAAGGGGCGTTCCATCTTGTCCCTCTGACAAGTGGGGATGTCTAATTCCAACAACTTCATGCACTGAATGCTTCTGCTGTGTCAAGAACTGTGCTACAAGCTTTATTTCATGTAACCCTCCTGAATAGCCTGTAAGGTAGGTACCATTATTATCCCCAATTTACAAATGAGAAAACGGAGGCTTACAGGTATGAAATGGCCCCGTGTCACATAGCTAGAAAGTGATAGAGCTAGTACCAGAAACCCTGGTCTGTGCTTTTAATAACCTGTTTTCATGATGCTGAGCTTGTGAGATTATTTCAAGTCAAGAGACCACACGTTCCTTGCACCGCTGCCATCTACGGTATCTGTGCATATGGACAGGGGGCCAGGCTCTCTTAGCAAGGCCTTGCTTTATTGTTAAGTCCACTCGTTAGGCTCACAGGGCAGGTGCATGGTTATTTTTATGTGAGATTGCAGACAAGTCATTTAAGCTCTCCTGCAGTCATCTTTGCCATACGGAAATAGGTGTCGACTAAAAAATAAATGCACAACCTAAACGTTGAGAGTTATGTTTTATTCAGCAGAAATCTTTAGGACTTCAAGCCCGGGAGGCAGCATTTCAAGTAACCCTGAGAGAACTGCTCCCAGGAGGCAAGAGGGGTGCCAGGATATATAGGAGTTTTGCAACAAAGGGCAGGTAGTAGGAACAAAAGATTACTGTGAATTAAAGAAAACTAGAAATCTAAAAGTTAAGAAATTTAGAGCTTTAATACCTATGGGAAGACGCAAGAGTCTGCGCTCACTGAAATCATTCCTTTGATAGGCACCTCAGCTATCTGGGTCCAGTATCCTGTATTTTCACATCCTGAGTTTCTTCAGGGCTCACCGTGGGGAGTGGCTGCAGTCTGATGGCTGCTAGATGTCACCGCAGGCTGGGGGCTACAACTGCTGATGACTGTGACATCCTTTGTTTACGGATACGGCGGGCAGTATTCCATTTCTCATAGGTGTTGAATGATGAGCACTAAGTTCCCTTCCAGCTTTGGACGTGTGATTGTATAGTAGTTACCAACATTCAAGCTAAACAGCCAACACTTGGTTCCTCTCATGAAGTTGGACAGCAGGGCCTGTCTCACCCTCTGTAAAGTATCGTGCTTCCAGCCCAGGGAGGGGCCAGCACATGGGTCATGATCCATCATTGACTTGGTCAAGAAATGCTGAGTCTCAAGCCAGGGCCAAGTATCGTACTAGGCACTGCGCAACAGAGGAGGGGGGCAAAATGCAGGGTTCCTGAGTTAATCATGTTTGCAGGGAAGCAAAAGAGAGAAGAGAAACCTCCAGAGCCACGTGACTGGCCCATGAGTAGCCCTAAAGGAAGAAGGAAGGCAGAATTCCTCTGGCTCAAGGGGCTACGGACTTGTGAATGAAAAATGTTGCTGTCATATCAGTAAACAAAGGATGCTGCAGCCACCCAGCCACTACAGCCACTCCGATGGTGAGCCCTGAGGGGACTCAGGATGAAGACAAATGGGCTGCCAGCTGCCAAGCTCTCAGCCACTGCAGCCAACCCCAACGATGCACCCTGAGGGGACTCAGGAGGGGAAATCACAGGATACTGGCCCCAGACAGCTAAGGTGCATATCCAAGATATTATTTCAATGAGCCCAGTCTCTTGCATTTTCCCATACACAGAAAAGCGCTAAATTCCTGAACTTGAAAGATCTGGTTTTATTTATTTAACAGTAATCTTTCTGATGTTTCGACTACCTGGTCTTTGTTGCAAACCCCCCTGTGTATCCTGGTTCCTCCCTTACCTCTTTGGAGCAATCCCTCAGAGCTATCTGAGAGGCAGCGTCCCAGGCTTAAGTTCTCAGTTTTGTCCTCCAAATAAAGCATAATTCTCAACTTTTAGGTTGTGTATTATTTTTTCAGTTGACAGACTGAATATCCATGTTCCCTAAAATGCATATGTTAAAGCCCTAACCCTCAAAATAATGGTATTTGGAGGTGGAGTCTTTGGGAGGTAATTACGTTTAGATGAGGTTATGAGAGTAGAGCCCCCCTGATGGACTTAGTATCCTTATATGAAGAGGAAGAGACTGTAACCCCCTCTCTCTCCATGCACCTGCCCGAGGAAAGGCCATGTGAACACACGGAGAGAAGGCTGCTGCCTACAAGCCAGGAAGAGAGCCCTCACCAGACAGCAAATCTGTCAGCACCTTGACCCTGCACTTCCAGACTCCAGAACTGAGAGGAATAAATGTCTGTTGTTTAAGCCCCCCATCCCATGGTATTTTGTTATAGCAGGCCGAGATGACTAAGACAGAAGGCTTTCCAGAAGAGACGGGACTTCAGCTGAAGGGCCAAGTAGAAAATAACATGAGAAAGTTAAATGGATGGAAACCGAGGTGGGGAGAAAAGAAGGAAGCCATTCCACAGATGGAAAGACAGGAAGAGAAAAATGAAAAAGTCAGGAAGGCAAGCAAGGGGCAACCTCACAATACAGGAGGAAAAAAAAACATCCTGTTCAACCCTAAGCAAAACACATCGACAATTTCAATTCTTTCCTAAAAACCCTGATAGTCAAAAGAGAAAGCCCTCATTCCCCGGCAGCACCAGGCAGCTGTCTGACAGGGTGAGGACGTGCTAACTCCTCCGTGGTTTTCTTTTCTCTTTAAATCAATTAATTTTAAAACATGCCTCAAATTGGAGTGATGTCATTTATAGTACTGTGACAGTATCGAGATGGAATCACTAGTTCATAAATATTTATTATCACCTACTGGCAAAGCAGAAGAGAAGAAGGGGAAACTGAAGAAACACTTAAAAGCTTCCCGCATCATGAAAGTGACAGAAGCAAGGCAAAGGTATGGATCCTCAAATACATGAAGGGGTGTCAGGGGTGTTGAAACTCACAGCCTCTACTTCTGCGGCAGCATTGAAAATATTCAAAGCAACCATGATTTGATTACACAGAGTGAGAGAAGAGGAGGGAAAGAAGCAGAGAGGGGCATGGAGATAAAGGGGAGCAGAAGGGTAAGAGAAAGGGGTGAGCAACACAGAAGCATCTTCTATTTGTAATTTGCTATTGTAAGAATACAGCAGCAGAAAGAATAAACAAAGAAAAAACAACAATGCGAGGGGTGTGTCGGCACACCTACTCTTCACCTTCTTTTAAGGGAAAAAGCTTCACTTGAAACAGAATTTAAAGTCATCATTAGTCTCAGAGGCATCTTCCTTGAACATTTCTGTAAGTTCTTCTTACTAAGCATCACCACCTATATCTGAATTCCATAGCGGTAACTTGAGGTCAACTACATTTGCACCCAGTTGGGAAATCAACTGCTAAGCATTTTATGTTTTCCTATTTGAATTAAAACGTATTTTCTGAGGAGAAGGCATTAGAAAGAGATTTTTTTTCATGCTTATCCTTTTATTTATTAGATGCTCACTAAGTACTGAATGAATGATTATATGAATGTATTGATTATATGAATGATAAATGAATGAATGAGTAGTGAGTGAATGAATGAATGGGTTCCATGGTTCATCCACGGGCAGCTTGTTAATTGCACACATAAATGCCCCAGAAGAACCAAAAGATTTTTACTCTAGGGGAAAAGAGTTTCTAAGTCAATCCTTTTTCATTCATTTATTTCAATCATTCATTCTCAAATCCTGTTTGAGAAATCAGTATGCCAAACACCAATAATAAGCACATCATGATCAAATTGTTTCATTTCATGACATTTGATAAGTAACCACACCACACTTTTCCCAGGAGGCTATGAGCTCCACAAAAGAACAGGCCTGAGTTAAGTAACTTTCCCAAAATCATACAATCAAATGGTAATACAGGTGAGATTTGAATACAGGAATCTGATTCCCAGGACCTGAGCTTCCTATGCAGTCTCTCTCTTAGAGGCACTCAGTAAATATCTATTGAACAAAAGATTTACATGAATACATGATCTGAGACTTTAAAACACCTTGAGGAGAGACATAATACATGTATTTTTAAATGAATCATTATTTGAAAACAATAAAAATAATCCCCAAATAATTAAGAATAATTCTGATTTACCTATAAATGCTCTGTTACAGAAAACATGGAAAGTCTAAAGAAAACAAAAATCTCTGATAGTCTCAATAACCAGCAAAAAGCACTATTAGCACTTGGCATATCTCTTTCTTCTTTTTCCACTGCAACTGCTTGTTTATTTTTTTACATTACTGAAATCATTTTTTTTTTTTTTTTTTTTTTTGCTGTACGCGGGCCTCTCACTGCTGTGGCCTCTCCTGTTGCTGAGCACAGGCTCCGGGCGTGCAGGCTCAGCGGCCATGGCTCACGGGCCCAGCCGCTCCGTGGCATGTGGGATCTTCCCGGACCGGGACACGAACCTGTGTCCCCTGCATCGGCAGGCGGACTCGCAACCACTGCGCCACCACGGAAGCCCTGAAATCATATTTTTTTTCAATTAAAATGGCAATATAGTTTAATAATCCAACCCCCATCTATTTTGGCTGATAAATATAATCTGCATAATATGATAACTGAGAAATAATTTATGGCACCTAAGGTAACGGTCTAAAACCCAGCAAAGACTTTATGCACAAATATCCTCATCATGCTATCTGTAAAAAGAAAAAGAAATGCCCCCAAAACGGGGAGCTGCAAAATAAAGTATCAATACAATGCAACATTAGGCATTGTATTATCACATAAAGTAATTCTTTTAAGACACCATACACTGAAACAATTTCTAATGCTAGTTAACATTTACATGTAAGTGGCTTATGTTTATGTGTACTTGTATCTATTTGTACTGCAAATACTGTATTTCTGTTCTTATACATTTGTCCTAAAGAAAATAAATACCAGGTAACATTATATGAAAGGCAGAATTGCCTGACAGAAGTACTGTCATTTGCACAAAGCACAGTTGGACAGAAATTGGGGGGTGGAGGCAGGGGTGGGGGGCAAGTAACCCGAAGAATCACAATGCCTGGGAAAGAGTTTCTTCCACTTTCTAAAAGATTGGTGCTGCTTATATATAAGAATATGGAAAAGCTTTTTTTTTTTTTAATTTACAAGGAAATCAGAATATGGAAAGGCTTGGGATAAAAAGCCAGTCAGGCCCAGCAGGGTTGTGCGAGGCTGGTTGTGAGTGCCCATCTGAGTGGGGACCACAGCACTAAAGGTGATAGAAAAGTTGCCTGTGTATGTCTTTTGAGGTATTCTTTCTTTGTTCTTTTTTCATTAATATAGAGATGGAAGCAATTTCACTAAAACAGAAAAACAAAATGTCCCAATTATGTTCCATTTGCAAGGCCATAGGTTTCTTGGAAATAAATTATGGAAACAAATGAAATACATTTCTTCAATCTAAATGGTAATTCTCCATGACAGCACAAATTCTACATAACACTGTGCCCAGTGCAAGTGGATGTCCAAGTAGATTCTAACACAGCAGCCTGCCTGGAAATTGCCCTAAGGAGTCCTGAAAATTGGAGGCCCTGACTCTGGGCTGGTTCGCAAAACTCAATCAAACCAAAGCAGCCCTTTAGTGGGGAAAACATACCCACAGGCGTAACTTTACAAAGAAGACATTATAATAATAACGGATTCCACATTAGCCATGGAGACTAGATGGTGAGGCCACTCTTCAGGCTTCTCATTTTCTCATTTGTTTTGTGATGTTAATTAGTTAATTTTTTATTTTATTTTTGGCCATGACACATGGCATGCGGGGATCTTAGTTCCCCGACCAGGGATCAAACCCGTGCCCCCTGCGATGGAAGCGCAGAGTCTTAACCACTGAACCACCAGGGAACTCCCTATGATGCTGATTAGTGAGATAATATATCATCATCCAGAATCCAGTCAGGTCAGTTGAGACCTGATGTCTGTATAAGTCAGAAGTCAGAAACCACTTACTTACCATCCAGGGGATGGAGGTGCTGAGAAGCCAAAGGGGCACATGAGGAGTTCCAAAGACCAGCCAGTGGGGAAAGCCACTCCCACACCTGAGCTGGGGAGAGCCCAGGGACCAAGGTCAACTGAGAGAAGGTGGCACCATCGTCGGCCAGCCCATAAGAAGCTGGACCCAGGAAGGACACACAGTCGCAGCTAAAGGAACCACCCCAGGTAAAGTGGAAGACAGAGAATTACCCTGGTCTCTCCCTTCCACCTACCCTCCAACCTCCCGGCAGTGCCTCCCAATGGCCAATGTCAGCTGGAAGCCAACTGAAAGAGCCTGGGAAATGGAGCCTGCAGGGTCCGGGCCCTCCAACGCAGAGAGCAGAGGAGGGACAGCATGTGCCCCAGAGAGGGGCATCTGAGGGCAAGCAGGCCCAGGACACTTGCACTGCATCACTGTATCAGCATTCTCAACCCTGAGAAATCGCTTTCCCGTAACCTGCTTTGGTGTGGGGCCATCAGCCAATACCAAGAGAATGAAACGCACCATCATCGTTAGTAATAGTAGCAGTAACGACAAAATGGTCTTAAGATTGCCCATCATTACATAACCAGTAAGTACCCTCTCTTGATGACTCCGAAGAGAATTTTTTCCACTGTGCTCAGTTATCAAAATGACTTGTACGTCCTTTAGTAATTAGGTAGGTTTGCTCTTAGGGACACTGGATGGTAAAACTGCTCGTCTTCTTACGTTGCCCTGTCAATCACAGCTGCACTGTGACTCCACCTCAAGTCCTCCTCCACTGTTTCTCCATTTTCTTTTCTCTTATTTTTAATATTTGCTATTTTGCATCACTGTAAGCTGACAAATCATTTACAGAACAAGCAGGAAAGAAATACATACATATACACACACATACATACACTCGTAGAAGTGTAGGTGCATAATTTTGAGCACGGGCTAATGACAACCATATATAACAAGTCCAAGGGATGAGCTTTGGTCTCCTGCCAAATTGTGTCGGAAGGCTAACTATCACCTCTTCATCTGTCAGGTGTGTTGCAACTATTTATTCTGTGTTTTCATTTATTTTTTAATATTGTAAATATTTATGCTTTACTTTGTTGACCTAGCCAATATAGACATTAATGTTTATGTAGTTAAATCTATCAGTTGTTTGTGGTTTCTGTCTCTGATTGCATGCTTAGAGAGCCTTTTCTAACCTTAAGATCAGATAAATATCAATTTCTATTTCCTCCTGGTTGTTTTGTGGGTTTTTTTTTAATATATCTTTATTGGAGTATAATTGCTTTACAATGGTGTGTCAGTTTCTGCTTTATAACAAAGTGAATCAGCTATACATATACATATATCCCCATATCTCCTCCCTCTTGCGTCTTCCTCCCTCCCTCCCTGTCCCACCCCTCTAGGTGGTCACAAACCACCGAGCTGATCTCCCTGTGCTATGTGGCTGCTTCCCACTAGCTATCTATTTGACATTTGGTAGTGTATATATGTCCATGCCACTCTCACTTCATCCCAGCTTACCCTTCCCCCTCCCCGTGTCCTCAAGTCCATTCTCTATGTCTGCGTCTTTATTCCTGTCCTGCCCCTAGGTGCTTCAGAACCATTTTTTTAAGATTCCATATATATGCATTAGTGTACAGTATTTGTATTTCTCTTTCTGACTTACTTCACTCTGTATGACAGACTCTAGGTCCATCCACCTCACTACAAATAACTCAATTTTGTTTCTTTTTATGGCTGAGTAAATAAAAAAAAAACATGTAAAGCATAATAATAATAGTAGTGGTAGTAGATAATAAGAATAATTACAAACACACTAGCAAACATCATCATCATCATCGTAATACTAAACAATTATATATAACCTGGTTTGTGGCAGATACTGTTCTAAATTATAATTCTAAACAGTAAATAATGCAATAACATTTAATTCTCACAACTATCCTAAATAGCTACTATTACCATCCCATTTTACAGGTGAGAAAGTAGAGACATATTTTCTCAGAGAGAAGTGAGGTAACTTGAGCAAAGTCACAGAGCCAGGAAGTGGCAGAGCCAGGATCTGAACCCATGTAGGCTGGCTCTAGACTCTCGGTGCTCAAACACAATGCCATGCTGCCTCTGGATGGATTTTGATGTACAGTGCAAGACAAAGATCTAAAAAGTACTTTTTTTTTCTTTCCTGAGTAGCCAGCTAACAATCCTAACAACATTATTGAACCATCCTCATTTCCCACAGTTAGTGACGTCAACTTTATCACATATATTCTTCTTTTCCTTGACTTCACCACGCACGAGACGACTCAGGGCCTTGTTATTCCCATCATGCACTTCCAGATTCGGTACGGAGGACAAATGAGCAGGTAATCTATCAAAGTCCCACAACTGGAGACTTCTGCTCCATCGGCCCTTGGTGAGGTCCACTCAGACAGCAGGATCCTCAAGACACAAGCGAACACTCCTAACAACACTGAAGATTAGAATTCCAGACAACTATCACTCTCTCATTAGGATTCCTCTAATTATAAGATTCAGGGAACTGAAAAGACAATCACAATCAGCAGCTGATACCACTTCTAACTGAGAAGTGGCTGGCCTGAAAATTGTGCCAAACAAGCCATAAAAGCCCACTTATTACAAGAATAAATATTAACGGGACAAATAAAAGAAAGATAGCAATGATTACCAACATTATCTTTTGTGGTAAGTCTATGGGTAAATTTTTTATTCTATTTTTTCTAGGCTGTCCAAATTTCTATAATTAGCACTCATTACTATTACTTAAGTAAAAAATCATTATTAAAACACGCCACAAGGACTGAATAGTGCTAGTAAATCCAGATCCCGGGTATTCTGTTGCATCCTTCCTCTGTAAACAAATGTGCTTTTGGCTCTACTCTGCGTGTACCCTCTGTTGGGCATGGGGATAGAGGACAAAAAAATGTTTAGTCTCCTCTGTAGTAATTTGATTTTTTAAGCTGGAAAATATAGTCACGAATATTTTGTGATTAAATGTTAAGTTTTTTAATGTTTATACGTGTACAAAATGGAGAGTGAACATGATGTGTCACAGCCAGGATTTCAAGGGGAAGTCATCAAAGGGCAGCTTGACGCTCTTTCCACCTTCTTGGCCCTCCCTCCTCCACTGCTCAGCCTCTGCTACCCACACTCCATCTGTTCTTATCCATCTGGGGTCAGAGCCAAAGAGGGGAGGTGGCTGCCCTGCCTGTCCTCTCTGAGCCTGACAGGGACGCAGTAACGAAGGGACCACCTCCTCCAGTGGCCGTTGTAGCTTTTATTCACCTTCCCTAAGTAACTCTTACAGGGGAACGTCTCCATTGATAAACATTCTGGTCCTGGCTGCCACTAGAATTTCTTGAGATGTGGCAGCGTGTAAGATCACAGTTCTAAACCAATAACGAAAACACCTTCACAGGAAGCCTTCAAAGTGGCCATCCAATGCTGGAGAACTCAAAACCTTCTAAAGGAGCCCATACCACTTTGGAAAAGTCTCATGGAAGGAAGGGAAGGAGGGAGGGCGGGAAGGTAGGAAGGTAGGGAGGGTGAGTAGAAGGGAGAAAACAAAACAAACAACTTCCTAACACTGAGCTCCACAACTCATGCTCATAATTTCTGTTTATCGGTTCTCCCAGTTCATTGCTTTAGGGCAGAACTAATCCCTTCTCCACGTGACAGCCCTTGAAATGTTTGATTTAATATCCTCAGATATTAAATTACGGCAATTTTCCTTATAATGTGTTGCAGCTCTATCTTCATTATTTTTTCTTGTTTTCATACTTATTGACCTGAGGATACAAGAGAATGAACCATCTGGGGTTTTCCAGGAAATCTGGTTATGAGAATTAGATGCCCAGACAATGCCAATCTTGTCTTATTTATCAACTCAGAGTACATAAGAAAAAAGGCAAAAGAATGGGGCAGAGAGGGTGGCTCGTTGTTTTTTTGTATGTCTATTTCTAAAGAAAAGGTTTAAGGATTGGACAGAAGCCCCGGCCTCCTGCCTGAGAGATCTTCACTTAACTCCTTCTGTGTCTAGCACAAGGAAAGTAAGGGGCATAGCACAGCATGTGGATATGAACGTGGACTTGGAGACAGAATCTGGATCCTGCCATGTAACAGTGACCTGAGGCAAGACACTTACCCTTTCTGGAATCCGTTTCTTACCTATAAAATGGAAATGATAAACTCTACCTGATAGGATTGCTTTGAGGAATCAAATGAAATAACATATAGAGGGTTCACAATATGCTCTCAGTAACCAGTAGTTATTATTTCTTAAAGAAGATCTGCGTGGGGTTCTGGCTTACCATCTTATTCTCTTCTAGTCTACATACAAATCATCTTTACCAGGGTGTGAGAAAATTTGGAAATAGATTTTTATGTAGCAGAAATAGGCAGAAGATATGCTGCTTCCAACACAAAACTTTATTATAGCTAAAAAAAAAATGCTATTAAACAGATGACATCCACAGACTCATTTTAAAAAATCAAAAGGAAGGAGAGGAAGGAGCCGCATGGCAGATGAATTTCCAAATTTCCAAGTTTCCAAACTGCGTGGAGATGAATCACCTCACTCTTGGGCTGCCCCCTTCCTCGCAGGACCATAGTCCCAGCCCCGTCAGTTACAGGTTTGCCTACCAGTGCCCTCTCCTCCTTGTGCAGATGCTAAGCATGGAATCCACTGGACAGGACAGTCCTCTGCTATAAACTAACCCACTGACATTCTGACTTCTATGCCTCATTCCCTTGTGAGCTTGATTAGTACAAGTCAGCGGCAAAGAATTCTGAGATTCTGACCAAGGTCCCCGAAGCCAGGAACATCACTTTTTTGGTTTTCTCCTGAAAACCAGAATTTAGCACAGTGCCACATACACTGCAGAATGCAGTGAACAGCTGTTGAACAGAAGAGAGGAAAAAAGAAAGGGAGAGATAGAGAGACAGAGAGATAAAGGAAAAAGAAGGGATGAAGGGAGGGAAGAAGAGAGGAATGGAAGAAGGAGAAATAATGAATCAATCAATCGAGCAATGCCAGTGAATCCTCTTGGCAACTGGCCCTAGAGCCCTCTCTTGACAAATTCCAAGGGCTTAACATTAGAAACAGGCACAGTAACTGTGCCAGCTCTGCAGGCTCTGCTATGAGTGACAAGAGATACAACTATATCCAGAAAAAAATGGCAGAGATTGAGCTGAGATCAGTTGCTGACACTGCCATGTGGAACCAGGGAAGCCTGCATTTTTTTAGGTGATGCCTTTCAATTAACCCTCAACTCTTTCCTGGAGAAAATCACATCTACCACTGCAAAGTCAGAAAGACATCAAGAATAACCCAGTGCGAATTATTAGGGAAATGAAAATCAAAACCAACATGAGGTATCACCGCATGCCCGTTAGAATGGCTATTGCCAACAAGGCAAGAAATCACAAGTGTTGGAGAAGATGTGGAAAAACAGGAACCCTCCTATGCTGTTGGTGGGAATGTAACTGGTGTAGCCACTATGGAGAACGGTATGAAGATTCCTCAAAAAATTAAGAATGGAACTATCAAATGACCCAGCTAGTCCACTTCTGGACATTTAGCCAAAGAATATGAAAACACTGTTTCAAAAAGATATATACACTCCTATGTTCGTCACAGCATTATTTAAAACAGTCAAGATATAAAAGCAACCTAAGTGCCCATTGGTGGATGAATGGATAAAGAAGATGTGGTGTATATAGAGACAATGGAATATTACTCAACCATGAAAAAGATGAAATCTTGCTATTTGAGACAACATGGATGGACCTTGAGGGCATTATGCTAAGTGAAATAAGTCAGACAGAGAAAGACAAATGCTGTGTGATTTCCCTGATATGAGGAATATAAAAAACAAGCAAACAAACAAAAAACAAAATAAGTGAACAAAGCAAACGTGTATTGAATAGATACAAAGAACACAGTAGCAACAGAAATTATGGGGGGAGACAGGTGTGGTGAGATGTGTAAACAGGTCAACTGTATGGTGACAGATGGAAAATAAACTTTTGGTGGTGAGCACGCTGTAATACATACAGAAGTAGAAATGCAATGCTGTGCACGTGAAATTTATATTATGATATAAACCAATGTTATCTCAGTAAAAAAAAAAATAAGAATAAATAAAATACATTTTTTAAAAGAATAACCCAGTGTGCCTGTACTTATTAGAGCTGGCTCCACTGTCTGCTGAACTGGCAGTCAATAAATAAGCAAGAAGAGCTTGTGGTTCTTCCACCGTCTCCCCAAACAAAGAACAGATGCTAAAACAAGCCCTTCCCACAAAAAACAAGGGCTGAGCAGTTAGGGTTGCCAGATTTAGCAAATAAAAACACCTGCAATATTTGGGGCATACGTACACAAAAAATGTTCATAAACATCTTCAGTTTACTGAAGTTATATCTTACCAATGATTTACCCAATCCAAATTTTAAGCAAAAAATACTTTAAATATTTATCAAGCTATTTCACATAATAAGCCCATTATGTGTCATCGTATATAAAATATTTTATGACATTTTATGGATTTTTTAAAAATATGCTTCCAAATTTCTTTACTGTCTGGCTTAACAGAAGACAGTTGGATTCTCACATCTACTGCGGCATTCAATCTGTAGAGATATTAGCCTCTGGAAAACTCTACGGTACGCTTGTAAGAGAATGAGAGTGATAAAAGCAAAAACAACAGCTTAGCGTTATTTCGAAAATAATGTTGGTCTCACAAAGCCCCTGAGAAAGTCTTAGGTTCTGCCAAAGTCCCTGGACCACGCGCTTTGAGAACTCCAAGATACCCAAGGACAAATGGAAACTATGAAACACCCAGCAGAGGCTGTGTTGGTGTCCGCTGCTCTGTCTAGCTGGTCTACGGTGTGCAGTGACTCACGAGTCAGTGTCTATGACAGGACAGACAGAAATGCCCTTTCTCCCCTGGAACGCTGGTTCCCACAGAAACACAGCCAGATCCTCTTCACCACCTGTGGGCTTTGCTTTCCCTTCCAGCACCATTCTTCAGAGAATCGTGTTCTTCAGCCTCAAAGTAGGAATGGGGGGCAGCTTCACTCCCAAGCCACCAACTCCTAAGTTGTTTCTTAATATAATATACATCAAGTGTAGGCTGTCTTCTCCTAATTGTAGCGGTGGCTACAATTGTGGGGGTGTACTGTCTTGACTTACGTTCAGTGAACAGTTGGTAGGTGCTGAGATCTTAGAAGATAACGTAATAGCCTACAGTTTAAGAAATGCCTGGGGCTTCCCTGGTGGCGCAGTGGTTAAGAGTCCGCCTGCCGATGCAGGGGACACGGGTTCGTGCCCCGGTCCGGGAAGATCCCACATGCCGCGGAGCGGCTGGGCCAGTGAGCCATGGCCGCTGAGCCTGCGCATCTGGAGCCTGTGCTCCGCACCGGAAGAGGCCACAACAGTGAGAGGCCCGCGCACTGAAAAAAAAAAAAAAAAAAAAAGAAATGCCTGGTCCAGAATTCTTCCTACCAAAGGAGCAAACACTGCGTGATGAGTGCAATAACATTTGTCAATGGTTATACTCCCTGAATATTTCTTTAAGGGATAAAGAAATAATCAAAATCAATGAGGGAAGACATGTTTTATATTGATAGTCGAATCTGAAGTAATGACGTTAATACCTACACCTAAATTTAACTGTGGATTCCTCTGTCACCAAACCCTTTAAGTAAAATACGCATAAAGAAAAAGAAGCGCAAGGGACCAAAAAAATGTACACAATGTAAGCCCGCTCCCTCAATGACAAAAAAGTTTATGCAAAAAACTAGCCTAATGTGAACCTCCAAAAAGTTCAGCTGACTTTTTTTGCCCATACCCTTTTGCAGATTCTCATCAGAGCGCTGCTCCAATTCTATGTAAATAAAATACCCTCCTAGACTTTGTTCTCATTTTGGAAGAAACAATTCATTATAAGACCTTTCTACTTAATGTTTATGTCTTTCTCTTCCTAGCGTTGGAGGCCAGAGGAAAGATGAAAAGAATGTAACACATATAAACAGTAAAGGCTCACTACTATGTTCATGAATTCCCCCCAGGGAGATGTTGCAAAAACAAAAGGGTTTGTATTCCAATAACTGTGTGAAACACTGCCTCCTATAATTCCTTCTTTTTTTGCTGAATTAATTTTTATTGGAGTATAGTTGCTTTACAATGTTGTGTTAGTTTCTTGCTGTACAGCAAAGTGAATCAGTCATACGTATACATATATCAACTCTTTTTTAGATTTGCTTCCCATTTCGGTCACCACAGAGCACTGAGTAGAGTTCCCTGTGCTATACAGTAGGTGATCATTAGTTACCTATTTTATACCTAGTAGGGTATATATGTCAGACCCAATCTCCCAATTCATCCCACCGCCCCTCCCCCTCTTGGTAATCACAAAACAACTCCTTCTTAGAGGCTTACTATATACAATTCTGAATTAAAGGCCCTGGAAAAAGCAGAAACTTTAACGGGTTATTTCCCAGACTATTTTATCTTGGACCTCCCCGCTTTTTGCAAAAACCACATAGCTGTCTGTACTATATATCCTTCAGTATCAAACCTGGGCTGCCAAATCCCAGGGGTGTCCTGTGTGATGCCCTGAGGGGATGGACCAGACCTGCACCTGGGTTTGTTTTCCCTCAGCCAGTGGCCTAAGGAGCCTGAGATAGTCACCCTCCCAATATTATCTATTATTACCTATGCTATTATCTGAGTATGAGAAGCTGCAAGATAAATGCAGTAATGATGATGCTGAGAAGGCTCTGAGAACTCTGGAAGAGTTGCACTTGTTCTCAAAGGGGAGTCCCACACCAAAGGTCCTCCGCCACAAAATCAGTTTATGCAAAGATACCCCTCACCAGGTAGGCATGAGTCTACACTTGAACCTCAACATAAAACTTGGGCCTTCCTGTACCTCAAAAAACTAAAAACAGAACTACCATATGACTCAGCAATCCCACTCCTGGGCATATTCTGGGAGAAAACCATAATTCAAAAAGATACTTGCACCCCAATATTCATTGCAGCACTATTTACAATAGCCAGGACACGGAAGCAACATAAATGTCCATCAACAGAGGAATGGATAAAGAAGATGTGGTACATATATACAATGGAATATTACTCAGCCATGAAAAGAACGAAATAGTGTCATTTGCAGAGATGTGGATAGACCTGGAGACTGTCATACAGAGTGAAGTAAGTCAGAAAGAGAAAAACAAATGCCGTATAATAACACTTATATGTGGAATCTAGAAAAATGGTACAGATGAACTTATTTGCAAAGCAGAAATAGAGACATAGATGTAGAGAACAAACTTATGGATACCAAGGGGGTAAAGGAAGGTGGGATGAACTGGGAGATTGGGATTGACATATAATGTATAAAACAGATAACTAATGAGAACCTACTGTATAGCACAGGGAACTCTACTCAATCCTCTGTGGTGACCTATATGGAAATCCACAAAAGAGGGGATATACGTATATGTATAGCTGATTCACTTTGCTGTACAGCAGAAACTAACACAACATTGTAAAGCAACTATACGCCAAAAAAATTAATTTTCAAAAAATTGGGGTCTTCCTATGATCAAAGTCATGACTTATCCTAAAAGACATTTTTTTGAACTACACATTATGTTGAATACTCTGTGAAAATGTGGAGTTTGGAATTAGCTAATCCTACTCTACTTCTTTGATGTTTTTAATGAATTCTTTCTCAACCTAAGGAGATGAAATTGACAGTTTCATTCCCACTCATTCATTCATTTAACAAATGTTTAATCAGAGTCTAGGGTTTGCCATGCACCCTCTAGGCACTGAACTGCAAGAGAAGAAACAGACAAAATTAACCACTGCCTTAAGAGATCTTTCAGCCGTGGTTGGAGAGAAGAGAGATAATTTTTTTAAAACAATAAGTAAAATATATAATTAATGTTGGAACATGCCATGGGGAAAAATATAGCAGGAAGCAGTGTTGACAAAGGCCTCACTTGAGCATGTGATATTTGAATAATGTCCAAAGTTGTTTTGTAAGAGCTCTTTTGAGGTATAGTTGATATATTGATACAAAGAACTGGACGTAGTTAATGTGTACAGTTTGATGGGTTTGGACATATGCAAACACTCCTGACACCATCGCCACAATCAAGGGAACTGCTGTTCCCAACCCCTCCCAAAGTTCTCTCGCATCTCTTTGTTTTCTATTCTGTTTCGTTTTGATATGTAAAGAGTGAACCCTGCAGACAAATGGGAAGGGCTTTCTAGAAGGATGATGCTGTAGGGCAAAAGCCCGGAGGTGCCACAAGGATACAGCGTGGGGGGATGGGAGTGAGCCAGGGGAAGAGCAAAGAGACAGTGGACCTAGGGGACAAGTCCTACGGGGCTTTGGGAGCCTTTTCTAAAGACTTTGGCTTTCTTTCTGAATGAGATGAAAAGGCACTAGATCTTCTGGAACACAGGAGAGCCATGATCTGATTCACCTTTTAGCAGGAACAACCAGATCGCTGTGCGAAGAAGTGGTTGTAGTGAAGCAAGGGAGGGACCAGGGGACCATTGAGAGGCTCTGCGGTAACTCAGGCCAAGGCAGTAGGGTGGTAGTAGCAGAAGAGGTGGTGGAAAGTAGCAGGACTCCAGATCTATTTTAGAATTTGAGCCAGATTACACTGGCTGAGGGACTGGGTGAGGAGTGTGAAGGAGAAGAGTCGAGAATGACTCCAAGTTTTATGACTGAGCAACTCGAAAGATGGGAGTTTGCCGCAATGAGGAAGACTATGGGAGAAGAAGGCTTAGGGAAGGAGCTGGGGAGCCCCATTATGCACACATTATGTTTGAGATGCGACCAGACACCCGAGGAGACAGGTCAAGGAGGCAGTGGGATACACAGATCTCGAGTTCAGGAGAGAGGTCAAGGCTGGAAATAATACTTGGGAGTATCTGCACATAAATGGTATTTTAAAATATGAGACTGGATGATGTCCACACCAAGTGAATAATGTAGATTTTAAAAAAAAGAAGTCCTCGGGCTTCCCTGGTGGCGCAGTGGTTGAGAGTCCGCCTGCCGATGCAGGAGACACAGGTTTGTGCCCCGGTCCGGGAAGATCCCGCATGCCGCGGAGCGGCTGGGCCCGTGAGCCATGGCTGCTGAGCCTGCGCGTCCAGAGCCTGTGCTCCGCAACGGGAGAGGCCACAACAGTGAGAGGCCCTCGTACCGCAAAAAAAAAAAAAAAAAAAAAAGTCCTCAAGGACTGAGTCACTGGGAAAGCCAAATGAAGAAAATATTTCAAGGATAAGGGAATGATAAACTGTGTCACATGGTTCTGAGAGGTCGAGTAAGGTGATGACTGAGAACTGACCACTGAATTAAACACGTGGAGGTAACGGATGACCTTGACAAGAGCAGTGTAGGTGGTATGGTCAGGTAGAAAGCCTGACTGGAGTGGGTTCAAGAAAGACGAAGAGAAATGAAAAACACCCAAACCAGCAGCTACCAACGTGTGGTCCACACACTCCTGGTGGGGGTCCTCCACACCTTTCTATGGGTCTGCAGAATCAAAAATATCTTCACTCTTATTCTCTCATGAGGGTATATTCAAGTTTGCCAGAGACGCCATGAAGTGTGATGACATCTGTGCTCTGACAGCTAAAGGAATGTGTGCCTGTGTATTCTTATGCTTTTAATTTTTCTGCTTCAATTTCTAATATGGGAAATATCAATGAATATAATTCAAATAAACCACAACTCTTTGGGGTCATCAGTTGTTTTTAAGAGCACAAAATGGTACTGAGACTAAAGAGTTTGAGAACCACAGATATAAATAGGTATATTGATAGATAGAGGGATAGACAGATAAATAGATGGACAGATGGTAGACACACAGATAGATATATACTGAAAGTGGGAATGAATGAGTATCCCATGCTGCATTTTCTCCTAGTTCCACTGTCTGACATTATAAGTCACCCACATGCGATTCTTAAACAACTAATCAGCCATCAGCTTGAGAGGACATAGTGGCCCTAGGAGGTGGCACATGGCCAAGCTTTAGCCCAAAGGGACATGTTGAAGGAGACACAGGGCATAGTCAAAAGCAGACTCGGTGCAATCTGTGACTGTCTGAAAGGCTCTGTTCTGAAAACAATCTTATTTATTCAGGATCTGGTATTAAAATGCAAATGATTATCCCACACTCAAGCACAATTTGGCACACGGATTCAAATTTCTCTTTATCTTCGTTATATTTTTGTCTAAGGGGAAACTTAGCTTAGAATGATCCTGCATACATAATAGTAAACAGTGCATTGGCAATCTCGTGGTTTATTACTGATGGGAATAGGGAATTCTTTTCATAAAATGTCGAAGTTAAAAGAATCACCACTGTCCTATTTCTTCATTCTTTTTTTTTTCATTTTATTTATTTATCCGTTTATTTATGGCTGCGTATGGCTCTTCGTTTCTGTGCGAGGGCTTTCTCCAGTTGCGGCAAGTGGGGGCCACTCCTCATGGCGGTGCGCGGGGCCTCCCACTATCGCGGCCTCTCTTATTGCGGAGCACAGGCTCCAGACGCGCAGGCTCAGTAATTGTGGCTCACGGGGCTAGTTGCTCCGCGGCATGTGGGATCTTCCCAGACGAGGGCTCGAACCTGTGTCCCCTGCATTGGCAAGCAGACTCTCAACCACTGCGCCACCAGGGAAGCCCTATTTCTTCATTCTTAAAGATGATATTCATCAGAGCTCCCCTTCACTCAAAGCATCCAAGAGCCCAAGATGACACTTCTGTATCCCAGCAGAGTAAAAAGAATATAGACTTGGGAGTGCCACAGACCTGGGCTCCACCACGTCCTAGCTGAATGACTCTGGCAAGTTACTTAACTTCTCTGAGATTTAATTCCCCTTCTATAAAACAGAGATTTCAGAAGTTCATGAAGGTCGAAAGAAGCACGCTTTACAAAGTCCCTAATATAGAGACTAGCAAACGGTAGGTATTAAGTAAATGGTAGATTTTTGTTTTAGCATGTCAGTAAAGAGCACAAGATGTACCTTTAAAACGGCTGAAATTATAATATCAGGACACACTTATAAGCAAAGAAATATACAATCAAGGATTTAAGGGGAAACACATATGTGAATATTCATAGTGAAGCTTCCTGTATTCTTTGAGGATGAGGCTATATACTATCAGGTCCTTACTCATTCAATACACATTTATTGAGTCCTGTGATATGCCAGGCACTGGGGTAGACACTGGGAGTACTGAACAGGATAAGTCAGAGCCCCTGCGCCCTGGGAAGCTCATGGTCTAATAGGGAAACAACCTTCAACACAACTGCAGTACAAGAGGGATATGGCTTTGAGGGCCATGCACCAGGCGCCACAGAGGCAGAGACAGCGGAGCCAGGGGTGCCCGCGCTGCGTGCTGCCCACTAAGTCCTGCAGGCTTCTCTAAATGAGGAACTGTAATAGGGAAGAACAAACCTGACTCCATATTGGATCTGTTTCTTTTCTCCATACTTTAACCTTTCTATTCTATTACTTTGGCTTCAAGTTAAGAATGTTGCCTATAGCGTGAAATACACAGGATAGCTCATTCTCAAGGCTCTGACCTTTAAAGGCTATGACGCTTTTCCATTCATATAGAGGTTAAAAAGTTGCAGAACAGAGAATAACATTTGTCTTGCTGGAGGTTTATAGGATCATAGTGACCTGACCTACATGGACAGCTGCAAGAACAAAGGATTCTGACACCAGGAAGTTGGCAACAACCAACCATACCCTCTCCCCTTTTAGCATGAAAAGAAACCTGAATTCTAACTCTGGTAAGATGGGTCTTTGGGACACTAGTCCACCATCTTCTCGGTCTGCTGACTTTCCAAATAAAGTCACTATTCCTTGCCCCAATAACTCGTCTCTTGATTTACTGGCCTGTTGTGCAGTGAGCAGTACAAACTTGGACTCGGTAACACCTGCTGCCCACTAGGTCCTGCAGTCTTCTTTAAACGAGTAACAACTCTTGAAAGTTGTCCCTAAAGCACTCCCTCTCCCACCATCACCACTGCCACACATCTCAGCTCGCTAAGTCCTGCTCTATCATGACAAAGTTAGGGATTGTCATTGTGTTTCGAGGGTTTAGGATTTGAGCCTCATCTGCCTGGAATCCGTGAAAAATGAATGATTTGGTTACGACCAATTTATTTTCATATGTGCATTTGTTTTCAAACATTTTTAGGATCATTAAAGGCCCGTTCGGCTTTATTTATTTGGTGTGTTTCAACCCACTGTAGTCATTATCCTTTCCAAGTTCTTATTGTGATGTCTCAGGTCACTCTTTTTTTTTTTTTTGCAGTACGCGGGCCTCTCACTGTTGTGGCCTCTCCCGTTGCGGAGCACAGGCTCCGGACGCGCAGGCTCAGCGGCCATGGCTCACGGGCCCAGCCGCTCCGCGGCATGTGGGATCTTCCCGGACCAGGGCACGAACCCGTGTCCCCTGCATCGGCAGGCGGACTCTCAACCACTGCGCCACCAGGGAAGCCCTCAGGTCACTCTTTTGACCTGAGGGAGCTCTTTTGAGTTGGCATCTGTTTCCTTTGAAAGTGACCCAAAGTCTTAGATAGCTTCCTTCCTTTAGAGGATGACAAGATATTCCAGACTCATCTTGTCCATTTCCTGCCCACACTGGAATCAGCTATTTCTCCAAGGAGCCCTGGCAGTAAGAAACTTCAGTAGGAAATGGTTCCTTTTAGGAAGACATGGGTCACTATGGCATGGATGTCACTGCTTCTGAGCCTCTTCATTACACAGCAGTAGATCCCTCCCGATGTGGTCATACTCATGAGATGTCTCTGCAGGCAGGTGAGTCGTGTACTAATACCTAGTACCTTCCTTTTCAGACAACACCATCCATGAGGGACTCTCCCCTGGAGGCAGTTATTCTGCCAAAAATTACAGCTCCTCTTAGCGATAGTCTCTTCCTTCTCTGGTGGGTAATTCTTGGTATTCAACCATGAACTATGCTGTGGGGTACAAGAGGGAAAGGACCCCCTAGGGATTTGGAAGGCCAGGTTTGTGATGAGAGAACTGGGAAATTGACATTTATGGGCAGGAAGCTTCCTGGAAATTTTCTCTCTGAACACTCTTGGGTGCACGGTCTGATTCCACTGTTGCTTCAGCAGAGACCAGAGCAAATGAAGCTACGTCCTCACGACTTCTACCTAAATAAAGTGGCCATTACGTAAAGATCTGGGCTTGAATCCAGCGTGCAAGGGCATATGTGCATTTTTTGCCAAATAGCCCCCAGGTCTACACTTTGCCTCACGTGCCTCAGGTTTGAGACGGACATTTCCTCTCCTTTCCAGGTAAGAATCACAAAATATTCATCTTGGCATTCTCCATGACAACCAGGGAAGACGGCAATTTCCAACTCTGGGAAGCAGCAAGCTACACGATCAAACACTCAAGACTCCTAAGTGAACGATTCATAATCACAATAAAAACAATTCACACAATTATTTATTGGGTGCCAGTTTAGGTAAGGAGCTGTATTTTATTTCCTTTCACAACAGGGCTATGGGATAGATACCACTGTTATTCCCATTTTATAATGAGGAATCTGAGAATGTGTGAGGCCACGTGGCTCACAGCTAATAAGAGGTAGTCCGGAGATTTAAACCCAGGGCTGTCTGACTCCAACCTCCAGGCCCTAAACCATTACTCTCTGGGAAAGAGTGAACAAACATCTTGCTTCCGGTTGGCATGACAAGAGGGTAGGGGATATAAGTTGACTGCTAGCTTTTAGCTGGAGGGGAGGAGAGACGAATAAGCCTTGCTGACTACAGCAGAGCACTCATGGAGCTCTTACAAAGATGAGGATGCAGCCTGATGGTGAAAGCAAGCCCTGAGGCCATCTGTGGTACCAGGTCCTGCAGACACACACCTGGCTTAAGAAAAATACATTCTTTTGACACATAAGAATACTTGAAGAAACAGGGTGACAAGTGCACTGTATACTAGGTTTTGATGTTGTTTTATACATCACAAACTCAAATTCAGCCCAAGCTTTTAACACATGGGTATATTAAAAGAGCCCCACCATCCACTGTGTCAGTGGAATTTTCCTGTCTACTCTAACAGGCTATTTAAATACAGTGAGGGCTATTTCTGAACATCCTTCATCATTTAAGTGCCACATACAGCAGAATGTCTAAATCTCAATAATGCTTCAGTACTGATTATTTCTCCTGATGGGAAAATTAAATATAAATGTATGCTTAACTGTGGAATCTAGCCACCCAGAGAATTTCACTTACATAACCCTTAAACCAGAGGACAGTGAGATTGCAGTTGTCCTGAGAGATATTTTCCCTAAGCTTCCTCTACTTGCACTGAGATAACATTCTCACATTTTTTAAAAATTGAAGTGTAGTTAATTTACAATGTTGTGTTAGCTTCAAGTGTACAGTAAATTGTTATACATACACACACATATATGTGTGTGTGTGTATATATATATATATATATACATATATATTCTTTTTCAGATTCTTTTCCATTATAGGTTATTATAAGATACTGAGTAGAGTTTCCTGTGCTATACAATAGGTCCTTGTTGTTTATCTATTTTATATACAGTAATCTGTATATGTTAATCCCAAACTCCTAATTTATCCCTCCCCCGCACCTTCCCTTCTGGTAACAATAAGTTTGGTTTCTACGTCAGTCTATTTCCATTATGTAAATAAGTTCATTTGTGTCATATTTTAGATTGCACATATAAGTGATATCATATGATATTTGTCTTCCTCTGCCTGAATTACTTCACTTAACATGATAATCTCCTGGTCCTTCCATGTTTCTTTTGAAATAAGCTTTCATCTTTTTTTGCCCTATTAAATCATCTCATCCTACAAATAATGACATAATACATTAAACAACACCTAAAAGACAGCTGTATGAAATCCAGACATGGGACTAAAACATGCCTATTACTTCCAAATACAGGAAGACAACTATCCCAGAATTTTCAAAATGTGGAACTTTTTTATTATGGAAAATTTCTAACATACACATAAGTAGACATAACAGTATAATAAGCCCTCACATACCCACCACCCAGCTCTGCCATTCTTGGGTCATGTGTCCATCCCATTCTCACCACAATTTTTTAAAAGGGCATTCTTTGAGCAAAACAAACCTTACATTAGAATACCAGTGGGGGGAATTCCCTGGCCGTCCAGTGATTAGGACTCTGCGCTTTCACTGCCAAGGGCCAGGTTCAATCCCTGGTCGGGGAACTAAGATCCCACAAGCCGTGTGGTGCGAACCCCCCCAAAAAACCAGTGGGGACTGAAGCGAAGTGATAGTATCAGACTTCAGTCTTGTGGTACCAATCACGGGGTATCTCAAATCAAGAGCATCTGCTCAATTTCAAAACTACTCTAGATAGTAACTCACGCTTGCAACAAATCAAGATATGAAAGTGCTAATTGCTAGTGAGTCAGCTCTAAGGAATACAGATGGATCTTTTCTTGTACATTTACCACATTCATGTGAAAATACACAGCCCGAGATGGAAGGAGTGGTCTAGAGCCAATGCCGTGTACAAGAGGAAAGCACGCGACCCAAACCAGGTACGTTCTACCACACCAGAGTTAACACCACAGGTCCCAAATTTTGCTTATCATCGTCATTATCCTTGCCATTATCATTTACTGCCGACCTACTCTACCCTACATCCTGTGCTAAGCACTTCAGCATCTCCTTAATGTCCAAAATAAGCACTTTAATCATCAATTTGCAGATGGAGAAATGAAGGCTTAGAGAGATTAGATTTCTTTTTCAGCAGAGTCTCGATTATAAACCAGGGCCTCCTGACTTCAAAGTCTGCATTCTTTTCCTGTAACACACTTTGGTCCCAAATACTGACCCAAATATCATCAATTAATATAAACAAACACACACACATACACAAATAAAATCCCCACCTATTCTGAATCTCCGGCATGTTAATGGATGGAATGATCAGTACCCGCGTACTATCTGGTTAATAGCTAAGTCTATGAGGAGGCCCTTTACCAACTTTCTACCTTTTTTATGACTCCTTAAGGGACTGAATAAATCAAGGAGCTGAAACCACAGCAGTCGGTTCACCAGGCTTCATCACACTTCAGACCACCTTACCTTTTAGGAAACAACTCTGGGCGCCTATGTTTCCTAAAGCAGGTGGGCCACGAGGTTTGGCCGTTGTGACTGTTTAGTGCTACCAAAGAACAATGTTGACATCAACCTGGAAGTGCTTACCCCGAGGAGGTGTTTCCAAGGGCAATTGTCAGCTTAAACTTCCTGAGTTATCAGTGGTGTTTAAGTCCAGGTAATAAAAGACCTTCTGATACTTAAATAATATTTTGTACTGAAACCAACTGAAAAGGGATTTGGGGAGACTCTGACAGTTAACTAATGAATGTTTGCAAAAGAGAAAGCACTATGTTATGACCCGAGACAGTCACCGGGGGCTGTCAAACGCAAAGTCCTCTGAGCTTAATTCTTTGAACAAAATATTTAATTAACAATTTTCTTAAACAGTGAATGAAACCTTCAAATGGCACCAAAAAGTGGTACAGGGATGACCCTGCTTTGATGTACTGAAACATCGGATCATATATATGTGTCAATGCCTTTGGTCCATTCCAGAAGAAAATCTTCCTAATTATTGTGACTGCCAACTGTGCTCATTCTCTAAGCCCTAAATTGTAATACTTACTCAGTATTAAGCCCCTATATAGTCCTGAGTAATCAGCTAGGCTTCTCAGCTTCAAAATTCTGAACTTCAAAACAGCTTATTAAATACTGTAAATTATCATTGTCCATACTACTTTCCATCTTATTTCAAACAGTCCTTTCCCCAACTTTAGGTCTGCACTCCTCTCTCAATCACTTACACATAATGGAGTTCCTTATTATCTTGAATCTTTTCTATTGAATTTAATTTCTCTAGATATAAAAAAAGCAATACAACTCCAGTATATGTTTAATCATTACCCTGCTGTACCTCCCTTGATGAACTGATCTGGGTAAGCAAAGGGCAGTACGATTTATGATTTTCTAAATGTCTACTGTATGTTACACATATGTAATGCCACCACATCAAAATAGACCTGTCAAGATGTAAAACTCATTTTCTTTGCCAATTAGTATGCCTAACTCACATTCCTGACTAATCAACTGACTAATCAACTCTCCAATAATGGGGGTTTATATTGGATTAATTGTTATGGGTATTTATTATTTTTATAATCAGAAAAGAAAACCAGATACATATTCAGAAAACCTGGAGTGGCTTTAATTCTAAAGACCATCATTTCTTTACCACCAAACCATCAATATAAAGAACTCTTGTGATACTATATTTAAGATATATTTTACTGAGATTATGGCTGTCATTGTTAAAATGTAATTGAAGACTTTCATGGGCATCTGGAGTTCAAATACCAGTTGCAAACAACTCTGACAGAGTGTTGAAATGCTCTGGGAAACTGTGTCAGAGAATTCAAAAGGGGGCTCCACTGGGAACAAAGATACTGAGGTCAAAGATGCATGTGAAAAACTAAAACACTGTTTCATAAAATAGGAGTAGAAAAAGCTATATCTCTAAGGTAGGATACGATTTTATATGAGATTTCTAAATATATGCTACTAAATTAATACATTAATTTTATTTTATATTTTAACATCTTTATTGGAGTATAATTGCTTTACAATGGTGTGTTAGTTTCTGCTTTATAACAAAGTGAATCAGCTATATGTATACACATATCCCCGTATCTCCTCCCTCTTGCGTCTCCCTCCCACCCTCCCTATATCACCCCTCTAGGTGGTCACAAAGCACCAAGCTGATCTCCCTGTGCTATGCGGCTGCTTCCCACTAGCTATCTATTTGACATTTGGTAGTGTATATAAGTCCATGCTGCTCTCTCACTTCGTCCCAGCTTACCCTTCCCACTCCCCGTGTCCTTAAGTCCATTCTCTATGTCTGCGTCTTTGTTCCTGTCATGCCCCTAGGTTCTTCAGAGCCGTTTTCTTTTTTAGGACCTAGAGACTGTCATACAGAGTGAAGTAAGTCAGAGAAAAACAGATACCGTATGCTAACACATATATATGGAATCTAAAAAACTAAATTTAAAAAATAATAATAATACATTAATTTTATAAGTTGACATTCAACAATTTCAACTACAGCCTTATAAGTTCCTACAGAGCGAAAAAAATTTTTGAGAGTGAACCTTCTCACTGGTTGCCTTATATTCAGGAGAACATGATAAATATCATTATTACGTTTTTAGGGAGGGTAAAACATACCACAAAGCTATTTAGTGATAGAAGGGGGGCCAACACTCAGGTTGATCTGTATCCAAAGCCCAGGGTGGTCTTTCCACCAACCACAAGAGCTCTTCCAAAAGAAGTCCCATGATTTTTTTCTCTGTTGAGATGTACGTACAGCTAAGTTCTCAGGTCTCCTCTGACTTCCACCATGCCCTCTAGTTCCCTAAAGCTAAGGCAGTTTCCAAGTAAAAATAATCCCAGCCAACAAAGAGAATAACATACAGATCTTGAAAGCCCCAAACCTCCCTCTGTCAACTCTGCTTTCCTAAGTTTGAAAGGGTCCCCAAAGTGGGAGAATACTGCAGAGATCCCTGAATCTTCATCATCCCCCCTTCTCTGCCCACAACAAGCTCACAGCCAAACTGTTGGCAATCCCACCGTTGTACTCAGTGTGCCTCCACCACCACCTCCTGTTCACAGCTCTGACACCGACGTCCTTCTGAAGCCTCTCCCTCCGTTCAACTTTCTCTGACGTCTCTCCCTGCAGACATGATCCTTCCCCCCTCATGAACTACAGCACCTTCTCAGCCGTGTTTGAGTGGAAAGAGAAATGACCTTGAGGTCTAATGACCTTGGGGTCTAACAACCTTGATTCAAACTCAGTTTCTCCCACTGCAGGATGCCCAGTTACTTAAGCTCCCTGCATCTCACTACGCTCATCCATGAAGTGAGACCAGTAATCTCTACATCACAGCTGAATAAATAAGGGCACGTGCTTTGACTTACCCTAAGGATGGTGTCTGGCATATTCTAGGTCCCCGATGACTGTTAAAGCAGCATCTCTTTTCTTGTACTTACTTAACTTCTCTTATAGCTGCTTATGAATCTGCATGCTGCCTCTCCAACTGAATTGCAAGTTATTGAAGTGCAGACATCATTTTAACACTTCTCTTTGTATCTTATAAAACACTTGGCACACAGTAGGGACACAAGAAATATGACGGCTAAATGATATAAATGAAAGGCTTTCGAGAGGAAAGAAACCATAAAACAGCTTAACGATCAGTCAAACATTTAATTATTTTTGTACTTAAGGACCTGTTTCACTCTAGTGAAACAGAATCTCTTCTTTCAGTGTAGGACATATTCAATAAATTGCTTTGACATTCTTTAAAACAAACAAAAAAAAGCTCCAGGAGCTGCCAGGACACTCTGAAGGAATGTGTGTTCTGAGGGAACAGACCCTGTAGAATTAACCAAGGCTACATTCACAGCACCAAGGGATACAGACAGTGCTCCTGGGTGGCTCCTACTTTTAATCAAATACAAATGTTAAAGGACCTATAATTTTCCCTCTATTGCTTTCCGTTCTGTCATAGGAGCTAACTGCCTCTCTAAAAATAGCAGGTGTTAATTTGCTGCTTTACTCCATAGCTTGGCTTTGGAAAGAAGAGGAGGACAGGTGCTCCTTTTTGGTAACATGTTTTCATTAGCTTTTTTTTTTAGAAGATGTTGGGGGTAGGAGTTAATTAATTAATTAATTTATTTTTGCTGTGTTGGGTCTTCGTTTCTGTGCGAGGGCTTTCTCCAGTTGCGGCAAGCGGGGGCCACTCTTCATCGCGGTGCGCGGGCCTCTCACTATCGCGGCCTCTCTTGTTGCGGAGCACAGGCTCCAGACGCGCAGGCTCAGTACTTGTGGCTCACGGGCCTAGCTGCTCCGCGGCATGTGGGATCCTCCTAGACCAGGGCTCGGACCCGTCTCCCCTGCATTAGCAGGCAGATTCTCAACCACTGCGCCACCAGGGAAGCCCCTTCATTAGCTTTTGTTCCTTGGTCAACAAACAAGTGTGGGGCACCCACTAAGTGCCAAGTACTGACCTTGACACTGGGGATACAGATGTGAACACACAGTCCAAAGTCCCTGCCCAAAGCTTACACGGAACTGGGGAAAGAAATAATAATAAGATGAGTAAGTAAAGTAGGGAGTGCGTTGGACAGTTGGAATGCTTAAGATGCAATAAAGTTAAAAAGTAAATAAAAGAAAAAATAAAACATATTTGCAGAAAATAAATAAGTAAAACACATAGGCATAAAAAGAGATGCAATAAGCAAACGAAGAGGAGAGAAATGGAGTGGAGAGAGCGGGGGCGGGGGGGTAATAAATAATGTCAGAGAGACAAGGAGGAAGGAGCCAGATCAGGAGGGCCTGTGGGACATGGAGAGAGCGGTGGCTTTGACCACAGTGACGTGAGTGCCACTGGAAGGTTCTGAGCAGAGGCCTGCCTCACTCTGACCTTAGCACTCTGGTGGTCTTGAGGAGAACAGGTGGCAGGGGTCTGGGTCAGAAGCACGAAGCCAAGTGGGGAAGCCAGTCTCATCACCAGGTGACAGATGATGGCGGTCTGGATCAGAGAGAGAAGTGAGGGCTCCCCAATTCCAGGTTCGTTCTGAAAGCAGAGCTGACATGATTTATTGATGGACTGGATGTGGGGCAAGAAAGAGCGGAGTCTAGGATGACAAAGTTTCTGCCAGGTCTGTACACAAGATACATGTATGATCCCAGTGAATTCCAAGCTCCTTCCAATACCTCTTCCCCCATGTCCCCAAAACACCTTCCCCAACACACCATCTCCTCTTAAGCCCGTGAACTAGCTCCCTGGGGGACAGTAACCCATGTATCCTGCTTGTCTACTTCATATCAGACATTGTGCTCTGTGTACACAAAATCCACACTAAAAACTTGTGCGGTGGTGATTATTAATCCCATCTTATGTTTTTGTTTTCTTTTCTTTTATTATTTTTTTGAAATATAGTTGATTTACAATGTTGTGTTAATTACTGCTTATAGCAAAGTGATTCAGTTATCCATATATATATATTCTTTTTTTATACTCTTTTCCATTATGGTTTGTCATAGAATATTGAGCATAGTTCCCTGTGCTATACAGTAGGACCTTGTTGTTTATCCATTCTATACATAAAAGCTTACGTCTGCTAACCTCAACCTCCCGCTCCATCCCTCCCCCAACCCCCTCCCCCTTGGCAACCACCAGTCTGTTTTATATGCCCGTGATTCTGTTTCTGTTTCACAGATAGGTTCATTTGTGTCGTATTTTAGATTCCACATATAAGTGATCTCATATGGTATCTGTCTTTCTCTTTCTGACTTACTTCACATAGTATGATAATTTCTAGGTCCATTCATGTTGCTGCAAATGGCATTATTTCGTTCTTCTTTACGGCTAAGTAGTATTCCATCGTATATATGTACCACATCCCATCTTATGTTAGAGACCTGAGGCTCAGCAGAGGTAGGTGATCTGCCTAAAGCTGGACCCAGAAAAGAGAGAGCATGTCTAAAGGGGGAAGGGGGACATCTACTCCACTCCAGGAGTTTGCTGCCTGGAGGAAATGCCATCCCAGTATTGCTATATCTTCATATTTCTCTAGGGAAATCTGAAATCCCGATTATTATGTGGGTTCTCCTGATATTTAAATGTATAGTTTTTAAAAAACCAGCACTTGTAAAACTATATTTTGTGACCTCCAAAAACTTATATTGCTCCCATTCAACCCTACTCAACTCAAACTTTAATAACAGATAGGAGAAATAATTACCAAATGTATGGCTAAGATTTTGTGTCTATAGCATTCTAAAAACAAGCAAACAAAACAAAACAAAAAAACAAAAAACCAACACTTACATGGGCTAAATAAACAGACCTTCATACCAAATTTCACCTAAGAGCAGTCCATCCTAGCAAGATGGAAAAGGCAATGTTCCTAATTCTAAATTATTCCTAGAATTTTTTTATCAGCAATATTTTTTGAAATGATCATCCTAGGTGATGTAGAGAAAATGAAAGAATCTAAGAAACGCTTCAAAGAAATATAAGGCAGGGATGAGACATAAGTTAAAAAAAAAAAAAAGAAAGAATTTTAAGACTGACTACAGGCCCACCGTATTGGAGTAGGTTACACACCAAATGTACAAGAGAGGAAGGACACAGATGGCCTTTGCTCTCCAGGAGAGACATTTGCCAAGTGAAACTGGGGCAAGGTGTCTGCTAGCAGCCAGTGCTCTGTGACCACAGAGGGATGCGGGAGCAGGTCTCCAGTTATGCCTTTGACCTGTTAACTCTGAACTACACACTCTAGTGGAAGCAGAGCGCTCCCCAGGGCTCCCCAACACGCGTCTTCCTTCCCTCCCCTCCATGCATCACCTCTGCTTCCTGCTTTCCCCTCAGAAGCAGGCAGAGAGGTGGGAACATGCATATGGTCTGTGCTGGGGTCCAGGGTGGGAAGTGCTAGGAAAGATCAAGGTCACGTTAAAAATGGGTTGTACGACATATATACAATGGAATACCACTCAGCCATAGAAAAAAATGAAATAATGCCATTTGCAGCAACATGGATGGACCTAGAGATCATCATACTAAGTGAAGAAAATCAAAAAGAGAAAGACAAATAATTACCATAGGATGTCACTTATATGTGGAATCTAAAATATGACATGAATGAACTTACCTATGAAACAGAAACAGACTCACAGACATAGAGAACAGACTTGTGGTTGCCAAGGGGGAGAGGGGTGGGGGAGGGATGCATGGGGAGGTTGGGATTAGCAGATGCACTATTATATATAGAATGGATAAACAACAAGGTCCAACTGTATAGCACAGGAAACTATATTCAATATCCTGTGATAAACCATAATGGAAAATATGAAAAAGAGTGCATACATATGTACAACTGAATCACTTTGCTGTACAGTAGAAATTAACACACATTGTAAATCAACAATACTCCAATAAAAATTTTTTAAAAAAACGGGTTGTACCAAAAGAGGGTGTCTGGGGTCTGTGCTGGCGAACTCAGCAGCCAATAGAGCAGTCCCCGATGCGGTTCTCTTGCAGATGGGAAGGATATGAGAATGGCCAGTGAAGCCCAAATACAGAGCAGAGGCTAAGGAGAAGAGCAAGAATCCTCCCCCGTAAAAATCAGGGCATCCAGAAAAGCCCAACTTGAACTTGGACATGAGTAAGTACAAGAGACATGTGCAAGGTCTGAAAACTGCTGGGAAGGAGGAGGGGCTGTTTGCCTGTGTGAGAGAAGGAAAGAGTGTAGAAAGGCCAGAGCTTGCCACAAGCCACCGCCTTCCCCGAGCTGTCAGTGAGGGCCTCGTGCAGCCTGTTGCCTCTATTCCAGCTCCAGGTGGCAGCACCCAGGCCTGGCCCTTTAGACACAAGGAAAGAGCCCAGGGACCATCAGAAAAAGAGACTCCAGGCAGGAAGTGTGGGCAGCAGGAGGGGGACGTGTCGAGACACTACCAAGAGGTGGGGGGACACGCCGAGAAGAGTGAAGAGGGTCACCACTCACACCAGATCTGAAGTTGGGACACGACGTTATAAACACGCTCAGAAGTGTGCCCTCTGTTGTGACTTTCAACTTTCACGCTGCAGTCAAGCGTGATCAAATAAAACAGCTGAAGGGAAGGGAAAGGTGAAAAAGGATGGGAGTCCAATCGTCCTCCTTCTACATTTACTTTCTCAAATCAGAAACCTAAAATTGCCCTTGACCATCCCTCTTGCCCACTCCCACATACCAAATCCCATCCATCTCCTTCCCAATGACCCCTCAATCCTGTCCATCCCTCTCCAGCTCCCTGCCATTCCCGCTGGGCAGATGGCCTCCATCCCCCATCCCCTCACCTGTGCATCTCTCTGCTTCAAGTCCTTCTTACCCCTCCAACCCATTCTCTACACCACAGTCAAATGACCCTCTAACCCCTCAGATGCAATCACATTTCTCTGCTGTTTCAACAGCTTCCCACTGTCTTTAGGATAAAGTCCAATGCCACCTGACCCAGGGCAAGAGTGCAACGTATAGTCATTGACTAAGTGAAAAAGTCGATTTTAGATCACCTCTATCTATGCTACTCCATTTTTAGTCTTGTTATAAACCTCTGAGCTGAATATTAAAAAGCATATATAATTCTTTGTTGTCATTACTATAAAATGAAAAGGCAGAATAAATAATATCTATTTCATGAGAGTTTTGATACCATAATTACTTAATAAAAGCTTCAGATTCATAGTCAATCCTTTTGCTTATTTGTGAAACTGTATGACATATGCAATCACAGGAATTCAAAGATTGATGTATATTATTGCATTTCCATTTAATAGGAGTTCATCATCATGAAAGTTATATTATGTTAAGTAAGAGGGCTATTATTACTGAGTATTTGCCACATAAAAGAAATAGGAGAAAAGCTATAATGAATCACGAAGTTCAGCAGATCATGCGTGTGACCTAGATGGGTTTGAATGGGTTTGAATCAGCTCTACAGTTAGGAGTTCAAGGTAAAAAATATATACAAATATATAGTCATTTATGAATATTCTAATTCAAGAGAGACACTTTGGAGTAATTCGTTGTCTAGGATTTCTTAAACAGAATTAAATATATATTTCTCATGCTGACGTTAATTATCTTTTAAAATTTTTTTCCACAATTAAAATAGATTTTTATAACCTTTCACAAGCAGAGGCAGAAATTACTCCTACCAAACACTCAGAATACCAACAAAAGGCAACATTAATGTCTGATAAGCTAAACTCGTCTTAATGACATCCACCTACCAAAACTCAACAGAACACAATAGAACATGCTGTGAGCTGTCATATGATTTGAAAATATCTTTATGTCTTAATCTTATTTATGGTAAATTTTATTCTTGGTTTGTTTTCAATAGAGTGAAATCTGTCTATCTTTTCTGGTATGCTGTCTGCCTTTGCACCTGGCTCAGAAAGACTCCTCTACCCTCAGTCTCCCTATGTATTTATCTGTGGTCTCTTAAAACACCTGTTTCATTTTTCTCTTCTATACATTAATCCTCATTCTAGCGGTGAACTTATTTCTGTATATAGTGCATAAAATAAATATCATGGGTTTATTTTCCAAAATGATGAGCTGTTGGCTCAAATAGACTTGTTGAATGATTCTTAACATATCTTTGGCTTTGTATCTCAACTTTCTATAATTTTCCACTGATTTGTCTAATTATGTTTGTAACATCTTAATTCTGATAAGACAAAGTCCATTTCCTTTCACTAAAATTTTGTCAGTGTTCAAGTAGTTATTTGTGTTTGCAATATTTTAATATCTGATAAGATAAGCCCCAGTTCTTTTCCCCAAAATTTTCTGAGTTATAGGTTAGTACTTTACATTTTATCAGCCCTATATCTGTGGTTCCACCCCCTTTCTCTTTATTTTCTTGATGTGTATTCCAGCATTTTTTCTTGATTGGTCATCCCAGAGTTACATTTATTTTATTAGTATTTTCCAAGAATTATCTCATTTTAATATATCAATTTTATTGTATATTTCATTGCCTTATTCCTGGATTTCTGTTTTTAACCTTATTATTCCTTTCTATTCCTGTCCTTAAATTATATTTCCTGGCTTCTTGAGTAGAAGCTCATTTTATTTAATTTTATCCTTTCCTATTTAATACAAAAGCATTTAAAGCAATTGCTTTATCTCATGACTTTTAGAGTGCAATGTGTCATGGTCAATTGATTTCTACATAGTGATTTCTACATGTAGTTTTGATTTCCTCTATTTGCTTTAAATTACTTAACAGAAACCTTTGTAATTCTTCAAGTAGTTGAATTGTGATAAAACTTTTCAATTATTCTCTAATTCTTTGAGTTGTAGAGAGAATGTGGTCTGTGTGATTCCTGCTTTTAGCAATGTAGTAAGATGATCTTTATAGCTTACTGTATAGTATTATCAGTGTAAATATTCTTGAAGTACTGGAAAAGGACATATATTCTTAATTTATAGGACACAATAAATCACCCGTGTCCTCCCGTTTACATATGAATATATAGCTATACAAATTGATATGATCATACATATAAAATTATATAGTCTGCAGCATGCATTTTTACTTAATATTTTATCATTAATATTAAATAGATTTGAAATATTTAAAATATTTCTTTAAATAAGCTTTGTAAATATTATTTTAATGGTATTTTAATTTAATCCATAATAAATGGATCTCACATAAATTAGTTAATAAAACTCCTATTCTCCAACACTATTTGTTCCCGTATTTTACTATTATAAAACATTTCCCCATCCAAATAAAAAAAAATTCCCCATCCAAAGCATTATTATAAAAAATATCTTTAAATATATATATAGCTTTTAATTTTCTTATTGTATATTCCTGCTAATAGAATTACTGAACTGAAGATCGTAGACATTTTTAAGGACTGCACTCCCAACCAGTAACTCAGAAGAGTGACTGGGACCTCATTAAGAGGTAATGAGTTGCTTTTATTTATTTATTTTTCTTTGAGAGTCTAATAACATAAGAGATAAAACTGCAATTTAAATGCATTTCTTTTATTACCAACTAATCTGACCTTTCTCATATCTTTCGAAATAATTTTTATTGCTTCTTTTAAGAACTATCTAAGCCAGCCATTGGTCCATTCCCCTGCTAGACTATGAGCACTTTAATTGACTTATGAGACCTTTTGATATAGTAGGAAAATAACTCACATATGTTCCAAATGATGTATTTTAGTTCTTTGCTTTTGAATATTGCTTAATATATTTCAAACAAACTTACACTTTAAACCTGTACGCAATAAAAACTATGTTAGTGTTCTGTTGCTTTTATGCTTAGAAAATTGATTCTCATCACAGATTCAGTTATATATTCACCTTTAATTTTTACAGTCTTATCTGATATTTTTTTAATCAATCCATCTGAAAAATGTTTTTATTTATGGCATAAGGTGAAAACTCATACAATTCATGATTTCCCCAATTAGCCGCTTTTTTTTATGACCGATTATTGATGAATATTCCTTTCATATATTTTTGGAGTGAGAGCTTCGCTTTGTCAAACCGATGCTTCCTTGATGGGTCTGCCTTCTTCTGAGGTTTGTGTTCTAATCTAATCTGTGTAGAGATTCTTGAACAAGAGCCCCATTGTTTTAATTATTTTACCTTTATAGTACATTATATATGAAGAGGGTAAGTCCTCTGGTGGCACAAAATAATCAAAAATACTCATATGTACTTTCATCTGATTACCTGTTGCTAGAATATTTTTTTTAACATCTTTATTGGATGTTTATTTAGAATATTTTAAAATTGAGATTAAGTCGGGAAGTGCTGCCATCCTTAAAATATTCAGTCTTTCTAAAAGAACAGAGTACATCTCTCCATGCATTCAGCCATTTTTACACCATAACTTACAGCTACGGCTCTCAGTATACAATATCCTTTTAAATAGGTACCACTCTTTGCTTAGTAGGGTTGACCAGAGTTTATATTGTGTTGTTGTCATGGAATAATTTTTTCTTATCATATCTTGTAAATATTGGTGATATTTAAGAAAACAGTAATTTTTCTTTGTCTCTTATGTACTAATGTACTAAATTTATTACTAAATGATTTAAATAACTGCATGAGTTTTAGATGAATATTTAAATTTTTCTTTGTATCTGTTAGTCATGTCACGCTCATGTTATAATATTACTTCCATTTCATGACTCTTTGAATTAGCCAGAAATTCCAAATCAACATCAAATAATATTGTCAATTGGAGATCTTTCTAATATTCCTGATTTTAAATAGAACAACTATGATGCTCACCATAAGATTAATATTAATATTTTTCGTCATGAGAAAAAAGGAGGTTTTTGTTTTGTTTTTTTTTTCTTTGCGGTAGGCGGGCCTCTCACTGCTGTGGCTTCTCCCGTTGCGGAGCACAGGCTCCGGACGCGCAGGCTCAGCGGCCATGGCTCACGGGCCCAGCCGCTCTGCGGCATGTGGATCCTCCCGGACCGGGGCACGAACCCGCGTCCCCTGCATCAGCAGGTGGACTCCCAACCACTGCGCCACCAGGGAAGCCTCAAAAAGGAGGTTTTAATCAGGAATGGGTGGTGAGTTTTATCATATACTTTTATACATCTATTGAAATTATTACCTATTGATTGGCTACATTTTTAGGTTGAACCACAGGAAAATGCAAATCTTCCAACATTTTTTAGCGGCCATGGCTCACGGGCCCAGCCGCTCCGCGGCATGTGGGATCTTCCCGGATCGGGGCACGAACCCGTGTCCCCTGCATCTGCAGGCGGACTCTCAACCACTGCGCCACCAGGGAAGCCCGTTCCAACATTTTTAAACTGGAAAACATGGTAGTTTCCTATGGTTCAACCTAACATACCGAAAGATATGCTAAACATTAAACCATGCCTGCCCTTAAGAGACAAATCTTACCTGGTTGGAGGATAATTCCTTTAATGCACTTCGAAATTCAGTTTGTCCACGATTTTATATGGGGCTTTTGTATCTACACTCATCAGTGAGCTTGGGCTAAATAAACGTTCTTGATTCAACCTTGTTACAAGACAATTCGAATGATATATTAAGACGCTATTATGAAGTGACAAGTACCACCACAGACAAACATCACCCAAGCGGGCACTGAGCCAAAGATACAGCATCCAACCTGTTTCCTTCATCATGTTTCCCTCTCTGACTCCCCTGGCTCTCTCCTTCCTTTATCAGGACCCCTGATTACGCTGGACCCACCCAGATAGTCCAAGATAATCTTCCCATCTCAAGATCCTTCACTTAATCACATCCATGAAGCTCCTTTTGCCAGGCTAGGTAAGATATTTACAGGTTCCAGAACTTAGGATGTGAACATCTTGAGGACATATTACTCTGCTTACTACAATCTCCAAGACATTGATGTGATGTACTATGACACTGAGAACACTGCATCACTTCTACAGTATTCCTGCCAAATTCACTGAATCACAAGGAAACAGGCATGCCAAAACTGAGAGACATTCTACAAAATAAATGGCCTGGATTCTTCAAAACTGCCAATATCCTGATACAAAGAAAGAAAGGCTGAGGACTGCTTGAGACCAAAGGAGACTAAAAAGATGTGCTGCTATAAGGACACAACTGGTGAAAACTGAATCAGGTCTATAGATTAGATAATAGCACCGTATCAATCTCCTGATTTTGAATATTGCCTCACTTTGCAACTTGTCCATAAATCTGATATAATGTCAAAATAAAAAGTTAAAATAAGGCAGAAAAATATGACGTTTAAAAAAAAATCACGGGACTTTCCTGGCGGTCCAGCGGTTAAGACCTTGCCTTCCAATGCAGGGGTTGCAGGTTTGATACCTGGTCGGGGAGCTAAGATTCCCACATGCCTCGTGGCCAAGAAAGCCAAAACATAAAACAGAAGAAACACTGTAGCAAATTCAATAGAGACTTAAAAATGATCCATGTCAAAAACAATCTTTAAAAAATCACGTTAAAAAACATAATTCTCATTTCTCAGAATTCCAAAGCAAAAGAAAAGCTACTCAAACTAGTTTTGAAATTCTTTTCTATTTTCCCAAACTTCTTTGTACTTCACCATGGGAGTCAGATTCTTTCAGTGCCTAAACCATTTTGGCAATATGCTAGGCACAAGTTACAGCTACAAATGTACATGTCTCCATGGTAACCTAAAACAAGTACAGTGGTTAAGCCCCTTGACTTAAAGCCACCAGGGGAAGAGGACTTCCCTGGTGGTCCAGTGGTTAAGACTCTGCGCTTCCACTGCAGGGGGCACAGGTTCCATCCCTGGTCCCCCAGGTCAGGGAAGTTCCAAATGCCACGAGGCACAGCCGAAAAAATAAAAAGCCACCAGGAGAAGAACCCGGTCACTTATGTGACACCACCCTGAGGCCTCCAGACTATTTCTAGGCTCCACAGTGGAGAGTGCTACCAAATCCAAATCCAGCTGAGTTGTACTCAAGCCCTGCTCTCATCCTGGAAAACAAAAACAAGAAAAAAGATACCGGTTTTGACAAATCTCACAACATATGTGAGTGTGCAATGCATGAAAAGTCATATCTTTTCAGTGGACAAAGGACAGAGCATACGGGACTTAGGTTATATGGCAGGGAAAAATTAGCTCGATGTGAGAATTACATCCTGTGTTGATTAAGAGGATCAAAGGAATTAAGATGACTTGAGGGAATTTCCAGAGAACTTCAAAACTAGGCAAATAAGTGCAATTGCACCTGTCCGGAATGAGCCAACGTGTCATTTATGAAGACCATGGCTGGTAGATGAAACTTCAAGTGTTGGACCTCATTCACCGGTGCAGTGAAACCTTTCTAAACAGAGGGGAGATATTTGCACTGTCCCCAACACACTGAAACAACCTACAGTAAACAGACCTACAAAACAAAGAATAAGCACACCTCCGGTGCAGCCGAATTTGAACTCTCAAGGCCTGAGAGGCAAAGGTGGAGAGCAATGGACAGACCACACACAGAAGCACCAGGGTGTGCGTGCCCCAAGAAGTCCTAGAGAAACAGGGTCTTCCGTTGGTGAGGCTGGGCACCCTCCCAGGTGGTCTGTAGCAAATGTCCCCAGGAATCAGCCCTCCTCCTTGAGGCGCCAAGAAGCCTCAAGAAGACGGTAGAATCTGAGACAAATGATGGCAAGACAGAAATTGCAACAAGAGCAAAGGATGAGGTATAAACCCTCCAATTCCAAAGACCCAAAGCCTCTGCTTCTTCTGCGCACCCACCATGTCTGTGTACCAGCTGCGACTGTGTACAAGGGAGCATTCTGGGTGTGGGATGGAGAAAGTCACCTCATTTTCTCCACTTAAAACTCCCCTGTAACTAAATATCCAAAGCAGAACATCCAAGACACTAAAATAGTTAAATGTACATTGGGTTACATACTAATGATACAGATCCAATTTTTGAAAGCAGAGTGTTTTTATACAATGTTTCAGGCTAACATCAAAGAGGCTACTGTGGTCCAAAGCAGGAGTGTGAGAAAGCCCTTCCAGAAGACATCGGGGCCTCCAGGGAAACAAAGAGTTACAGACAGATAGAGGAAAGGAGGCAATAGAGAGAAACCAAGAGGGTTTGTTTCCGTTATTGGGGAATGGTCTAACGTCTGCCAAGTCATCCGTTTCCATGACTGCACAATCAAATGAAAGCAAAGGGGGTCTGGATGCTCCAAGGAGGAACACAAGGAACTCACACAATTTTCCTGGTAACGGATTTAATTTTAATTGCATAAACCACTGAAGTTACTAAAAGTAGGATCTAAGGCTTCCAATATCCAGTCCTTGTGGGACTAATTCCTGATGTTACAGACACTGACTTTATTAAAAGTTCCAGGGACTTCCCTGGTGGCGTAGGGGTTAAGAATCCGCCTGCCAATGCAGGGGACACAGGTTCGAGCCCTGGTCCGGGAAGATCCCACATGCCACAGAGCAGCTAAGCCCATGTGCCACAACTACTGAGCCTGCACTCTAGAGTCCATGAGCCACAGCTACTCAGCCCGTGTGCCTAGAGCCTGTGCCCCGAAACGAGAAGCCACCACAATGAGAAGCCCTCGCACCACAACAGAGTAGCTTCTGCTCACCGCAACTAGAGAAAAGCCCGTGCGCAGCAACGAGGACCCAACGCAGCCAAAAATAAATAAAATCACCCCAAAAATCCATTTATAAAGCATTATGAAGATGACTTAAAAGATAGAGCTTTCTTTTTTATCCCATGTTGGTGAAAACTCCGATATAAGTCAGGGATTTTTTGTGTGTGTTTATTCGTCAAATCCCTGCGGTCAGAGCTTCTATGCGGGGTTCGCTTGCATAAGGCACGCGCTGTGATGGAGTTCAGGACTGTGGAGGCATCTGACCATGAATCTGTGGGCCAGCTCTCCTCTATGCTGCCTCCCGGTCTCTGCCAGCTGTTCTGACTCTCCTCCACTTTCTCTCTCAGAATCCTTGGCGTCCTCATCTGTAAGAACAGGGGTCTCCCAATCCCGTGGTGAAAATTAAATGAGATAAAATCCCTCTCTTGCCCCCTTCTTCAACCTGTTCTTCACTGCGTAGCTCCCCACCTTCCTAATACACCGATCTCAGTCTAGGCTTCTTCAGCTCTCTAGCAAAGGCTTTTATCCTGATCAGCACCTCCAAGAGCCCCCAGACTTAAAAGAAGAAAGGCTGAGAGTTTAATCTTTGTCATGTATCTCCCCAACCCCTCCAATATACTGACGTCACTAAATGTCACTACTGACACCTATGATCAATACTGACATCAATCCAAAGAAACAGAGGCCAGGGCCTCATGGGGAGATAAATCAGGGTGGAAGGCCAGGTTACCAGAGGCTGTCATCAGGAGATTCAAGTCCTGTGCTTGCCTCTCTCCTATGTGTGACAAAAATGCTTCAGCAGCTCATTATTTTAAGCACTATTCACAATAGTCAAGATGTGGAAACAACGTAAATGTCCCTGGAGGGCTGAAAAGGATAAAGAAAATGTGGTACATCCATACAGTGGAATATTAGCCTTAGAAAAAGAAGGAAATACTGTCATATGATCAACATGGATGAACCTTAAGGACACGATGCTAAATGAAATAAGCTAGTCACAGAAGGACAAAATGCTGCCTGTGAGGTATCTAAAGAGGTGCATAGACTCAAAGAGTGCAATGGTGGTGGGGCTGGCAGGGAGGGGGAGGTAGGCAGCTGCTAATCAACAGGGATAAAGTTTCAGTTAAACAAGATGAATACATTCTAGAGATCCACCTGTACAACACTGCACCTGTAGTCAACAGTACTGTACTGTATACTTAAAAATTTGTTAAGAGGGCTTCCCTGGTGGCGCAGTGGTTGAGAGTCCGCCTGCCGATGCAGGGGACACGGGTTCGTGTCCCGGTCCGGGAAGATCCCACATGCTGTGGAGCGGCTGCGCCCGTGAGCCATGGCCGCTGAGCCTGTGTGTCCGGAGCCTGTGCTCCGCAACGGGAGAGGCCACAACAGTGAGAGGCCGGCGTACCGCAAAAAAAAAAAAAAAAAAAAATTTGTTAAGAGGGTAGATCTCATATTGTGTTCTAAAATATTTTTTAATGTTTAAATGAGGTGAACATCTCTTATCTGAACCCCAGGATCATATGTGTTCTACAAAATTAGGATTATCTAAGTCCTATATACAGCTCTGATTCCTAAACCTCCAGTCTCCACTGTGGAAGACACAGCCACAATAGGAAATATTCTTTCGACTTCCGTATGCTGCCTGGTGCAGTAACTCTGCAACTGTTATTTGCAGCAGCTCAGAGAAATGAAACCAGCAGCTGAATTCTACCCACCTGCTACGGGTTGTCTCACCTAAATTTGCCCGCCTAGATTAGCTCATCTTTTCTATAGGTGTATCAAATATATTTCCTACGCACTGGGCTGGAACAGAGGTTTAATTCATTCCTTATTTCATAAATGTCAATAGTAACAGTTAGAGGGACTTCCCTGGTGGTACAGTGCTTGACAATCCGCCTTCCAATGTGCGGGAGCTGGGTTCGATCCCTGGTCAGGGAACTAAGATTCCACATGCCATGGGGCAACTAAGCCCACGTGCCGCAACTACTGAGCCCGCGTGCTCTGGAGCCCACAAGCCGCAACTAGAGAGAAGCCTACGTACGTTAACGAAAGATCCCACATGCCACGACGAAGATCCTGCGTGCCACAACTAAGACCCAGTGCAGCCTAATTAATTAAAATATTAATTAAAAATAACAGTTAGTTATTAAAACTAATTATACTGATGAGAGAGCCAAATGACAGGAACAGATAAGTCTGGGTTACTGTAAATGTAGTAGACCCAAAACAAGGTCTGTCTACACAACTTCGACAGTAAGCTAAGCCAATGACTTGGGTCTGAGGATACACCTCTGATTTCTCACTTCCCTTCTAGGTCTAAAGTTTTGGGTCTAAGTTTGATGGAGACCCTAGTAAGCCTGTTTTTGTTTTGTACCATTATCACCAGGAAAATATCACTAGCGTTTCAAAGGGGGCTTCAGAGCTTGAACAGAGGGCAAGGTGGATTAAATCTTACCCACGGGATCAAGTTCCTCCCCGCCATTTGAATAGTTTTCTCAAAGAGCCCCCCACAAGCATTGAGATATAGAGAGCTTTGAGAGAAAAGAAAGAGAGAAAACGTCTTTCCATCTTGGTCTTACCAAAAGTTGGTTCTCTGCATGGACAAGAATCAGGATTTTCAAAAGTGTCCCTGGGTCTGTTCCGCCATGGCTGAGGATGCAGGCCACACACTCTGCCTGTGAGGTATCCAAGGGCAGACAGATGATGGCAAATGGTTTGTCTTCACCTGTGGCTCTGGCCCCAGTCTTTAGCACACATGCACGTGACCAAAGGAAATATATGTTATGTACCAGGTTTTCTCAGTTTAAACAAGGAGCCTCCCAATTTGGCCCAAATAGATGTGTGGAGTACACACTTAGATCCTCTTTTTGGATCTAAGATCCAGAAAGGATGGAGATTCTCCATCTCATCTAAAGAAGGAGTAGAAGCCATATAAACAGAGCGCTGATGTGCCGCCTTGAGAAAGACATTAAAATCCAAAGAAAATAAAAATAGCGACCATTTCTATTCTGTGGAACTCCTACATACTGTGCCAATGTTTACAATATTAGCTCAGATTCTAACAGCGGTCTGAAAAATCAGCATCATTATCTGCATTTTACTGAAGTGGAAGCATAGGTTCAGAGAGACTGGCCCCAAGACCACATAGCTGGGAAGTGAGAAAGTCAGGATTCGAACCCACACCTGACTAATTCCCACATCTCTTCCCATCATCCTGAACTGCTTCCAAATCCTAACAAAATCTTCCAGTAGTTCTAGCGGCCCAGCTTACCTTCTACCAAAGGCACACTTTCTAAAGTATCATGGCCAGCTCCAAATACCCTTGAGAGCAAAGCACCTACCCTTGGCAAACGACCCAATACACGTGGCCCATTTGCATCACAGCTGAAAGGAAAATACCACTCAGGGGGTCAAACCTTAAAGTCATCCATTGATATAGTCAGCTGCTGAGGTGGCTGCCTTCCAACTAATGAGAATAAAAACACCTTATGAGGCTTCCAGGGAGGTCTTAACTAAAGAGAACAGTGTTTACAACAGATCGAATCTGGGTAATTCCTGAGTCACCTCCTGTTCTGAACTGACAGTACTTCTCCACCATGTCTGAGGCACCTTCCATAAAACACTGTCTACTTTCACAGGATGCATCCTCAGATGGTAGGTGCAAAACTTAATGAAAAAAAAATGATGAAATGAATGTGTGTTCTTATTGAACAGCAGGAAACGGATGATATTTGACAAGTTTTGATTCACAAAAAAATGGCGGTTTCAAACAGTTCAAACTAAACCTTAGGACGGAGGTTTAGCTGTAGGAATGAAAGCCGGAAAACACAGTAGCTTCTGCAGACATAGAATTCTCTTGCCCTGTCCGGCCACTGTTCTCCTGTAGCCCTGAGGCTGTGACAACTCCACAGTGTGGTGGACCCAGGCTCCGCCACCAAATTGTCTTGCCACGCTCAACACTTGAGATGGCGTGACATCCACGGTCCTAGGTCTCAGCTCCACCTCCCACCATTACATCCACATTCCAGACAGTGGGGATTAAGAGGGGGCAGTGGAACCCAAACCCCCAGGCTTACAACCAAGACCTAGAAGTTTCACACATGAGCCCTTCTGCTCCCCTCCCTCTGGTCAGAGCTAACTGCCGTGGCCACATCTAGCTGCAAATGAGGTTGGGAGATGCTATCTTTAGCTGGATAGCCGTGAAAAAGGAAGAACTGATACTATGGGCAACCTGAAATTGTCTACCACGTGACAAAAGAAAGAAGAGGAATCATCAGTGAATGCTAGAGCGTTTCTATGATGGATCATAAAAAATCTGTGGACTTGAGAGGCTTTGGAAAAGCATCTGGAGAGATGAAAATGGAGTTATTCAAGTGAGCTAAAATTAAGAGGAAATCAGCATTGTTAGCCTATGCAAGTTTCTAAGATGCAGATGTAGAACACGTGCCGGTTCACTGGATGGCTTGGGAAAATCTGCCCTTTGTATTTAGAAAGCCACCTTTGTCAATATGGTAGAGCACACACATCCATGCCCCGCTCTCTTCCCCATCTGTGAGGTCATATTTAGTGGCCCATCTTTCTCTTACTTCTCCTGGTGCTCAACTTTGGGGTGAGCGGTAAAGATTTTACAGGATGTTCATCTTGTAAGAAATGAAATGAACTTGGATAACTGGTAATTCTCTATGGTTTTTCCAAACCCATCTTTTGAGCCACTAAGACCCCAAGTTACTAGTACCTCCTTCCCAGATCCCAGAAGCCTGTGAGCACCATGTTTATTAGAGTAGTTTGATCTGCTAAGATAAAACTACCAGGTAACCAAAAACAGGTGATTGTCACATGGGTTTGCCCCAGTTTAAGAAAAGCCAGGATGTAAAATCCAAAAGTTGAGACGATAACTGAGAGGTCCCAAGGGTACAGATATGATGACACATAAAGCAATGAATGACTCATAAAGGAATGAAACCATTTCAGGGACCAGACTACATGGAATTTCTCCCCAACCCGGGGTCATGACTTGAGACCTGACATTTTCTCAACTCAACACTGCAGAGGAACATCATCAGAACTGATGAAAAGAACATGCCAAGTTCTCAGTCATTTCAGAAAACGTGGGCTCTCTGGAAGCAGGCTTCCGAGATCAAATCCCAATGCCACCCTTAACTGGCTAAGTAACCTCAAGCAAACTGCTCAACCTTGTCCTTTCTGTGCTTCCGTCTCCTCATCTGTAAAATAGGGATAATAAGAACACCTACTTCATAGGTTTACGATGAGGGTTAAATGAGCCAATATAGGTGAATTGCTCATAATGATGCCTATGGATAGAAAACATCCAATTCTTCTTTTTTTAATGGCAAATTTCACTTTTTTAAATGTTTTTAGTTTTATACAATTTTTAAAGGTTACTTCCCATTTACAGTTATTACAAAATATTGGCTGTATTTCCCAGAAAACACCCAATTCTTAACGCAAACTAGATGGGGCGCAAGAATGAAGATGCCTCAAATGACAATTTTCCATCATCTTTCATTTCTCTCCTTAGTATATCAAATGCTAAAGAGGCAAGTGAAGCCCAGGGCAGAGTCCTCGCTCCCACAGTGGAATGAAGAGGCCCCTTTCATCCATGACGGCCTGGCAAGTTCTGTGTCAGGAAGATACAACAGAATGCAAAGGAAAACCTTCCCTTCCACGGACAAGAAAAAAAGGTGGAATAAAAATGCATCCCCATTTTCCTCTCTCCTCCCTTTGAAGTAAGGATAATGTCAACGGCAAAAGAGAGCTCTGACACTTACACCCCACGGAGCGCTCTAGAAAGTTCCTTTTTCAGCCTGCCCTACTTGCCAACCTTGGGCACACCTACATCTCTGTGGCTGCGCTAGGTAACCAGGTCAAGGGGAGCCTCAAGTTTAGATTCCTCAATGCCTTGACACTCATGTGGTGAACACACAGTTACTAGGAAGTTTGGTCAAGAAACCCGCCAGTTTGGAAGAGGGATGTGGCTACTGAGGCAGTAGACACGCGGCTCTGTAGAAGGGCTGGGGACCAGAGCCCAGCGTCAGTCTAGCCAAATGGCAGAAGAACATACAGGGCCAGAAGAAACCAAGGTGGGGCTGAGTCAGTTGCAGCACGCCATGCCACTGAGCCTTGCTTAAGCCCAGAGGTGCTCAGATCCTAACTTACTAAACCACATACACCTGCAGAGAAAGCCACCTGTGTGGACCAGAGACCCTGATCCCAGAAGACAGGAGGTAGAATACAGCACATCAAAGAACCCTTGCCACCCTGAGACTCTTTGCACCACAATCCTCCTACCCCTCGCCCCATGCACACAGGTGCCAGCTGTACCCTTCCTCTGCACATGTGAGTGGTAGTGTAATGGTCACCACTCCCCGAGTTTAAACACAATATATTGACGGGTTCTTGAGAGAGGAATGTTCCTATGATTCTGTGTAAAATACATCACGTCATTTGTTCATTAAACAAGGAGTCTTATGCTGATACAGCACAGGACAAATACAACTCAGTTTGCAACACCAAACTTATCATTTGAAGATACAGGCTCTCTAAACTCTCACACTTGCTGATGGGAGTGTAAATTTGATATATCACTTTGGAAGACTCTTTAGCCCTTTCTCCTAAAGCTAGATAATGCTTACCCTAAAGAATCAGAAATTGTATTCCGAGGTATTAACCCAAAAGAAATGAGTGGGTTTTGTTCACTGGAAGACATGTATAAGGAATGTGCACAGCAGCTGTATTCATAACAGCCAAAGACCAGAAACAAGCCAAATGCCTATCAACTGGAGGATGGATAAATAAATTGTGGGAGATTGTACAGGGTAATACTATTCATGAAAGAAAGGAATGAACTCCTATACACAGCAACAGGGATCACTCTCATACATACTGGGATGAGTGAAAGAAGTAATATTCAAAAGAGCGCACACTGTATGACTCTGTTTATACAAATTTAAAGAACAGGTGAAACTAACCTATGGGAGGAGAATCAGAATAGCGGCTACCTGGCAGGAAGAAGCGAACAGAAGAGAGGAAATATTAACTTGGAAGAAGTCTGAAGGAGTCTACTGGGTTCCAGAAACGCTCTTCACTTCATCGGAGTGTCAGTAACACAGATTATATGTTATACATGTATATTTGTAAAATTTTGTCAAGCTGTACACCTAAGATTTTTTGCAAGTTAATACATGCATGTCATACCTCACTCTAAAAGCTTCCCCAAAATACACATGCACACACACACACACACACACACACACAACGCACACAGATATGTGCATCTGTCAATTTCAGTTTGAGGAAACAGAGTCTTTAGTGATGAGAGGAGGGTCAGCAATGTTACTATGTTACTCCAAACAGGTTGCTCTATACCCAAACTCTACAGGATCTCATCTAATGCACTCTGGAGATAAATGTAGATGTCTCCCTGGTCACCTCTAATAAAGACTCCCTCTTCGTTTGCCTGGGCCATCTCTACATACAGATCTCTAGTTACTATGGGATGGGCAACTGGGAAAAGGTAGGCTACAGTGACTACATTCATGTAAGAAATGTTATTAGCCCTAAATAACAGATTCTTTTTATAAGAATTTGTTTATATAAATTAAGAGTTTGGGATTAATATATACACACTACTGTATATAAAATAGATAACCAACAAGGACCTACTGTATAGCACAGGGAGCTATACTCAATATTTTGTAATAACCTACAAGGGAAAAGAATCTGAAAACGAGAATATATATATGTGTATATATATATATATATACACATATATATATACACATATATATATGAATTTTTGTGCTGTACACCTGAAGCTACCACAACGTTGTAAATCAACTATACATCAATTAAAAAAAATAATAATTGTTTTAAACGTGTGATGAGGGGCTTCCCTGGTGGCGCAGTGGTTGAGAGTCCGCCTGCCGATGCAGGGGACACGGGTTCGTGCCCCGGTCTGGGAAGATCCCACATGCTGCGGAGCGGCTGGGCCCCGTGAGCCATGACCGCTGAGCATGCGCGTCCGGAGCCTGTGCTCCGCAACGGGAGAGGCCACAACAGTGAGAGGCCCGTGTACTGCAAAAAAAAAAAAAAAAAAAGTAGCCTAGGCTAAGCTATGATGTTTGGTAGGTTAGGTGCATTTAATACATTTTTTCAACTTAGGGTATTTTTAACTTATGATGGCTTTATCAGGACTTAACCCCATCATATGTCAAGGAAGATCTGTACTTCAAAATGATTACCACAATAAGTTTAGTTAACATTCATCGTGTCACATAGTTAAATATTTTTTTCTTGTTTTGAGGACTTTTAAGATCCACTCTCTTAGCAAGTTTCAAATATAGAGTACAGTCTTGTTAACTATAGTCAGCATACTGTACATGACATCCCCATAACTTATTTATCTTACAACTGGAAGTTTGTACCTTTGACCACATTCACCCAATTCCCCCACCCTCCATTCCGCAATAAGTTTAAAGGACTGAAATCACATAAAGCATGTTACCCAACTACAATTGAATGAAATTAGAAATCATTAACACGGGAAATTTTGAAAATTAATAAACCTGTGCAAACAAAACAACACACTCCTAAATACCCAACTGATAAAAAAAGAAATCAAAGGGAAACTGGAATATATATTAGATAAATGAAAACCCAACATACCAACTCTTATGGAATGCAGCTGATGCAAGAGAAAACCAATGAAACAAAAAATTGGTTCTTTGAAGAGATTAACAAAAGTGACAAGACTTTAGCTAGACTGACCAAGAAATAGAGAGGACTGAAATTATTAAAATCAGGAATGAAACAGGTGACATTACTACCAACCTTATAGAAATAAAAAGGAATACTACTACATAAAGGAACACTATGAACAAGTACATGCCAACAAATTAAATCAATAAACTAGATGAAACAGAAAATTTCTAGAAAGACACAATCTACTAAAACTGACTCAAAAAGACATAGAGAATCTGTGTGGACCTAAACAAGTTAAGAGATTTGATTAGCAATCGCAAAACTTCCCGCAAATAAAAAACCCAAGCTTAGATTGCTTCACTGATGAATTTTACCAATATTAAGAGAAGAACTAACACCAATTCTTCACAAACTCTTCCAAAAAATAGGAGATGGGTCACTTCCCAATTCATTGTTTGAGGCGATTATTACTCAGATACAAAAAACAGACAAAAACATCACAAGAAATGAAAAGTGTAAAACAATATCCATTAAGAATAAAGACACAAGTTCTCAACAAATACCTTAAGAAAAATTAAACTTATACTCTAATAATCCAGGTCCTATCAAATGGGGCTTCTTCCACAAGAGACCAAAACCATCCTCTGAGTTTTGACCACAATCTCTACTAGGCACATTAAGCAATCTCATTACTATTCACTCTACAGTAAAACATACAAAAATCAATGTAATTATAAACATATCTCCCAAACTCGCCCATCTCCTTCTGTCACCCACCAAAAATACACAGCAGTTTTTTGAGACAAATATTTCTACATTTTGTGACTGATGCATTAGCCAGCATTATTCTAAAATTATAATGGTTTTTACAGAACCAGATTTCACAGACTCCGATCTTCTATGCTATACAACACTCCTCATAAGGAAGACATTTGGCCCTTGATGAAACATCTCCAATTTGGCCTCCACAAAACTGATTCCTTTGAAATCTAAGTAGGCTACGTTAAGCATAAGGATATTTTTAAGCATAGAATAGGGCACTGCTTTTCACCCTCTTCTCTCTACTACTTTGGAGATAAATTTATAGTCACTGGGTGGAAGAAAGCCTTACTCTCCAAATTATAACCCTGGAGTGGACCTAGGAGCTCATACCCACCACAAAATCTCAACCAAATGCCCTTCTCTAAAGCAGTGTGCTTTGCAGATTCATTAAACCTTTGAATTACCAGAGGAATTTATTAAAATGCATATTCCCAAGTCTTAATAAGAGATTCTGGTAAGTTTTTAAATAGGCCCAGGAATCTGCGTTCTTAACTCACCCACTCCCCAAATGTTCCTGACTATTGAGAAAACACTACCCTGGAGGTACCTGATTTCTAGATTCACTCCCTATGCTTAACAGGAGCAACCACAGGCCAATACAGGTACCCAGGAGAACCCTCTGCTGACCATGTTTCATAATGCTAGTGGTCCCCATGGTCACATGCATTTCCTAGAGGGGTGGGAAGAAAAATCTGGACAATCGTTTTCCTAGAGACTCAGAGAAGAACCCACTGAACAGGGAGCAGGTTGGAAGTTGATTTTTTGCTATAGAAACACGTAGGTTAAAGAGGCAGGATTTCTTGTACAGATGCCTCAAATATTGAGGAATAACAGGGCATGTGAAAGGTATCATCACACTGTTCTAGGCTGTGCTACCACAAAATGGGAGCTCCTTCCAAGGCTTGGGCCATCTATGCTACTCAACTGTTAGCAAACATCACTAGGTAGAGGAAGAGACTGCCTGCTACAAAAGATTCTCTTCCAAATTTAAGATTCTTCCCAAGCTGCAAATCATCTCAGATTACTCCTAAATTCAAGACCACAGCCTGCAAAATAATCTAGTCAATGTCTACAACATAATTAAGTCAAGTTGCTGCCAGCCTTAACCATGTGTGTTCTCTCTCTTCTCTCTCTCTCTCATTAAAAGTTGGGAATCCAAGTGCATTCAAACCTTTTAAAAACAAACCAATGTTTCCAGATGTGTGGCATTTAAGAATTTTATAAGGGCTTTCATATTTATTTTGCGTTTCTGATGGTTTACGATAAGAGACCTTACAAATCCATAAAAGCAGATTGGGCTGGAGTTTACTGCTGTTATACAAAGGGATCTTTGTATGACAGATAATTCAGAGAGCAAGTCAGCTCGGAACCAGCGTCCTGCCTCTGTATCAAGGGGGAACTCGGACATAGAAGGACCCTTCAACATGTGAGAGTAAAAATCTGATCACACAAAAGAGGGACTGCGACTACAGAAGGACCATCCCAGTTAGGGTCCACTTTGCCACTTTGATAAATATGCAATGCAAATGGTAGAAGAGATCATTTATAAAGCCAACGCTAACAGTCGATTCTCGTTATCTCTTGTATATTCTACAGCTCTTTTCTTTTTTTTTTTTACAGCTCTTATTTTTATCTTAGTTAGTTGAATAAGGGCGAAGAGTATGATGTTTAGAATGCTTACTGACTCCTAAAATCCCCACGCTCTTACCCTACTCCCCTTGCCTGGACAGCTACAACCCATCCTTAGGATCTTGGCTTAAAATCTACCTGCTTCAGATAGGTATATGCAATCCTCTCACTCTAGGTGAGTTCCCTAGTTACATTTACTAATGGTTTTTTTCTCCTCACAGAATTTTTAATTATGATTTTTCATTAATAACGATTTGGTTATTAGTATATTCAAAGATTTCTCTCTCTACCATCTCCTGCTGGTCTTTGTTGAATGCTATATTACAAGTGCCTAGCAAGTGCCTTTTGGGCCTTAGATTCTTTTTTTTTTTTAATTTTTATTGGAGTATAGTTGATTCACAATGTTGTGTTAATTCCAGGCGTTCAGCAAAGTGAATCAATTATACATATACATATATCCACTCTTTTTTTAGATTATTTTCCCACATAGGTCATTACAGAGTATTGAGTAGAGTTCCCTGGGCTATAGAGTAGGTCCTTATTAGTTATCTATTTTATATATAATAATGTGTATATGTCAATCCCAATCTCCCAATTTATCTCCCCCACCGCCGGTAACCATAGTTTGTTTTCTACATCTGTGACTCTATTTGTTTTGTAAAGAAGTTCATTTGTACCATATTTTTACATTCCACATATAAGTGATATAATACGGTATTTGTCTTTCTCTGACTTACTTCACTCAGTATGACAACCTCTAGGTCCATCCATGTTGCTGCAAATGGCATTATTTCATTTTTTATGGCTGAGTAATATTCCATTGAACATATGTACCACATCTTCTGTATCTATTCCTCTGTTAATGGACATTTAGGTTGGTTCCATGTCCTGGCTATTGTAAATAGTGCTGCAATGAACGTTGGGTGCATGTGTCTTTTAGATTCTTAGTAAATGATTCTAAATGAATAACTGAATTTTACCAGGTTGATTTCACAATCGAATATATTAACTATTAGAATATGTAAATTTAGCATCCTTTTACTCAACAAGTGCCAGGTGCCGTAACAAAAGTACATTTATTCATACGTCCATGTGTATTTTATTAAATCATTAAGGGCACTTTAAGATAGAAAAAATGTGTATATATGTGTGTGTGTACATATATATATGTACACATATATATTTTTTTTTCAGGTTCTTCCCACTTATGAACTAAACTTTCAACTAAAGAACTATATGAGAATAAGATGAAAATGACCAAAATCATGGTTTTCTGATTTTTGTACATCTAAGTAGCTTCAGGGTAATCAAAATTTATATATAAGTATATTATGCATAGCAAATATTTCAAAACTAAGATCTTTTTCATGGCTTTACCCAACATTATTCCTAATAAGAGATTTACTCAATATATATTCAGGAAATATATCTACTAAAGCACTACACTTAAATTTAGACTTACTTTGAATTGGTAAGAATGAAGTTTCAGCTTCACTTATTAAAAGTTGGCCTGTGGATGTGTTCTCAGGAAACGTTAATTTTGCACAATGCTGTGTATGTAGTCTTATTATATATGTTCATCAGTGAATTCCTCAAACTCTGTGATGATGGGAGCTTCATTATGTACATGTTAGCCATTATAGAGAATATCTGGAAAATTGTATCTGCAACATAAGAAATCTTTATATCTGTTATCCGTTCATACAAGCCCACAGGCTCAGTTATTTCCTCGGGAGTTCTACTCAGACAGCCCCTAATTTAAATGGCTAGAAAACTAAAAAATTGTGTTTGAAGAGTCAAGTGGAAATTCCCAGACCTTAAAAAGTCAGAACGTATTTTTTTAAATACTCTTTGCCTTCTCGACTCATCCCCTCACAAAGTGCTTCACAACATTTTTTTGAAACTTAATCACACACACACACACACACACACACACACACACACACACCCTTAAATGGACCGATGGCCCAAAAGAAAGTCAGCTTACAAGAAAGGATGCTGGAGGTCCTCTAAGGTAGTATTCCCAAACTGCAGGCTGGAAATCCGTTTAGTATGTCCCCTTAGCATGTTATTAAAAACAGAACAGAGTGGAGTGGCATAGAATGGAATGGATAATCAGTGTTTGCTGATAATGAATTTCCTAACTTAGAAACCCTGGCATGATGGGAAATCTTGGAGCGAGAAGCTGTGTGTATATGTGAAAGTATATTTGGAAATAATAAGCCCACTGATAAAGAGCTCACATATTTGGAGCTCAGGCATTCTGTGACACAGTGGCCATAGTTGAGTATAATCCCAGAGAGAAAGGCTTCCTGGCCCTGCCCTCACTGTGAGACCCATCAGTGGGGACACCATGTTCCTGACACACTGCAGTGCTCACCCTGGGGGACAAGAGTGACATCTGAATGCTGGACTGCCTTTTAGAACCCTTTTCCATAAGGCCATAGTAAAAACCACAGCCTTCTTTAGAGAAGGGACCCTCCCCATAGGATTTCTGAACTTATCACAAGACGGGGACCCCAGGGAGGAGTAAGAGATTCTCATGATACACTGGATTCGATGTTGAAACCATTTAATTAGAGTATTTTTTTAAATGGGACCTAATTTTATACCTCTAGTAAAGTGGACCATATTATTTACACAAGTGTTTCAGGTATTTTAAGTTGTATCGGTCCATAGACAAGCTGACTTTTAAAGTATGATTTATGGAACACACGCACACACAATATGCTATGTTGTAAAGGATAATGATAACTCTTACTAATACTAAAATCTCAATCCCTACAGTTCTAATTCCCTATTCCTGGAGAAAGAAGGATGCATGGGTATATGCATGTTTATGTGTAAAAAAAAAAAATGAAGAAAGAAACTTTACTGTCAAGAATGTCCTCAGAATTATTTTTAGTTTTGTCAGTTCCTAATACAGCCAGAGAAAATTATCTTAGTAGATGAGAAGGTATAAGCTTGTACAATGTAGAAGCGGACAACAAAGTCTTCTGATGATCTTAAAAGGGGAAACCCTGGATGTGTCTCAGAGACTCAGTCTCCAAAGTGTCCTCAAATGTAAACATGGTCATACAAGCTACTCTTCCACAGACAAGGCACTGGGATCCATGGAAAGTGTCTCCTGGTCAGAGCAGGGTATTCCTTCTCCCATTCAATCTGCGTAAATAAATAAACACAGGCACGTACACATCAGCACATGCACACACAAACACCATCCACATGTCTCCCTTTGAGAACAAACCAAGATGTGGGCACCAGCAAGGCAACAATTTTTTTTTAAAAACCCACAAATGTCACACAATTAGGCATAGAAGGAGACTACACTCTTTTTCTTGCCACATCACACAATCAGCGTGGGGCTGAACCACAGGACTTTACCAATATTTGACTGTTTGACTTACAAAAATAACAATTTAGTACAGTTCAACCTAACATTGATGGAGTTCCCACCATCCTCAGAACTCATAAGGTTAATTTTATTTGATATACTACCTCCACAAAATGACAATTCAAATGACAGTGATACACAGTGACACCTTTATGATAATTTCACAGAAGTCAGAGAGAAAGAATAATGTGGAAGGATGCTTTCGGACAATGTGTCTGCAGGGTTGGGAAGTAAACTAGCAAGAACATACAAAGTCAAATAATACATCATCACCGAGTACATACAATTCACAAGACATTAGGTCCTTGTCCTCAAGCACCTACAATTTACTTGGGAAGTTATAATGCAAGAAAAAAATCGCACCTATTATTTTACAATAATTACTCAGGGCAGATAAACTGGCACAAAGAATATCAAACAGTGCATGTCTTTAGACATGTCTTTAGAGTTTAAATAGCATAACTCTCTTATCTAATCTAATGCTGAAAAAGGCTAGTATTATACCAAAGGCTTCCCTGCTCACTAGAGTCACATTAAAAAAAAAATGTTTAGGGCTTCCCTGGTGGCGCAGTGGTTGAGAGTCCGCCTTCCGATGCAGGGGACACGGGTTCGTGCCCCGGTCCGGGAAGATCCCACATGCCGCGGAGCGGCTGGGCCCGTGAGCCATGGCCGCTGAGCCTGCGCGTCTGGAGCCTGTGCTCTGCAACGGGAGAGGCCACAGCGGTGAGAGGCCCGCGTACCACAAAAAAGGGAGGAGAAAAAAAAAATGTTTAAATCTTAAAAAATGTTTAAAGTGCTCCACCAATTTAAATATTGCATAGAGGTCAAGGAGGGTTAAGACCAAATAAATGTCACTGGATTTCACAAATGAACAAAGATGGACAAAAAAATCCCAAAGGGATAAAATATTTAAGTAAAAAAGGCCTCTGGATAAACAGGCAGACTGACTGTATGTGTTTATATCTGTCTCCTCCCAAAACCCAACAAAAAACAACAGCAAAGGAATAAAAAGGTATGAACATACATGGATAAAAAGAGGGGAGGCACTACTAGTGGATGAGTTCAATATATTTTACAGAAGCAGAAAAGTAGATAAAAGAATGGAAACAATTCAGCAGAATAGAGAAAGCTACTTTTTAAAAGTGCCTGTACAGGCAACCAATGAAAAAGCAGCCAGTTCTCACTGCACTGTCACACACTCAAACACATTCCGGCTTCAAACCTGGTTCTACCAAGTACTACAGAAAGTGAGGATAAAGAACAACAATGACAATGGGGGACAGTCATTAGATGTGCCTTCAAGTCCCTTCCTCGACCCCAACATTGGCAAGGAAAGACCCAGGATGACAGCTATGTAGCAGGCTTAGAAAAAAAAGTCAGCCCAGATTACAGCAAAAGGGCAGAGGCTCCAAACAGAGGGGAGTTGTGGGTGGTGTCGCTCACTGGAGAATATAATTGCATTACCTGATATATTGAACCTTTGATAATGATATTGACAGGCATCTGACAGAGCTGATGAAGCAAGAACAAACAATTCTAAATAGTTCATAAAAAAATAAGCAAACAGAAATAAAGGCTATTATTAACTCTAGGAAAACAAAAAGCTGTATGGAAAACCTAATCTTCAGATAAGACTTCATTAAAATTTTAAACACACACAAAGGGCACCATTAAGAAAGTAAAAAGGCAAGCCACCTTCTAGGACGAAATATTTGCAAATTGTCTATCTGACAAAGGATTCATATCCTGAATATAAAAAGAACTACATACCAAGAAGAAAACGACAAGCAACCCAAATAAAACACATAGGCAAAAAACTTTAACAGACACTTTGCAAAAGAAGATACCAAAATAACCAACAAGCATTATACAAGAAAAGATGTTCATCAGGGAAATGATGGTAAAGGAATTAAAAAGGTATGAACATAAACAAGACAAAGAACAAAAGAGACATGAGGGATGACAGATATCTGGTTTATAATAGAAATGTTCTATAACTTGATCTGGGTGGTAGCTATATGGAAATCCATACACATAAAAATCCACTGAGCTGAATATTAAGATTTGTATACTTTAGTCAACAAACATTATACTTTTTCTGATGTTATCAAGTAAGCTTTTTTTAAATTTTTTATTTTATTTTGGAGTATTGTTGATTAACAATGCTGTGTTAGTTTCAGGTGTACAGCAGAGTTATTCCGTTATACATATTCACGTATCTATTCTTTTTCTATACTTTAACTTTTTAAAAATATAATCCTCAGCAATGAACAATTTTTGCTCTATTATTAGGGGATATGGAAGTAGAAGGATGAATGTAAGAGAGCTAAGTCTTTACCGGTCTTCACCAAATAAGAAAGGATAGATTCTTTCCTATCTTAAGCTTATTTGTGATTAGTAATAGCTGCCTCTGGGGAAACAAGACCGGCCGTTGAGGAAAGGAGAGACAGGGGACTGCTATTTTTCATAAAAAGTCTTTTACTAATATTTGATTTTTTAAAATTGTGCATATGTTAACTTGATGGGAAATTTTTAAGTGAATATTAAGTTATAAGCTGTTAGCTATGTGATTATTTACACAACCACGGGGCAGAGAAGGCCTTTGAAGTGCACCGTGGTGGACACCTTTCATTTTGCCAGCGCAGTGCCCATTCCCTTTTCTGTGCTCTGATTCTCCCTCCTCTACCAGCAGTACAGATGGTCTAGGGGAAATTTCTCCACCCCAGCTTCCGTAGTAGCCTGTGACTCAGGCCCAATCCAACCCATGGCCCTGGCCCTTGGCCAGAGATATATTTTCTTTTCCAGGGATAGGCACAAGCCCAAATTTGGGCCGATGAGGGCTATACTGAGGAGTTCTCTGTAAATGTGGCCTAGCCTAGAGGGGCTGGCAGCCATCTTGCCACCAAAAGAGAAGAAGGTGCCCAAGAATGGGGCTGACAGGATGGACAGCAGAGATGAGAGATGAGGAAAAGACACCTGAGCCCTGATGCCTGTGGTTGAGCCCTGGTTCCATGCAGGTCTGAAGTCTGTCTTCCCCTGCCGTTTTCATAATTATAAGAGGCAGTACCGTGTAAGGAGGAAGTATTGGACTGCGTGGCTTCAAACTTCAGCTTTACTGCATACTGTGTGACCTTGGGCCTGTCACTTGACCTCTTCCTAATCTATAAAATAGGAATAGTAATGGTACCAACCTCACAGAATCAAATGAGTTAACATGTAACACACACACATATGCACATATATTTTATATATACATATATTATATGTTCATAGCTTAATACAAACATATATTCATTAAAATCTCATTTAAATTTATGTGTGCAAGAACCATATTTTTACTTTTAATTAAATCCTCTTCTTTCCTTAAGCCAGTTTGAATTGAGTTTTCTGATACTTACAAGTGGCAGGATCCTAATTCAACAGCCAACAGAGAAACCATGCAAAATCAATTGATAGATTTAAGCAAATATATAAAATATACACACAATATAAACATAAATGTGCTCTATAACAGAAAAAAAATCCTCAAAAAATTAAAAAGTAAATAGAAAAGGAAGAAATAATGTTTGGATTGATAAAGTTTCTGCCCTTAGAAATAACAAGATGGAGATGCTACACAAAATGGTCACAAATATAAACACACCATTCACAAATGAAACAAAACAAGAACGCAAGAAACTCACGTTCGTGTTTTAAAAATCAAACATGAAATAAGCAGGAACTAATTTTTTCCGATGTTAAATCTAAAGAGTGCTTTAAATTTTATTATCTGGTGTTGGCAAACGTCCCGTGGACTGCTAGTGAGAATGTAAACTGACACAACCTTTCTGAAAGGCAATCTAGCTATAATAAAAAGAAGCACACCTTTGACACCATAATTCTTCTCCTAGGAATTCATCTAAGGAGATACTTAAGAGTGTGTGGGAACATTTTCCCTATAAGTTTTCTCACCAATCATATTTATATTCGAAAACACTGGAAACTGAGTGTCCAAAAACAGCGGGTCCATTATAACTCATACATTCCAATACTGTTCAGTCACTTATAATAGTGATGGAAAATATGTACATCTATTGAAGAACGTTCATGATTATTAAATGAAATAAACAAGTTACAAAACCATATAGGATGCGCCTGTTTTAGTTGTATAAATATATACACATACGTAAGGAAACAAATGTACTGGGATACATATCAAATGACTGTGAAATCTCTGGGTGGTAGAATTTATGTGTCCTAATTTGTTGGTGGGGTTTTTTTTCCCCTTATGTATGTATTTCATTCTTTCTCCAATGAAGACTTTCAATAAGAAAAAATGTACCTTAAATTCATAGAAAGCCATAAATTACCTCTTAGTGTAGTTTCAGTCATGCATTTGGAGCCAAAATGCATGCAAGCTGTTAGGTGGAGTACAGGTGACAGAAAAGTCGAGGGAGTGGACACTCTTTTGAGAAAATGTGGTGGTAGAAACAAGGAGCAAAGGGTCTCAGAAACATACGTAGCATATCAGTGTTGCAATGGAGCATCTGGATAAGAGGAGGAGACCGAAGATGCGAAAAGAAGGAATCACTGGGGGAGATGTCTTATCAAGCCCAAACAGCAACACACTGCTTTCCATTGTCCCGCGGCTTCTGTCTGGGATCGACTGGGCTGCCTTAACTGGATTCCCACATGCCCTTTTCCCATGCGCTGCATGGGCTCAGAACTTACCCAGGGACAGAACTCACCCAGGGACAGAACTCATACTCTCAGCCTCTTGGTGTCTTAACCCCCTAAACTAAGTACAACAGGCAGTTTTCATCCGAAGCTTTCCCCAGGGAAGAAATAGGACACTTGAAGCCCTGTTCAAGGCTTCCCTAGGCCACCTTGATTAACCACCAACCACAACTGCTATCGTAATACACACCATTATGAAAAAGTGAGTTTTCAACAATTCATAAGGGTTTGAATGCTCTCTAAGTCAGATTACATTTTCTTTTCAGTTATTTCTGGCATATTAACAGCTGGTGACCTAGATTAAGAAATAATTTAATATGTCAAAAGGCAGACTGTATCAATAAATTCCCTCACAGATGGGAAGTGGATTCAATGAAAAGCTTCAGACCTAAAATTCAAGTACTTACTTGGAAGGAGGGAGAGGGTGGGGAGGAATACCTACCAGTGGGTAAAAGGAAGTATGGAAAAATGATGACAAAACCTGGCCAGGATCCCAGCAGATCATGGCTACTTTCTGCACAAGTAGCCAGGGACTAGAAGGGGGCAGGAAGCCTTGTTAATTCAGCTGCTAAAGGAGCGACAGGAGGATCACAGTTCGGGATGAGCTTGGGTAGATATTAAAAGAAATACAATCCTCTTACTGCATTGAGAGCATGCATGTGTCAAGGGAGGGACGAGAGGCAGCCACCCAGCCTCTGGGCATGCGGACAGGCAAAGGAATCAGTGCCCCCTTCAGCTGAGTTCATGGGAGTCAATGGGAACTGGGGGGGCGTCCTGAGCCCAAGTCTGAAAAGGGAAATTCACCTTCATAGTGGGCAACGCGGCAGATCTGACTTCCAGTAAAACAGGAAACCACTAAACATCCAGAATCCCAGGGATGGAAAATACTTCCACGTGAAAGAGAACACAGTTCAAGTGACACGGACCACGGGGCTCATTAGCCGGTGTCCATTTTCAAGTACAATGCTTCATCTACAATATGAATGTCCTTTGCCCGGGACACAAATGAAGACCTCAGTGCTGGCAAGGTCTTGACGACAAGCAGTGGGCAGGGAAGCCAGGCAAACCCACTGCCTGCTACTGTACCTCTCCAACTGCTCGGGGCTGGGCTTGATTTGGACATGGCGTTCATTTGTGCCCACCTCTCGGGGAGAAAAATAAATTACTGCGACCAATCTTGTGAAACACCAGGGAACCCAACCCGTGCAGCATGGATTTTTTTTTTCATGCAATAAAACGCCCTCCTCTGTGCAAAAAGATGCAGAGAACTGTTAGGTTCAGGTCATATTTATTTTTGACCTTCCAGAGAAGGACGCTGGCGTCAAAAGGGATACACATACAGAGAGACCCCTCAAAAAAAAAAAAAAAAGGAAGAAAAATCGAAAGAAAGAAGTGTGCATCTAGATCTCGGTTTTGAACTTCGGGATTCACTGCACAGTACTGTATTAAAGCCCTTGGCTCTTCGCGATCAGCCTTCTTAATCCAAACATATTTCTTCGGAGGTAGCTTCTGCGCTAAATCGCTCGTTCCTGCTGCACCCAAGTAGCCAGGAAATCCCGCCGGAGGAAGGACAGCGCCGCAATCTCCCGCCGGGACCTGCGGGCCGCGTCCCCACCAGCCGCCTGCGGGCGCGCGGCCAGCGGGCGCCGGGAGGAGGATGCGCTCAGCTCCGGGAGCCGCGGGCGACACGCCGCACCTGCCACAGCTCGTGCCGGGCGCCGGCCCAGGAGGGCGGGGAGCGCGGCCAGCCGCGCGGGGGAGCGGCGAGGCAGCCGGGAGACCCGGGCCAACCCCGCGCCTCCCGGGACAGGGGCTGCGCGTCCCCGGCGCTCCCGCCTTCCCGCCGGCTCCCCGCAGCGCCGGGTGCCGCCTTGCTGCAGTGGCTGCGGCGGAGGGCAAGGCGTCCCCGCGACCCCGGCCCGGCCTCCTGCGCTCCCCCACATCCCACCCCCGCCCCGGCCGGCTCGGCCCTGCCCGCCGCGTCCCCGCCACCCGCTTCTGACCTTTTCCTGCGCGCGGTTGAGTCGCTTCTGGACGTTCTTGGCGAAGATGCCCGTCTTGATGTCGGCCATGGCTGCGGGTCCGCGGAGGCTGAGAGGAGCGGAGCGGGCGGCGAGGAGGAGCGGGAAAGGAGGAGCGGGAGAGGCGGCGAGGAGCCGCCGAGCGCCAGGAGGGGTGAGGGAGGGGCGCGGCGGCGGGGACCCACTTAAAGCGACAGAGCGGAGGCGGGACGCGCCGGCCCGGTCGGTGACACGGGTGGCGAGCTAAAGAGGGAGAAGAAGCCAAGAGTCGAAATGCCCAGAGAGCGCCCACAGTGATGGCAGAGGAGGTCTGGTGGAGAAAGGGAAGGGAGCCGAGCAGCAGCCGCAGGGCCCGCAGCAGCTCCGGGGTTCTCTGAAGGCGGAGTTTGTGGTGGGGGAGGGTGAGAGGGGCCCCAATTCTCTCCAGCAAAAAAAAAAAAAAAAGGCGGGTGTGGGCGGAGGAGTTGGAGAAGAGGGAAGGAGAACACCGGGAAGGTGCAAGTGGAAATGGAGGGGGTTGGGCTGCGCTCCCTGGAGGACCCGCTCGACGACCCCAGGCAGAGAATGCAACCCTCGATTATCTGTGTGTTCAAGAACACACCCTCGGGAGGCTCGCAGCCCAACGAGGGAAGCCGACTGGGAAACCGAGTCAGGGCAGACGTTGGAGCTGCCCCAGAGACACAGGTAGAAAGGAGGGAGGCACCAATGGTGACACTTGTGTAAACTTTCACACAAGACTTGGGGCGAGGGCGGGAGGTTCCTTGCTGAGAAGGGTCCACTCCTTTAAGGCAGGTGCTGTGCTTTGGTGATCTCTGTAATCCCTGCCCTGAGCATAGGCACTCACTTTCCAAGAACCATTGCATGGAAGAGGCAGGTCCTTTATTGCCTCACACCAGCAGTGTAAGACCCAGGCCTCCTAACCTGTTGCTTCTTACCCACCTTCTGGTAACCTTAACAGGGATTCACCATCGTCAGTACACTTTGCAGAAGTAAGAATAATAGAGATAAACTTGTCCTATACCTACCTAGAGCACTTGAAGCCTCTGACCGAAGGTCAAACTATTCATATTGGGTTCTCTCTGAGAATGTGAGAAGGGTAAGGCAGGTGGCCCAGCAAACAGGTCAGAAGTGAGTCAGGCACCTGGGAATCCTGTGAGTTCCGGAGAGCATCTCACGCCACCTCTGGAGTAGACTGTCACATGGGCAGCTCCCGTGCTTTGCCGCTTGGTATCCACTCCTAGTATAGTCCCCTCACCTTGATTCTAAAAGGCTTGTGACTGCCTTTTACCAGTAAGATATGGCGGAAGTACACTGTGCCAATTCCAGACCAACGCCTTGAGAAGCCAGGCAGGTTTCGCAGTCTGAGGAACGAAACCTGTTCTTCCTGTGCTGCCGTGTAGAGTTTCAGCTACCCTGCTGTAAAAAGCCCCTTGGAGAGGCCACATGGTAAAGGGAGAAGCCCTGAGGTTACTTGGACAGGGAGAGCAAAACCCAGATGTCCCTGCATCCCAGCTGAGACCATCCTCCAGGAAAAACACTGGCCCAATACAGCCGCACAAAAAATCATCAGCAAGACCAGCGGAAGAACCGCCCAGACAATCCTAGCCAAGAATGTGGAACGGTGAGCAAAAAAAAAAAAAAGTGATAGTGGTTTTATTATGCGATGCACACTGAGGCCAAACAAACTCAAATGTCAGTTTGGAGCAGAGAAAGGTTTATTGCAGGGCCATGGAAGGAGACAGGTAGCTTATGCCTCCCGAAATCCCAAACTCCTGGGAGGAGTTTCAGCGAAGCATTTTAAAGGCAAGGTGAGGGAGGGGCATGGTTGGTTGTTGGAGACCTCTTCGCGTCAGAATCCTTTGTTCTTGCAGCTGTCCAGGTAGGTCAGGTCAGGATGATCCTGTAAACCTCCAACAAGATAAATGTTATTCTCTGTTCTGCAACTTTTTTTTTTTTTTTTTGCGGTACGTGGGCCTCTCACTGTTGTGGCCTCTCCCGTTGCGGAGCACAGGCTCCGGACGCGCAAGCTCAGCGGTCATGGCTCACGGGCCCAGCCGCTCCACGGCATGTGGTATCTTCCCGGACCAGGGCACGAACCCGTGTTCCCTGCATCGGCAGGCGGACTCTCAACCACTGCGCCACCAGGGAAGTTTTGCAACTTTTTATCTCTATATGAATGGGAAAGTGTTATACCCTTAAAGGTCAGAGCCTTGAGAATGGTCTATCCTGTACATTTCAGCCTATAGGCAACATTCTTAACCCTAAACAAAAGCTATAGAGCACAAAGATTTAAAGAAACAGATCCAATATGGAGTCAGATTTGCTCTACCTTATCACAGCTTTTTAAGCCACTTTTCTGATGGTGTTTTACTGAAATACCCAGTCTATTCACTTGGTTCTTACTTCCTTAGGATGGCTATTCATCCCAATTTGCCTGGGAATGAAGGCGTTTCCAGGACACAGGACTTACAGTGCTAAAACCAGGAAAGTCCTGGGGAAACTGCGAGTTGGTCACCTTCTTTCCAACATCTCAACTAAACAGGAGTTTACTTCAGAGCAAAGTAAGAAAAACTTGTTTCTTCTCTTGGTCAGCATTCAGTAGAACAGACTACTCAGAAGCCACGAATTTTGAGTCGGGGGCTTCTGAACCTTAGCTCTGCCTTGGGATCTTGGCCATGAGGATACAAGCCTCAGAATGTTGGAATATACCAGAATGTTCTGGAGCATATCAGTCCATGGTTACTCTTATACTCTGAGCCCCAGAGCCCCCTCTGCTCCCTCTGGGCCTGGCTACAGCCCTCATTACAGTCACCACTGCCCTTTCTCTGACAAGCAAGGGACAGGGTCCCAAGCAGTGGGTTTACTTTTTCTCTGCTTACTTAGGGCCCGAGCCATCAGATCCCACTGTCCCAGCCTTTGTCTCTCCTGGCAATTACTCCCCCACCAGTTTTTGGAACACAGTGAATATCTTTTGAAATAAAATTGCAAATGGTTTGCTTTTCTTATCATTCGGATGCCCAAATCTAGATCTGTAGCGTGGGTGGAAAGGGAAGCTTGTCATTTCTTGATAATTCCATTTGGAATACATGCTGAGCATATTAAAAAATTGTGTGCAAACTGTTAACAAATCAACCAGTATTTTGGGGTTGCCATGTGGCTCATTCTAGCCACTCTGGAATAGTGATGAAGCGCTTTAGCTGGTACTTAGTAGGTGCCCTGTAAAAATATATATATATATATATATATATATATATATATATATATATTTTGGCTGCATTGGGTCTTCATTGCTGCACGCGGGATTTCTTCTAGTTCCGGTGACTGGGGGCTACTCTTCGTTGCGGTGCGCGGGCTCCTCATTGCGGTGGCTTCTCTTGTTGTGGAGCACGGGCTCTAGGTGTGCAGGCTTCAGTAGTTGTGGCTTGTGGGCTCAGTAGTTGTGGCTCATGGGCTCCAGAGCACAGCCTCAGTAGTTGTGGGGCATGGGCTTAGTTGCGCCGCGACATGTGGGATCTTCCTGGACCAGGGCTCGAACCCGTGTCCCCTGCATTGACAGGTGGATTCTTAACAACTGCGCCGAATGCAGGAATGCATGAGACTAACTCATGAGGATGCATTCTTAGCTATTTCTTCTCATAATTCTTCAGTATTGCTACTGGAACATGGGTGGGGGGAAGGGGAGCCCAACTACTACAATGATTTTTTTCCTTAGGATAATTTTTTTAAATTGAAGCATAGTTGATTTACAGTGCTGTGTTAGTTTCAGGTGAACAGCAAAGTGATTCAGTTATACATATATATATATATTCTTTTTCAGATTTTTTTCCATTATAGGTTATTGCAAGATATTGAGTATAGTTCCCCATGCTATGCAGTAGGTCCTATTTATATGTGGTAGTTTGTATCTGTTAATCCCAAGCTCCTAATTTATCCCTCCCTCCCCATTTGGTAACCATAAGTTTATTTTCTATGTCTCTGAGTCTGTTTCTTTCTTGTAAATAAGTTCATTTATATCATTGTTTTAGATTCCACATATAAGTGGCATCACATGATATGTGTCTTTGTCTGACTTACTTCACTTAGTATGATTTTCTTTTGAATTTTATTTCATTTATTTTTTTATACAGCAGGTTCTTATTAGTCATCAATTTTATACACATCAGTGTGTACATGTCAATCCCAATCGTCCAATTCATCACACCACCATCCCCACCCCCCGTGGCTTTCCCCCCTTGGTGTCCATACGTTTGTCCTCTACATCTGTGTCTCAATTTCTGCCCTGTAAACTGGTTCATCTGTACCATTTTTCTAGGTTCCACATGCATGCATTAATACACAATATTTGTTTTTCTCTTTCTGACTTAGTTCACTCTGTATGACAGTCTCTAGATCCATCCACGTCTCAACAAATGACTCAATTTCGTTCCTTTTCATAGCTGAGTAATATTCAATTGTACATATGTACCACATCTTTATCCATTCATCTGTCGATGGGCATTTCAGTTGCTTCCATGACCTGGCTATTGTAAATAGTGCTGCAATGAACATTGGGGTGAATGTGTCTTTTTGAAATATGGTTATCTCTGGGTATATCCCAGTAGTGGGATTGCTGGATCATATGATAATTCTATTTTTAGTTTCTTAAGGAACCTCCATACTGTTCTCCATAGTGGCTGTATCAATTTACATTCCCACCAACAGTGCAAGAGGGTTTCCTTTTCTCCACACCCTCTCCAGCATTTGTTTCTAGATTTTTTGGTGATTGCTATTCTGAAGACTGGTGTGAGGTGATACCTCATTGTAGTTTTGATTTGCATTTCTCTAATGATTAGTGATGTTGAGCAGCTTTTCATGTGCTTCTTGACCATCTGTATGTCTTCTTTGGAGAAATGTCTATTTAGGTCTGGACATTTTTGGATTAGGTTGTTTATTTCTTTAATATTTAGCTGCATGAGCTGTTTATATATTTTGGAGATTAATCCTTTGTCCATTGATTCGTTTGCAAATATTTTCTCCCATTCTGAGTGTTGTCTTTTCATCTTGTTTATGGTTTCCTTTGCTGTGCAAAAGCTTTTAAGTTTCATTAGGTCCCATTTGTTTATTTTTGTTTTTATTTCCATTACTCTAGGAGGTGGATCGAAAAAGATCTTGCTCTGATTTATGTAAAGAGTGTTCTTCCTATGTTTTCCTCTAAGAGTTTTATAGTGTCTGGTCTTGCATTTAGGTCTCGAATCCATTTTGAGTTTATTTTTGTGTATGGTGTTAGGGAGTGTTCTAATTTCATTCTTTTACATGTAGCTGTCCAGTTTTCCCAGCACCACTTATTGAAGAGACTGTCTTTTCTCCATTTTATATCCTTGCCTCCTTTGTCATAGATTAGTTGACCATTGGTGCATGGGTTTATCTCTGGGCTTTCTATCCTGTTCCATTGATCTATATTTCTGTTTTTGTGCAAGTACCATATTATCTTGATTACTGTAGCTTTGTAGTATAGTCTGAAGTCAGGGACTCTGATTCCTCCAGCTCTGCTTTTTCCCCTCAAGACTGCTTTGGCTATTCGGGGTCTTTTGTGTCTCTGTACAAATTTTATTTTGTTGTTGTTTTTGTTTTTGTTTTTTTGCTGTATGCGGGCCTCTCACTGCTGTGGCCTCCCCTACTGCGGAGCACAGGCTCCGGACGCGCAGGCTCAGTGGCCATGGCTCACGGGCCCAGCCGCTCCGCGGCATGTGGGACCCTCCCGGACCGGGGCACGAACCCATGTCCCCTGCATCAGCAGGCGGACTCTCAACCACTGCGCCACCAGGGAAGCTCTCTCCATACAAATTTTAAGATTATTTGTTCTAGTCCTGTAAAAAATGCCATTGGTAATTTGATAGGGATTGCATTGAAACTGTAGATTGCTTTAGGTAGTAGAGTCATTTTCACAATATTTATTCTTCCAATCCAAGAACATGGTATATCTCTCCATCTGTTGGTATCATCTTTAGTTTCTTTCATCACTGTCCTATAGTTTTCTGCATACAGGTCTTTTGTCTCCCTAGGTAGGTTTATTCCTAGGTATTTCATTCTTTTTGTTGCAGTGGTAAGTGGGAGTGTTTCCTTAATTTCTCTTTCAGATTTTTTCATCATTAGTGTATAGGAATGCAAGAGATTTCTGTGCATTAATTTTGTATCCTGCAACTTTACCAAATTCATTCATTAGCTCCAGTAGTTTTCTGGTGGCATTTTTAGGATTCTCTATGTATAGTATCATGTCATCTGCAAACAGTGACAGTTTTACTTCTTCTTTTCAAATTTGTAGTCCATTTATTTCTTTTTCTTCTCTGATTGCCGTGGCTAGGACTTCCAAAACTATGTTGAAAAATAGTGGTGAAAGTAGACATCCTTGTCTTGTTCCTGACCTTGGATGAAATGCTTTCAGTTTTTCACCATTGAGAATGATGTTTGCTGTGGGTTTGTCCTATATGGCCTTTATTATGTTGAGGTAGGTTCCCTCTATGCCCACTTTCTGGAGAGTTTTTATCATAAATGGGTGTTCAATTTTGTCAAAAGCTTCTAAAATTTCTTCTAGGTTGTCCATTTTATTGGCATAGAGTTGCTTGTAGTAGTCTCTTAGGATGCTTCGTATTTCTGCGGTGTCTGTTGTAACTCCTCCTTTTTCATTTCTAATGTTATTGATTTGAGTCCTCTCCCTCTTTCTTGATGAGTTTGGCTAATGGTTTATCAATTTTGCTTATCTTCTCAAAGAACCAGCTTTTAGTTTTATTGATCTTTGCTATTGTTTTCTTTCTTTCTATTTCATTTATTTCTGCTCTGATCTTTATGATTTCTTTCCTTCTGCTAACTTTGGGTTTTGTTTGTTCTTCTTTCTCTAGTTCCTTTAGGTGTAAGTTTAGATTGTTTATTTGAGGTTTTTCTTGTTTCTTGAGGTAGGCTTGTATAGTTATAAACTTCCCTCTTAGAACTGCTTTTGCTGCATCCCATAGGTTTTGGATCGTCATGTTTTCATTGTCATTTGTCTCTAGGTATTTTTTGATTTCCTCTTTGATTTCTTCAGTGATTTCTTGGTTATTTAGTAACATATTGTTTAGCTTCCATGTGTTTGTGTTTTTTACAGTTTTTTCCCTGTAATTCATTTCTAATCTCTTAGCGTTTTGGTCAGAAAAGATGCTTGATGTGATCAATTTTCCTAAATTTACTGAGGCTTGATTTGTGACACAAGATGTGATCTATTCTGGAGAATGTTCCATGTGCACTTGAGAAGAAAGTGTAATCTGTTTTTGGATGGAATGTCCTATAAATATCAATTTAATCTATCTGGTCTATTGTATCATTTAAAGCTTGTGTTTCCTTATTTGTTTTCATTTTGGATGATCTGTCCATTGGTGTAAGTGAGGTGTTAAAGTCTCCTACTATTATTGTGTTACTGTCGATTTCCTCCTTTATAGCTGTTAGCAGTTGTCTTATGTATTGAGGTGCTCCTATGTTGGGTGCATATATATTTATAATTGTTTTATCTTCTTCTTGGATTGATCCCTTGATCATTATGTAGTGTCCTTCCTTGTCTCTTGAAACATTCTTTATGTCAAAGTCTATTTTGTCTGATATGAGTATAGCTACTCCAGCTTTCTTTTGATTTCCATTTGCATGGAATATCTGTTTCCATCCCCTCACTTTCAGTCTGTATGTGTCCCTAGGTCTGAAGTGTGTCTCTTCTAGACAGCATATAGGTGGGTCTTCTTTTTGTATCCATTCAGCAAGCCTGTATCTTTTGTTTGGAGCATTTAATCCATTCACGTTTAAGGTAATTATCTATATGTATGTTCCTATGACCATTTTCTTAATTGTTCTGGGTTTGTTTTTGTAGGTCCTTTTCTTCTCTTGTGTTTCCCACTTAGAGAAGTTCCTTTAGCATTTGTTGTAGAGCTGGATTGGTGGTGCTGAATTCTCTTAGCTTTTGCTTGTCTGTAAAGCTTTTTATTTCCCCGTCAGATCTGAATGAGATCCTTGCCAGGTAGAGTAATCTTGGTTGTAGGTTCTTCCCTTTCATCACTTTAAGTATATCATGCCACTCCCTTCTGGCTTGTAGAGTTTCTGCTGAGAAATCAGCTGTAAACCTTATGGGAGTACTCATGTATGTTAAGTCATTTTTCCCTTGCTGCTTTCAATAATTTTTCTTTGTCTTTAATTTATGTCAGTTTGATTACTATGTGTCTCTGTGTGTTTCTCCTTGGGGTTATCCTGCCTGGGACTATGCACTTCCTGGGCTTGGGTGGCTATTTCCTTTCCCATGTTAGGGAAGTTTTCCACTATAATCTCTTCAAATATTTTCTCTGGTCCTTTCTCTCTCTCTTCTCCTTCTGGGTCCCCTATAATGCGTATGTTGTTACGTTTAATGTTGTCCCAGAGGTCTCTTAGGCTGTCTGCATTCCTTTTCATTTTTTTTTCTTTATTCTGTTCCGCAGCAGTGAATTCCACCATTCTGTCTTCCAGGTCACTTATCCATTCTTCTGCCTCAGTTATTCTGCTATTGATTCCTTCTAGTGTAGGTTTTATTTCCGTTATTGTATTGTTCATCTCTGTTTGTTCTTTAATTCTTCTAGGTCTTTGTTAAACATTTCTTGCATCTTCTTGATCTTTGCCTCCATTGTTTTTCCGAGGTCCTGGATCATCTTCACTATCATTATTCTGAATTCGTTTTTGGAAGGTTGCCTATCTCCACTTCATTTAGTTGTTTTTCTGGGGTTTTATCTTGTTCCTTCATCTGGTACATAGCCCTCTGCCTTTTCATCTTGTCTATCCTTCTGTGTGTGGTTTTTGTTCCACAGGCTGCAGGATTGTAGTTCTTCTTGATTCTAATGTGTGCCCTCTGGTGGATGAGGCTATCTAAGAGGCCTGTGTAAGTTTCCTGATGGGAGGGACTGGTGGTTGGTAGAGTTGACTGTTGCTCTGGTGGGCAGAGCTCAGTAAAACTTTAATCTGCCTGACTGCTGATGGGTGGGTCTGCATTCCCTCCCTGTTGATTGTTTGGCCTGAGGCAACCCAGCACTGGAACCTACCTGGGCTCTTTGCTGAGGCTAATGATAGACTCTGGGACGCCTAGGAGTACTTCCCAGAACTTCTGCTGCCAGGGTTCTTGTCCCCATGGTGAGCCACAGCCACCCCCCTGCCTCTGCAGGAGACCCTCCAACACTAGCAGGTAGGTCTGGTTCAGTCTCCCCTGGGGTCATTTCTCCTTCCCCTGGGTCCCAATGTGCACGCTACTTTGTGTGTGCCCTCCATGAGTGAAGTCTCTGTTTCCCCCAGTCCTGTCGAAATCCTGCAATCAAATCCCACTAGGCTTCAAAGTCTGATTCTCTAGGAATTCCTCCTCCCATTGCCAGACCCCCAGGTTGGGAAGCCTGACGTGGGGCTCAGAACCTTCACTCCAGTGGGTGGGCTTCTGTGGTATAAGTGTTCTCCAGTCTGTGAATCACCCACCCAGCAGTTATGGGATTTGCTTTTACTGTGATTGTGCCCCTTCTGCCATCTCATTGTGGCTTCTCCTTTGTCTTTGGATGTGGGGTATCTTTTTTGGTGAGTTCCAGTGTCTTCCTTTCGATGATTGTCCAGCAGCTAGTTGTGATTCTGGTGTTCTCACAAGAGGGAGTGAGAGCACGTCCTTCTATTCCACCATCTTGCTTCCTACCTCAATAGCATCTTATACTCAAAAAAAAAACTAGTATGATTTTTATCATGGTTATGTCATACAGTGGAGTCTTTTTTTTTTTTTACAAAACCTTATGCAGCACTCAAATATATTAATCAGATGGACCCTCTCTGGATGCAGAGAATGTTGGGTGCCCAGAGCTCCACCCATTAGGTGGCCCGTTTATTCCCTGTGACTGTCTTTAAGGAAGATCCTTAGAGCCACAGTACACAGCAGAAGTCCACAGTACCAGCGACCCTCAGCGACACCTTCTGTCTCTGAAGTTGTAGGATCCATGCTTTTGTGTGTGTTTCCTTCATCCCCAGCACCACTGGGCCCTCCCACCAGTATTCCTTGATTGTTTGTGCCTGTTCCTCATAATGACCATACATTTTTCTCCTTGGTCAGTCAAGGAAAAATGTGACCCTTGCAGTTCCACGTAGATGTCACTATTAATGAAAAGTAACCCAAATCCTCACTAATTTCAGGGACAAGCTTAGATTGTTACCGAACTCAGGTCTGGCTGTTCACCACTCAGAAAGCAGTACTCGAGAGAGAGACAAATGTTGGTAGAAAGGAAAACTGCTTTTAATCAGAATGCCGGCAATCTGCCAGCAATCAGTGTCCCCCAAAACCATCTCCAAAGATACTGCTCGGCCACGAAAGCTTTTAAAAGGAAAAAGGGAAGTAGTCTCAGTTAATCACTGAGATGGGGGTCAGAGTTGTTGCCATCCCACAATGTGTGCAGGCTTATGTGCAGGCTTGTTGACTTCTTGTGGTCTTTCTCTAGATGCAATCTTATTCACACAGTTTGGGAGCTTACGGAAGGGGAAGCTAGAGAAGAGATCTGGTCATCTGTTAATTCCTTATTCTTCATTTCTACTTCTTTGATCTATGGAAAGCACCAACACGTTAGGCAAGGTATTGTGTGATCAAAAGATTTGAAAGGTGTGCTTGGTCCAGAGGTGAGTAGAACATGGGGGATGCCTGGTTTAACGTTAGTGTCAAGACAAAAGGGGCCTCCTGCAGGGAACTCTTTCCTGCAAAGAGCTCTTTCCTCCCAAAAGCTGCTTACAAAATGTTAAATTATATTTAATGATTATTCAGGTAAAGTTCAGAAAAAGCATCACAACTCCAACCCCAGGTATTCATCTGAACAGGGCAGAATTCCTGAATTAATTGTAATTTCCAATTCACCTTCCTTCCTTCTAAATTGCACTTCAAATTGCTTGATAAAACAGAAGTATAATTATGACAGGTTTTCATAATTTGGAATAGGCCCAGAATTACTACTGTATTATCACAAAACTCATTTTCCAGATGTTTTAATGGTACAGAAGCTTATCCTTGCCTATATTTATATCTTGTAAGTCCAATTTAGACCCTTAGGAAGGTAGATTTCTAGATCCATTGTTTAATGTGTCTAGCTCTTTGCTGACACTCACAAGAGTTAAAATTTATGCTGTATATTCTAATTAGCTACATCTTCTTTATGTCATTGTACAGATAATTAAGGAGCCATTCCATTTATACATTTGGTTGAACCTAACTGGACTTTTGGTCCCAACCAAATTATGACTAGTACTTACACTTACCTCTTTGTTTAAAGACTCAGACAAAATTTTATTTTGTCTCACAAATGTTAAAATAGCAGTGATAGGAGGATGTGCTGTAAAATATATTTTTTGGACTGATTATCTTATGCATTTCAGGTGAAAACTTTCTTCAAATTATGCCAACTATTTACATTTCAGTCCCACATATATTTTTATTCAATTTCGCCTGCATAACTACCCTTTTCTTTTCCCAATTTAACCAAGTCTAAAAATACAAACTTCTAACTCTATTAATAATGTATCACTAATGTATCCCACAATACTGCATAGGAGGCAAGAGCTTTGTTTTAATACCTGAGCCATTGGCCACTAAGGAAAACAATAACAATGTATTCAGTTGCCTAATAACTTTAAAGTACTTCAACACCGTGTTTGATGTGTTTGTGCAGAACAATGCAAAACAACTTCTATGCCTCAAAACAAAATGCTTGAACATCACTTAATAGCTTACAAGGCAACTGAGAGATCAGGGAGCAAAACAAAATAGAAATTCTAATTAACCACAACTCTTTCTGAAGAAAGGGACAAGTCCCTGCAAATATTTTAAGCTATTTTCTATCCACAAATAAGCTATAAAAATTCCATGTACAGTGTGGGAAACAGCACATTTGTCTGGGCTACTGAGAGCACCCTCTTACTTGCTTATATATCTAGACTATTTTATTGGGAAGTTTTCCAGCTTGGACAAACCCCAGCTTTGTAATAGTGATCTACTTGAAAACCTTTTAACAAATGCTTAATTTTAGCATATGTTGGCCCGAGATTTTTTTTGGTTCAAGGAACTTATTTTTTTGATTAAATATGTCCATATTTATATTTTACATAAATGTAGCTATTCACATGTGCCTACCTTTGGCTGCATGGCTGCTCCCCCACCTTCACCCCATCTTTTGCCACCCCTACACACCTCTCTCCAAACTGCTCCTGGCACTGTGGCTGCCGCTGACATAGTAGAGGTATATTACCTTGGACCATAAGATTCCCCACGACAGTGTTCCTCCACTCCAAGCCTGCACTTCAACCAAAGCCCCTGGCTAATGAAGCCAACCCAGGTTCCTGGTACGATTTTATGTACAAGAAGTCTGGACTAAGCACTGTGTCCTCCCAAACATCTGCCTACTTCCCTGCAGTATAGCCTTTTTCCTCTCCAGAGACCACACAACCTTCTACCTGTTCTTGTTACCTACTCCAGGTTCATACTTCTCACTGTATGACAGGCCAATAAATCAAGACACGAGTCATTGGGCAAGGAATAGAGACTTTATTTGGAAAGCCAGCAGACTGAGGTGTCGGACTAGTGTCCCAAAGAACCATCTTGCGCAGGTTTGGATGCTAGTTTCTTTTATAGAACAAAGAGGGGTAGGTGAGGGGGTAAAGTGAAAAAGACAATAAGTTGTTGCAAATATTTCCTGGTTCCGGCCAGACTCCAGAGGGGATGTGTTAATTACTTCTTTCGTGAAGCCATTTACAGGTGTGCCCAGTCAGGATGTTTCCTGTGAGTTAAACAAAGGCATTTTAGCTTAACGCTGAGGTAGGGGAGGCAGGGTTCCCGGGGATGGGCCATTATGTGTACTTTCCCTTTAGTAATAAACTTCTAGCAAAAGCAATAGAATACAAACTTCAAAGTAAAAGAAGTAGATCCAATATGGAGTCAGATTTGTTCCTCCCTATTATATTCTCACATCTAAAATTACCTCACTCTCTTCACCTCTCTTCTCTAAGACCCCCAACAGGCTGCTGCCTAGAGCCACCTCCAAGGAATCAAGCAAGTTGTGTGGTGATGGTGGTAATATTTCCTATTAGTGTTGCTTTCTGTGTTTCTGCTGTAGTTCAGCATTATTGGGCTGAGAGAGGCTTTGGTAAGCTCGTCTAGGACAGCATCTGTCATGGATTGAATTGTGTCCCTGTGATATTGTGATTTATAATAAGAAATATTATGCTTGGTGTTTGTCCCTGTTCTTGCACAAAGCTCCCCAAGCCCTTGAAATTTCCCAAGTGATTAGAGCAATACAAGTATTTTTTGTTATTCTTAAGAAAGCCCCTTTTGGGCTTCCCTGGTGGCACAGTGGTTAAGAATCCGCCTGCCAATGCTGGGGACACGGGTTCAAGCCCTGGTCCGGGAAGAGCCCACATGCCGCAGAGCAACTAAGCCCGTGCACCACAACTACTAAGCCTGCGCGCTAAAGCCCGTGAACCACAACTACTGAACCCACATGCCACAACTACTGAAGCCCATGCAGCTAGAGTCCATGCTCCACAACAAGGGAAGCCGCCACAATAAGAAGCCCGTGCACCGCAACGAAGAGTAGCGCCCACTCGCCGCAACTAAAGGAAGTCCGTGCGCAGCAACGAAGACCCAGCGCAGCCAAAAATAAATAAATTTATTTAAAAAAAAGAAAAAAAGCCCCTTTCAATCACACCTGAGTGTATGTTAATGAGGGAACTCTTAGAAAGGTCCTAACGATGGGGGCTTGTTGCCAGGAGAACCAACCTGGTGATTAGAGGGTTGGAACTTTCAGCCCCACCCTCATTGCATCCCCCTACCCCCCTACCTTCTCCCACCCCCCGACCTCTGGGGAGAGGAGACAGGCCAATGATTGAATCAACCATGCCTATGTAATGAAGCCTCCATAAAAACAAAAAGGGTAAGATTCAGAGAGCTTCCGGGTTGGTAAACACGTGGTGGTGCAGAGAGAATGGGGCCTGGAGGGGGCTTAGAAGCTCCACACGTGTCTTGCCCTATGCATCTCTTCCATCTGGCGATTCCTGAGTTATACCCTTATAATAAACCAGTAATCTAGTAAGCAAAATGTTTCTCTGGGTTCTGTGAGCCACTCCAGTAAATTAAATCCTAGAAGGGGGTCATGCGAACCTCCAATTTACAGCCAGTTGGTAAGAAGCACAGGTGACAACCTGAACTTGCCATTGGCATCTGTAGTGGAGGGTGGGATTGAGCCCTTAAACTATGGGATCTGACACTAACTCTAGGTAGTGTCAGGACTGAACTGAATTGTAGGACCCCCAGCTGGTGTTGCAGAATTGCTTGGTATGGGGAAACCCGGCAGCTACCCCAGCATTTTGTGGCCAGAAGTTTTGCAAGTAGAAAGGAAACACCTAGGAGGAGTTTTTTCTTTATAGTCTCCACAAGAGATCATTGAAGTCCTAACTCCTGGTACCTGTGAATTTAATCTCATTTGGAAATAGGATCTTTACAGATATAATTAAGATGTAAATTAAGATGAGGTCACAGTGCAGTAGGGCAGGTCCTTAATCCAATAGAGCTGGTTTCTTTATTTTTTTTTTAAAAAAAAGAAGAGACTTGGAAACAGACACACACAGAGGAGAATGCATGTGAAGACAGATGCAGAGGGCAGAGGGCCGTGTAATGATGGAGGCACGGATGGGAGTTACTCAGCTGCGCCACAGGAGCACCTCCAGGAACTGCAGAAGCTTGGAGAGTGAGCACGGCCCGCTGACACCTGGATTACAGACTTCCGCCTCCAGAACAGAGGTTATACATTTCTGTTGTTTTAAGCCACCCAGTTTTTGTTACTTTCTTATAGCAGGCCTAGGAAACTGATGCAGAATCCAACCTCCTTCTTCAAAACAGCATGCATCTTGGAAAAATTTATCTCCCAATCCAAATAACTGACAAACAGATTTCTGAAAACAAGATTTTCATTAGTTGGAACAGCCCGTGCTCATCTGTTGCTTTCTTTTGAAACAATGTATTTTTGTAAGTGCATGATTTGCCCTTCTTTTCCTTCTTAATTTAATGAAAAAAGCAGTAGCTTTTGAGCGAGCCTCTTGCAGGTTGGGTTCTAAGGAAGCAGAGGCTGAGTTTGGGGGGGAGGTTGATTAGAGATCACTGAACCTGTGAAAGGCAGGGGGAGGAAGCAGGATTGGCAGAAGAGGAAGCTGGACTCCCAGGCAGGTCTGGGCTCTGTAGGGAGCAGTACCCATAGAATGTCCCCATCCAGCTCACAGGAGCTGGGCCATTACACCTCTGCCCACCAGCCACTGGAGGCCGGTGGCCCTAGGAGGCGTGTGAACTGGGGTCAGGCAGCTTTCTGCCAGGGCAGTCCACTCTGCAGGCCCTGGCAGGAAGTTGCCTGGGGACCGCACTCCCTCAGAGGTGAGCAGCAAGCCCCTTTTGTTTTCTTTTGGCCACACAGCGCAGCATCTGGGATCTTAGTTCCCTGACCAGGGATCGAACCCACGACCCCTGCGTTAGAAGCGCAGAGTCTTAACCACTGTACCACCAGGGAGGTCCCAGCAAGCCCTTCTTGGACGGGGATCTGGGCAGTGGGCCAGGCCATCCCCTACTCAGTAGTTCAGATGAAGAGCTCCTAGAACACGGTAGACACGTGTTCTTTGGTTCCCTCTAAACATCTGCTGTTTCTTCACCCTCCCATGTTATCCTCCTACCTACACTGAGATGTTTCTGAGATTAATACTAAGTTGATCATCCTCCACAAGGTGCAGACTTTTACATTTAAACATGGTCCATTTGCCCCTTATGAAGTTAGTTTAGTCATCTGTGTTGTCAGGGCTCTTCATTCTATAGCTACTATTTTTCCTTTTTTTAAATTTTTTAAAAAAATTATTTATTTATTTATGGCTGTGTTGGGTCTTCGTTTCTGTGCGAGGGCCTTCCCCAGTTGTGGCAAGCGGGGGCCACTCTTCATCGCCGTGCGCGGACCTCTCACTATCGCTGCCTCTCTTGTTCTCTGCGGAGCACAGGCTCCAGACGCTCAGGCTCAGTAATTGTGGCTCACGGGCCCAGTTGCTCCGCAGCATGCGGGATCCTCCCAGACCAGGGCTCGAACCCGTGTCCCCTGCATTGGCAGGTGGATTCTCAACCATTTTTAATAAATAAGAAACTTGTAGGTGGACACTCTGAAACTACGTAAATACTCTGTTTCTTGCCAAAATTTCCCTCCCCCGATTTGGCATGCGTAATGGTTCTTGCCTAAATCTGTTTTTACCAAGATGCTTTTTAAATGGCGATTTTCTACTTCCGTCAGTGCTACTGTGTTTGTTAATCAGAACTCCACTGTATGCAAGAGCCTTCCCTTTCTTTCCATATATCTACTAATTTATTATCTATTGTCAATATGGACTCATGGATTCTTATTTTATTCATTCTGTTATTGTTCTTATGTACCTTGCTGCTCAAATTACCCCAGACTTGGCCAGTGAAAGCCCCTTCATTTTTTTTAATATATCCTCATCATTTTCTGAGCACCTCCTTATTTTCTGGCACAGTAACATATTCCAGGCTCATCTTGATTTTCTCTGCCCCAGCCTTTGAATAAGCCATTTCTCCATGAACCCCTGGTTGATGTTTGTGGAGAATTGTATTTAGAAACGAAGGTGTGGGTTCAGGCTTTGCTCGTTGCAAATGAGTGACTGAGCGTCATTGAAATAATAAACTTATATGGATACTTCTAATTAGAATCCGACCTAGGATCTTGCTTGCTTTTCCCCATTCCATACTTGTATCTCTCATCTTACATATTTCCCTGGCTCTCAAGAACCTTACTATAGTCACTCATTTGCGCAATTCTGCAATACCCACAAAATGGTTTCATAATACTGATACCACTGCAACAAACCTATTGAGAAGAGTTCAAGGTTAACCTTTTTTTTTCTTTGGACTGAAGTCAAAATACTATCTTCAACATTTTCTTGCGGTACTGGCATAAAGACAGACCAATGGAATAGAATAGAGAGGTCCCAAAATCAACCTTCACATATATGGTTGAATGATTCTCAACAAAAGTGCCAAGGCCTTTCAAAAAGAAAGGACAGTCTTTTTTCTTTTCTTTTTTTTTTTTTTTTTTTTTGGCTGTACGCGGGCCTCTCACTGTTGTGGCCTCTCCCGTTGCAGAGCACAGGCTCCGGATGCGCAGGCTCAACGGCCGTGGCTCACGGGCCCAGCCGCTCCGCGGCATGTGGGATCTTCCTGGACTGGGACATGAACCCGTGTCCCCTGCATCGGCAGGCAGACTCTCAACCACTGCGCCACCAGGGAAGCCCAAGGACAGTCTTTTTAACAAATGGTGCTGGGAAAACTGGGTATTGATATGTAGATAAATGAAGTTGAACTCTTACTTATACAAGGTACAAAAATTAACTCAAAATGGATTAAAGACCTAAATGTAAGGCCTAAATTTATAACACTCTTAGAAGAAAACATAAAAGGAAAGCATGATATTGCATTAGGCAATGATTTGTTGGATATCTCACCAAAAACATGGACAACAAAAGAAAAAGAGATAAATTGGACTACATCAAAATTAAATGCTTTTGTTTATCAAAGGAAACAATCAGCAGAGTGAAAAGACAAACCATGGAATCAGAGAAACTATTTGCTCACCATATATCTGATAAAGGGTTAATATCCAGAACCTGTAAAGAACTCCTAAAACTCAACAACAAAAACCAAACAACCTGATTTAAAAACGGACAAAGGGCTTGAATAGACATTTCTCCAAACGAGATAATCAAATGGCCAATAAGCACATGAAAAGATGTTCAACATCACTCATCATCAGGAAAATCAAAATTAAAATCACAATGAGATACCACCTTATACCCATTAGAATAGCTACTATCAAACCCAGAAAATAACATGTTGGTGAGGATGTAGTAAAATTGGAATACCTGTGCACTCTTGGTGGGAATATAAAATGGTGTAGCCACTATGGAAAACAACATTGCAATTCCTGAAAAAAGTAAAATAGAACTTTCGTATGACAGCAGTACCATTTCTGGATATATACCCCTCCAAAAATTAAAGCAAGGTCTCAAAGAAATATTTGTACACCTACAGTCATAGCAGCATTATTCATAATCGTCAAAGGTAGAAGCAACTCTGGTGTCCATTGACTGGTTAATGGATAAACAAATGTGATATATTCATACAGCCTTAAAAGGAAGGAAATCTTGACACATGTTACAACATGGAAGAACCTTGAGGACATGATGCCATATAAAGCAAGCCAATCATAAAAGGTCAAATATTGTATGATTCCATTTATATGAAGTACCTGGAGTAGTCAAAGTCATAGAGACAGAAAGTAGAATGGTAGATAACCCAGGACTGGTGGCAATGGGGAGTTGTTATTTAATGGGTTTGGAGTTTCAGTTTTACAAGATGAAGAGACATCTGGAAATGGATGGTGGTGATGATTGCCCAGCAATATGAATGTACTTAATGCCACAGAACTACACACTTAAAAATTGTTAAAATGGTCAATTGTATGTTATGTATATTTTACCATAATAAAAAAAAATGAGAAACTTCCTGAGGCGGATCACTTTATTCACTGGAAACAGGTTTGTTCCTGTTTTCATTTAGTTTAAGATTTTCCCCATCCTTATTAACTTTATTTTATTGGATATGTAGAACATTAATATGAATCAAAAAGTCAAAACTGTATAGAAATGTACACTCAGGGAAGTGTCACTCCTTCTCCTATCCCTTCAACCATCCCTTCATCTCCATTCCTTGTGGGTAACCAATTTTATTACTTTTTGTATTATCAGTCTTGTATTACTTTTTGCAAAGTTATACAAATATGTGCATGTTTTCTTATTTTCTTATCTTTTTTACAAAAAAACCCTAACATACTATGTATATTCTTTTGCATTTTTTATTTAAAATATGTTCTGGAAATTACTCTCTTTCAGTTTATAAAGATTTCCCTATTTTTTTTTTTTTACCAGTTTCCAGTACTTCAGAGTGTATATTTATCATAGTGTATTCAACCAACAATCATCGTTCTTATTTATCTTGAAGCTGAAATTATCCCAGATAGAGCCAGTGAAAGCAATCTTCTGTTTGTACATTTAAGTAGATTACCATATTTTACAATTATAAATAATGCTGTATGAATAATTTTTGCATATGTATTTTCATGTTGTTAAAACTATATCTTCGGGATAAATTCCTGATGAATCTGTAGGTCAAATAATACCTGTGTAAGCAGGTTTGTTCAGTATTGTCAAATTCAACTCCAGGGGATAGCACTATTTTGCATTTTTATCAGCAGTGTATGAACGTGCCTGTTTCTGCACAATCTGGCTAATTTTGGCAAGCCTTTGGATTTTTGTCAATCTGATGGGTGAAAAAAAAACAAACTGAAGGAACTGTAAACTTGAAATAAGTGAGAGATTATTTCCCAAATATCTCTCTAAGGTAAAGAAAAGCGATTATAAAATTCATGTCTTCTTCATGTGTCATATACATTTTCAATTTTATGACAGGCATTGTGTTTAAAACAGTAGACAGTGAAGTAGATTCTGTCAGGCAGCTGAGGTGAAGGGATGAGTTCTTTGATCTCACTAGGAGTTAACCTCAGTGGGGGATCAATAGCAGCTTTAATTTGTTTCAGTTTACATCTGGACCGCTTGAGAACGAAGTCAGCCCCCTCCCAATAGCCAGACTTTGCAAGCAAGTCACCAGTATACTATGAGGCTGTGAGAGGGCTTCCCTGGTGGCACAGTGGTTAAGAATCCGCCTGCCAGGGCAGGGGACATGGGTTCGAGCCCTGGCCCGGGAAGATCCCACATGCCGCAGAGCACCTAAGCCGGTGCGCCACAACTACTGGGCCTGCACTCTAGAGCCCGCGAGCCACAAGTACTGAGCCCGCAAGCCACAAGTACTGAGCCTGCGTGCCACAACGACTGAAGCCCGCGTACCTAGAGTCTGTGCTCCGCAACAAGAGAAGCCACCACAGTGAGAAGCCCGCGCACCGCAACAAAGAGTAGTCCCTGCTCTCCGCAACTGGAGAAAGCCCACGTGCAGCAACGAAGACCCAAGGCAGCCAAAATAAAAAAGACTGTGAGATCTCTCTGCTTTCCGCCTTCTTATACTATTGAGGGGCTGATCTCTATGATCTTATCAGCTGAGCTGGTGGCAGCTGGGGTTCAGATTTAGTTAATTTCAGTTATCTTCTAGTTCCAAGTGTTTTGAGGTGATGCCAGGCGCCTCCCACCTGTGACACAGGTACAGTGAGACTGGGTTCTCAGGGAAGCGCAGACTCTGAGATGGAGCTCAGTGTGCAGGCTGTTTACAGGGAGTGCCCTTGGATCAGCACCTGTGGGAGGAAGTGTTTCATTTCCTGGGGCTGCCATAACAAATTACTACAAACTGAGGAAGGCTTTCCCATCATCAAACCTGACGATCTGCTGAGTTTTCTGGCCTTACACAGTCTGTCCACTCCTGCATGCCCACTTCCCTGAGTCCTTGAATCTCTTCTTCCACTGTCTGCCACAGTAGTTCTGGTATTTTTCCTCACTTAGTACAGACTATTACGTTTTCCATGCTTCTAGGAGCCATCCTAGAGCCAGATTAGAGTCTTTGCTAGCATGTTAAACGCTTTATCTCAGAAAAGTGCAATTAATTTGTAAACTTTGTTATCCAATCTTATGTTCCAGGCCCCCTTTACCCAACATGCTCAGATCCAGTCCCACACAGACTCCGCTGGTCCTGCCAGTACACGCTGGCTGGGACTGGCAGCTCCTTTGAGGTACAGGCCTTTTCCTCCCTTTTCTGGCCCTTCATGTTGCTGGCTCGGGCATCCTGTGACTTCACCCGAGTTACAGGCCTGGTACCCAGGACGAATGAGGGGACATATCCTGGGGCACATCCTTGCTCACAGAGGAGAGGCTTTTGAATTGTCTTCAGGGGAACAGAGCACTAGCTCTTGGAAAGGGATGTGCCACTTCTGAAGGCTCAGAAGTTTTAGGAAAATTTGTGGATTTAAGAGTTTCGGGGTTTTCAACCCAGATATCCTCATCCCATGTGTCAGTGTCCTATTGTTTCTCAAACAAGGCTCTAATCTTGGCATTAAGACCTACCGTGGCTGAGAGTTTAACCTCTGGAACCCTGCTACTCTTGTGATTGAGTCCTGGGCCTCGTGCTTAGATTTCCCTGCAGCCGCAACTGCAGATACTTTTCAGAGCCTCTTAGCAGTCTCCCAAGAGGTGCTCTATTCATGCTGCCTTTCAACTGCCAGTTAGTTGCTTTTAGCCTTTCCTTATCTTTTTCTAGAGTGTCAGTGAGTTTTGCACTAGGCATCTAACTCCATAATCTTTTTAGTTACTGATTCCTGCATACTTGTCTTTTTTAAAATTTCAGTTTATTGTGATAAGAATACTTCACATGAGATCTACCGCTGAATCAATTTTTCAGTGTGCAGTACATTATTGTGGACTGTGTAATGTTGTACAGCAGATCTCTAGAACTGACTCTTCTTGCTTAACTGAAACTTTGTACCCATTGATTAGTAACTTCCCGTTTCCCACCCACCCGTGCCCCCCAACGCATGGCAACCACCATTTCACTCTTCGATTCTTTGAATTCTAGATACTTCATGTAAGCAGAATCATGCAGATTTATCTTTCTGTAACTGACTTGTTTCCCTTAGCATAATATCCTCAAGGTTTATCTATGTCATGCATACTGCAGAATTTTCTTATTTTTGTAAGGCTGACTAGCATTCCGTTCTCTGTATATACCACCTTTTATTTATCCGTTTCTATGTTGATGGACACTTAGGGTGTTTCCACATCTTAGCTATTGTGAATAGTGCTGCAGTGAACATGAGAGTGCTTATATGTCTTTGAGATCCTGATTTCAATTATTTTGGATAAATACCCAGAAGTGAGATTCCTGGATCATATGGTAGTTCTAGCTTTAATTTTTTGAGGATCATATGCCAACAGTGCACAGGAGTTCCCTTTTCTCCACATGCTTGCCAACAGTTGTTGTCTTTTGGTCTTTCATGATAGCTGTCATGACAGGTGTGAGGTGATATTATGGTTTTCATTTGCATTTCCCAATGATTAGTGACGTTAAACATTTTTTCATATGTATGTTGATCTTTTATATGTCTTCTTTGGAGAAATGCCTGTTTAAGTCTTTAGTTCATTTTTTATTCAGGTTATTAGTTTTTTGGCTGTTGAGTTGTGGGGGTTCATTATACATTTCGGAGATTTATCCCTTAACAGATGTATGGTTTGCAAATACTTTCTCCCATCCCCTAGCTTGCCTTTGACTCTGTTGATTGTTTTCTTTGCTGTGCAGAAGGTTGTTTAGTTTGATGTAGTCCTACTTGTTTATTTTTGTTTGTGTTGCCTGTGCTTTTGGTGTCATATCTGTGAAATCATTGCCAAGATCAATATCAAGAATTTTTTCCCTATATTTTCTGCTAGGATTTTTATAGGTTCAGGTCTTATGTTTAACTTATTAATCCATTTGAGTTGATTTTTGTGTGAGATATAAGAAAAGAGTCCAATCTCTTTCTTCTGTATATGGCTATCCAGTTTTCTCAACACCATTTGTTGAAAGGACTATGATTTCCACACTGTGTACTCTTGGCACCCTAAGATCAGTTGAGTGTATATGCATGGATTTATTTCTGGGCTCTCTATTCTATTCTGTTGGTCAGTATGTCGGTCTTAATGCCAGTACCATACTGCTTTGACTACTAGTTTTGTAATATGTTTCAAAATCAGGAAGTGTGATGCCTCTGACTTTGTTCTTCTTGCTTAGGATTGTTTTGGGTGTTCGGGGTTTTTTGTGGTTCCATATGAAGCATAGTTTTTTTCTCTTTCTGTTAAAAATGTCTTTGGGGTTTTGATAAGGATTTCATTGAATCTATAGGTCATTTGGGGTGGTATGGACATTTTAATAACATTAAGCCTTTTCATCCAAGAGCATAGGATGTCTTTCCATTTGTTTGTGTCTTCTTTAATTTCTTTAATCAATGTCATATAGTTTTTAGTGTACAAGTCTTTCATCTCCTTGGTTGAGTTTATTCCTAAGTATTTTATTCATTTTGGTGCTATTGTAATTGGGATTATTTTACTTATTTCCTTTTCAGATAGTTCATTGTGCATAGAAATGCAACTGATTTTTGTATGTTGAGCTTATATCATACAACTTTACTGAGTTCATTTATTAGTTCTAACAGTCTTTTTGCCAGTACCATACTATTTTTCATGTAGTCTTTTGGATTTTCTATACATAAGATCATGTCATTTGCAAACAGAGACAATTTTACTTCTTCCTTTTCAATTTGGATGTCTTTTATTTCTTTATCTTGTCTAATTATTCTGGGACTTCCAGTACTATGTTGTATAGAAGTGGTGAGAGTGGGCATTCTTGACTTGTTCCTGATTTTAGAGGAAAAGCTTTCAGTTTTTCACCATTGAGTATGATACCAGCTATGGGATCTTCCTATTTGGCCTTTAATAGGTTGAGGTACCTTCCTCCCCCATACTTTTAAAATACTGACTGATACCTTTGTCTAGTGCATTCTCTTTACATGCTAGTGCATTCATCACTACTGAAATTTTTAACAACTGTGTGTGCTCCACTTTTCACCAGTGATGAAGTCTTCAGTAGCAGCTGGGCAGAGAGTAATCTAGCTCCAAAACCCCACTTCAGTGTTCACTTTTTTGGCCATTCCTGGCAGTAACTGTCTACGGATGGAGTTCTCCAGTCAGCAGTCTCTGAGACAGAGTCTAAAGGACAGTATGTTTATTAGGAATCCATATCTATGGAAGAGAGAGGAAAGAAGCAAAGAGGACAGTCAGGCTGCAACACAGACCCAGTAATCTCAGGCAGCCCCACAAGGAGGCCCGGGATAAGATAGCCAGTCACAGTTTTCCTGTGTTAAGGCAAAATGCCTCAATCAGGCAGTAGATACGGACCACCCTCAGAGAAGCGTGGCTTTGGGTGGGTTGGCTTTCTGTAGTTGAGGCATTCACTGAATTTAACAACCAAAGGCTGCCTTCTAGCACATTCCCAACAGCTGAGCCAACAAGTTTTTTCTTGACGTTTTTGAGTGGCACCTCCACGTTACCAGAGAGGATAATTACGCCCACATGTAAAATGGACCGCCAGTTATTCCCTCCTTGCCAAGAGCTTGCCATATTGTGAAGTACAGATCACTTAGACTTTATGGTTTCCACGGCTCTTCAATGTCATTCTAATATCATTTTAAAATTAAGATTTTTTTTTAGTTTAGCTGATATGTTGTTGTTTGAGCAGGAGTAATGACGTTTTATAACTTCAACAGCCTAATCAGAAGTGAAACTTCTCCAACCATGAACTCTTAATTTCAGTTATATATCTTTCAGTCCTGGAATTCCTATTTGATTCTTCTCGGTAAATTCCAGTATATGGTGAAATTCACCATCTTGTCATTTAATTTCTTTGAGCATATTAGTTACAACTATTTTAGTGTTCTTACCTGATAGCTCTAATATTTGAATTTTTCATCTAAGTGTTTTTTGCCTTTTTCTCTTCCTTTTCAGTCAAATAATTTTTTTCTTCATCTTTTCTTTCTTTTCCTCTCCCTCTCTCCTTCCTTCCTTCCTTTTTGCATACCAAGTTATTTTTGATTGAATATCAGACGTTGTATGTTATATATTATCAAGATAAGCTGAGGGGACTTCCCTGGTGGCGCAGTAAGATGCCGTGCTCCCAATGCAGGGTGCCCGGGTTTGATCCCCAGTCAGGAAACTAGATCCCACATGCATGCCACAACTAAGAGTTCACATGCCACAACTAAGGAGCCCTTGAGCTGTAGCTAAGGAGCCCACATGCCACAATGACCCAGTGCAACGAATATAAATAAATAAATATTAGAAAAAAAAGATAAACTCAGGATCTTGACGATATCTTCCTCCAAGTAAAATATATTTTTGCTTTTGGTGAGCAGTTAGAGGAATGAAGATCTCCTTAACCCCAACAGAGATTAAACTCATTCAAACCTTTTTTTATGTGAAGGCTGGGCAATTTATGATTCATTTAATTTGGAGTATCTATCCTTTTGTGATCCCAACTGAATGCTTAGGGTGTTTACCACATTACTTCCTCCTTTGTGGGCTTGTACTCCAATTTTTATACCAAACTCCACAAGACTTCCAGAAGTTCTATTCAGCCTCTCTCTCTCTGTAAACCACAGTTTTCTCCTCAACTTCTTGGCCTTGCAGCTGCCTTTTAATCAGTAAAAGCTCCCAGCTAGCAGCCGGGAGTGAAAAACGGCACCATATGTTTCAACTACCTCGCTTCCCCAATTTATGGACTCTTACCTTCCCCAAGTCCTCATGGGCTTGGTAGCTCTCTGATGCCTTCAAATGCTGTGTGGGGATGTGCATGTTTAGTTCTATTCAGCTTTCCTACACATTCTCAGCAGGTTGGTCTACTGCAAGAGAGTTCATCGTTGTCAACAGCATAATTCCAAACTCTGGTTTTATCGAGTTTATGTTTTTAGTAACTTGTTTTAAAATAAAAAGCAGCATGTAGGGAATTCCCTGGAGGTCCAATAGTTAGGTCTCTGTGCTTTCACTGCCATGGGCCTGGGTTCCATCCCTATTTCAGGGAACTAAGATTCTGGAAGCTGTGCAGCCCGGCCAGAAAACAAAAAACAACAGATAGCACGTCTTTCTGAGTCTAGTTCATTTCACCTGGCATAATATCCTCAGGGTTCATCCATGTTGTCACAAACGGCAGGATTTCCTTCTTTTCTCTGGTCGAATAATATTTCAGTGCGTGTGTGTGTGTGTCACATTTTCTTTATCTATTTATTCATCAATGGACATTTAGGTTATTTCCCTATCTTGGCTATTGTAAATGATGCTGCAGTAGACATGGGAGTGCAGATCATCTCTTTAAGGTCCTGATTTTGTTTCCTTTGGCTATAACCCCAAAATGGGGCTGCTGTTATAGTATGATCGTTCTATTTTCTAACGTTTTTTGAGGACTCTTCATACGGCTTTCCATAATGGCTGTGCCAATTTACATTGCCACCCAACAATTCACATCTTTGCTGACACTTGCTATCTTTTGATTTTTTGATAATAGCCCTCCTAATAGGTATCAGGTGATACCTCTTGGTGGTTTTGATTTGCATTTTCCTGACAATTAGTGATGTTGAGTACCTTTTTATATACCTGTTGGTCATTTGTATGTCTTCTTGGGACAAAAGTTTATTCAGGTCCGTAGTCCATTTTTATTTGGGTCATTTGTTTTTGGTACATGTATTATTTTTCTGATTTCATTGCATTGTCTGTATTCTCTTGTAGCTCCCTGAACTTCTTGAAAACAATTTCTTTGAATTCTTTGTCAAAGATCTCATAGATTTCCATTTCTCTTGTGTCAGTTGCTGGAACTGTATTGTCTTCCTTTCACGGCATTATGTTTACCTGATTTTTTGTTTTCCTTGTAGCCTTGCATTGGTGTCTTCAGATTGGAAGTAGTCACTTCTTCCAGACTTTATTGACTGGCAGGGAAAGACCTTCGCTTGTGTGTGGATGTCAGGGCCCTAGTGTTACCAAACCAGGTCTGTTTACCCAACGCATAGCAAGCCAAAGGCTGATACACTGAAGTTTACTGCCAAGAAAACGTTTATTCACAAAGCATTCACAAAGTGAAGAGACAAGAGAACAAGTCTCAGATCCATCCCCCAAAGGCGAGAGTTTTGGGGTAAGTAGGATGGTCTTAGGCGTGGGGAAGGGTGATTGGAGTTAGGGAAAAAGGCGAGACAATTGGTGTTCTGCGCAGGTGCATCTAGGTTACCTGCTTGTGCAGATTCAAGATGGAGGCGCTCAGCCTGATCTGAGGGTGGGGTTTTCTGGCCCTCGGACATCCACAGGACATGCGCAGGTCCAGTTTTAGGGTCGCTGGTCCTAACCAGCCCCCAGCCAGCTCGCACCAGGGAGCAGCTGACTCAGCGTTCCTGTAAAACAGCTGAGCCGTGTGAAGCTGAGAAGGTACCTAAGGAAAGATATTTTTCCTCTCTTTAAGAAAAAAGACAACTAAAGCGAACTTAATCAGTGAAGGCAGTTTACAAGCGAAAGGGTTTTAACAGGCCGTTCCCTTATCTGTTGTTCTATAAGACAAGTTCAAGCATTTCTATTAATTATCAGCTTCTGTTAACGGTTTCACTGGTTCAGTGAGATGCACTCTCACAGCGAGTCTGGTGCTGGGTCCAAGGTCACGTGGGGATGCCAGTTCCAGGTGCACCAAATACAGGGTGGGCGTGCGCAGTGGAGCCCATATAAGGCTCGGAGCGGTGGATCCTGGCGTCAGAGGCGCTCAGTGTTGTGGACTGTGAGAAGTTCCGTAGCCGTGGTCCAAGTTGGTGAAGATTTCGGGGATTTGCAATGGCAGAGGCTGCGGGAGTCCACAGCAGCAGTGAGGACTTTTGGGGTCCTCAGTGGTGAAAGCTACCGGCGTTCTCCTCCCCGTTTCTTCCATGGAGTGAACTCACGTCCAAGGGGATTTGCTGACCTGGGGGATGGAGTGACCCAGGTAAAATTATTCCTACCCTCTTTTATGTGGCCATCTTCTGTTTTGGGGTTCCACTGGGCTGCTGCAGCTTCTTACTTGTATTCCAGAGCTTTCCCAGAGCTCTTTTAGTCTGCGGATAGTTGCTAAATCACTGTTTTTGTGGGAATGTGAGCGAATGCAGGTTTGTGAGGCCAAACAGTACCGAAACATTGGAGTTTGGACTGAAACGTTGGAGTTTGGAGCGGAGAAAGGTTTATTGCAGGACCAAGTAAGGCGACAAGTGGTTTGTGCCCCCAAAGCCCCCATCCCTGAAGGGTTTCGGCAAAGCATTTTCTTTTTTCTTTTTTTTTTTTTTTTTTTTTTTGCGGTATGCAGGCCTCTCACTGTTGGGGCCTCTCCCGTTGAGCACAGGCTCCGGACGCGCAGGCTCAGCGGCCATGGCTCACGGGCCCAGCCGCTCCGCGGCATGTGGGATCTTCCCGGTCCGGGGCACGAACCCACGTCCCCTACATCGGCAGGTGGACTCTCAACCACTGCGCCACCAGGGAAGCCCTCTGCAAAGCATTGTGTTTTTTTTGTTTTGTTTTGTTTTTTTTGTGGTACGCGGGCCTCTCACTGTTATGGCCTCTCCCGTTGCGGAGCACAGGCTCCGGACGCGCAGGCTCAGCGGCCATGGCTCACGGGCCCAGCCGCTCCGCGGCATGTGGGATCTTCCGGGACCGGGGCATGAACCCGCGTCCCCTGCATCGGCAGGCGGACTTTCAACCACTGCGCCAGCAGGGAAGCCCAGTAAAGCATTTTTAAAGGCAAGTTGAGGGAGGGGTCAGGTTGGTTGCTGCAGACTTTTTGGTGCAGGAATCCTTTGTCCAGAAAGGTCAGGTCAGATGTTCCTGTAAACTTCAAACAAAACAAATGTTACTGTCTGTTGTGCAGCTTTTTACCTCTATAAGGATGGAAAAGTGTTACACCCTTAAAGGTCAGAGCCTTGAGAATAGGCTATCCTGTATATTTCAGGCTCTAGGCAACATTCTTAACTCCAAGAAAACAAAGATTATCATGAAAGAAACATCTCGTATGGAGTCAGATTTCTTGGGACTCTTTAATCAATAGAAATTGCTAAAAGGCCAGATGAGAAATTCAGGCGAGGCTTTAGTGGAACTCATGCTGCAGCACAAGGGAGTGAAAACAAGTAACAGGTGCCCTTGCTCGCTCCGGGTGGGCGTGGGTGGAAGGGTGGGGAGGGAGGGGGCGGGCTGTTTCCTCAAATGGGGTGGATGGGTGGGTCGGGCCAGAGGGGCAGCTTAGGTGGTCGGCCCGTCCCCTTGGGGGTGCTGTGTGCAGGGATCGTGCGCAGTACCCTGCTTTTGCTTCCGGCGCCCTAGAAGTGGCAGTGGTTCATGGCCTTCTTGTATCTTATTGCGCATAATTGCCTCCATCTGCGCATGCATGCAGTTAATTTTAGTCCCTTATAGCTTCTTTGTATTCTGTTGTTCAAGGAGATTTGTCCAGGTGCAAGGACTAAAGGGTCCCAGGTCCCAGCCTGTCTCAACATCACTCTCTGCATAACTTAATTTTGACTCACACGGATGACCACTGTATACACTGCACCGGGCACTATCACTATACTGCAGAGACCCTTCCACAGAGGCACATATACATCTTTCTCTTCTCCTTCTTTCCCTCCTTTCCTTCTTGCCTCTCTCCCACCCTCTCTTCTCTTTCTTTCTTCCCACCCAGAAAGAAGTTCTGGTATTTTTTTTTTCCACTCATACTTTTACAGAAAGTGAAGGGAAGAAGTTAGAAAACCATACAGTTTTTTTAGTCCGAAAATTCTACTCTGCCTGGGTTTGTTCCTTTAATGTCATTCAAATTTTTTCTGATTACATAAATAATACCTTCTCATTGACACAAAATAAAGCAGTGTGAATATTTCATTAGCAAGGACTTATATACTGCTTACTGCGTGCCAAACTCTGTTCTAGGTGCTTTAAATATTTTAATTTCTCATTTTATTCTCTGAACAAGTCTGTGAGTTAGGCACTGAAAACCTGTTTTACCAATAAGGAAACTGAGGCACAAGGACATTACTTATTTCATAGTTAAAAGGCAGTGGAGGTGGACTTCAGATCCAGTCCATCTGGTTCTGGAGCCCGTCTTCTTAGCCACCCTGTTCTGAGGCCCATCCTCAGATTCGAATGAGGCTATGGTTGTTACTGACTAGCGTCTTTCGGTTCTTTAATCAATAGAAATTGATAAGAGGCCAGACGAAGAATTTAGGCAAGGCTTAATTGGGACTCATGCTGCAGCCCGAATGAGCTAGAACAAGTAACAGGTGCCCTTGCTCACGCCCTGAGGCGGGAGCAGTGAGCTGGTCCCTTAATTGAGGTGAGAGTAGGGATGTGTGGGTGAGTTGGGCTGGAAGGTGGCTTAGGTGGTCTGCCCACCCCCTGGGTGGTGCTGTGTGCAGGGATCATGCCCAGTACTCTGCTTTTGCTCCTGGCACCTCAGAAGTGGCAGTTGGGTTTTGGCCTTTTTGTATCTTGTTGATAATTTGCCCCATCTGCCTGTGCATGCAGTTATTTTTAGTCCCTTATAGTTTGTTTTTATATTCTTTTGCTCGAGGAGATGTTTGTCCAGGTGCAAGGACTGCAGTAAAGGGTCCCAGGTCCCAGCCTGTCTCAGGGTTACTTAGAAACCACATGTCCTGCAGTGACCACAGTGACCTTTCAGTGATCATCCTTTCATGATATTTCTGTGTATATATTTATGAACATACACATATTTTTATATAAGTAAACCACACAAATACACAATACATATGTACAAAATGAAGTGGCCTTTTTTGCCATTAACTTTCACAAAAATGGAACTGTATTTTATTTATATGTATATATATCACCTATGCATCTTGCATTCCTAGTTGAACAGCTTCAGGAGTTCCTCCAAGTCAACTAGTGTAGCTCTACCTGATTCTTTCATAACTACAAGATATGCCTTGTCAGCTATGCCTCCACCTGCATAACCATTCCCTTCTTGATATGTATTTACTTTGTTTCCAGGAGTTTTAGTACTACAAAGAATGCTGGAACAAGTATGAGTACATGTTTCTTTTTGCATTGCTACTTTTTATACCTAAAGATTAGCTTTCCAGGTGTTAGATTGTTTTTTTTTTTAACAGATTGTGCTAGATTGTCTTCACAAAAATTTGAACAATTCACAAGTGGATCAGCAGTGCATGAGCAACCCCTTTTCCTGATGGTAAACGCCAACAGTAAGTGAAGCTCCTTTTTAATTTTTGTCAATATCATTTGTGTACAGTAATCCTTCATAATTTTATCTGCTTTCCCCTGACGACTAGCAAGCTTAAAGGCCTTTTATTGTTGATAACAAGCCATTTGGAGTTGCTTTTCTGTGACCTGTCTCTTATCTCTGTCCATTTTTCTATTCCATCGTCTTTTTTTGGTGTGATTATAATTTGTTATAGTTTGTATGTAACCTATGCTTTAGCTGTTACAGATGTTTTTCTCAATCGTTTGTATGCTACAAACAATATAAATGTGTTACATTTGTTATATTTTACCTTATAAAATGTTTTAACATTTGTAAAATCAAATATGACTGATTATTAATAGCTCATGATTTTCCTGTCTCACCAACCTCTAGCTTGCATGTATGGTCTCTTATACTTTCTTTTAAAATGTGTTGTGTTATTTTTTACCTTTAAGATTTTACTCCATCTGGAATTTATTCTTACATGAGAGATGGGAATTTATTCTTATATGAGAGATGGAAATTTATTCTTTCCCAATGCATAGCCAGTTTTGCCAGTATTATTCATTAAATTAAAACACTGTTCCCTGCTGAATTATAAAATATTTTCCTATATTAAATTCCCCAAGGCACTGAAATCTATTTTAGGGGATCCTATTCTACATAGTTCCACTTGTCTTTTCGCCTTTTCCTATGCTAACATCATACTGGTTTTATTACAGAGGTTTCACATGATTTAATATTGTATAAAGCCTTCCTTTTCAAAATTTTCTTGACTATTCTTGAACATTTATTCTTCCATATGAATTTTAAATTCATTTAATCCAAAAGAAAAAAACCCCCCACACACCAGGGTTCTAATTTGGATTGCACTCATTTCTATATTAATGGGACAATTCACATTTTCATGATATTAAATTTCCTCATTTGGGGATGTGGTACAACTTTGTTTAATTCATGTTTTATGCCCTCCTGTGGACTAACCTCCATGTGCTCTCATATGAAGCCATGAAGACTTGTGAGAACTCTCACCTGGGTTCACCCTGAAATAGGAGGAATTCACATAATTTTGGCACCTGCCACATGATGTCCCTAATGCTGACTTTAGCTGTCTCATCCCATATTCTCTTGCCACTTTTAAGACACTTTTATCCACTCTCATTTTTCCTGGTTTCATTGGGTATGTCTCCCTTTCTAGCACGTTCTAATCCTTAGAACTCATTCGGATCTGTCCTGGGCATGGTCACCACCTTCACAGCTCCCTCTAGTGTGTGTTGCAAGACCTGCAGGTGCTCAGGCATCCAGCATTCCAGGGAAGTGAAGTCAGCAGCCCCAGCGTTGTCCTCGTGAGTTGTTCCCAGTGGTCCCTGACCCAGCTCCGCAGGAAGCTTGGACAGTGGAATGGCTCTGACGCTGCAAACCTCCAGAGGGACCCCTCACTTGCACATTATTCCTGCTGTTGTCCCCCAGTGTTTTCATGGGAATTTCTTACCTGGATCTCTGGAATCTTGTTTACTGAGCCGCCATAGGACCCTTACAGCCATCATTTACTGATTCTAGGGGCTGGAGCATTTGTCCCCCAACTTTCAGACCCTAAGGCACTATTTTCTGAGTATATATCTTTTATCACTAACACAGAACTTTGGCCTCTTGTCAAGCTGCTTCAATTTTGGATCTCTCCATCACTTGGTAAGTGACTTAGATTAAACTGAGGATGTCTTTTTTCTGTGTCCTCTTTCTTTACAAAGAGGAGAATGGTCTTCTGTAGTATCATGTTTTCTGAGACGCACATAGCTGATGACCCCAATGGTCCTTGAATCCAAGCAACATGGTCAGGATCAGGGACCTATGACCACGATCTCTCCATGCTCCCCGATCCCAACCTACCCCAATTTTTGCAGATAAAAAAGTTCAGTCCCGCAAGGGTCCATCAGTCTCATTCTGCAGGCCAGCAAGGATTTGGTTTGTCTTCAATGTATTCAGAAGAATCTGCAGATTGTTAAGATATAGACAGATGAATATACTCACCCAAGAAGTAAGCAACCTTCAAAGGAGGCAGATTTACAAAAAACTACGGGCCCCCAGTTTTAAGTCAACAACCATCTCATTACGAGTTGATCGTAATTCTGGACCTATTGGCAGGTTTCCTCCCACCAGTATCACTTATTCATTGTATAGAGTACAGGATGCTTTTTTTCATGTCTAAATGCATCTTCTGTTGAAAAAGTTCATAACCATGGCACGACACTGATAATCTTGGAAGTACTCAGCCCATTCTGCTCTAGTTTCCTCATCTCTAAAATTAGGATAAAATTAGTATTTCTTTCCTAAAATTGAGTTGAGGGTTAGAGTAGTTAATATAAATCAAACCCTTGGAAAAGTGCCGGGATCATGGTCAGGGCCATGTAAACGTTTGTTACCCTTATCTTGGTTGTCACTGAGTTTTGCTCCCTATTCTCTCTGCTCAAAGTAGAATTCTTTACTTTGGCAGCCTCCTGACCTTGACTTTTAATACCCCTTTGTTACCACTGCCAGGATGCCTCTTTTGTGGTCTTTCTGGGCTCCTCTGAGAATGGATAAACAGAAAAATCAGCCTGCTTGTAAAAATGTGAGAATATTCTTGTGTTCCTTATGAAGTCCTCCATATTCAGAGGAGCAGACATAATAACATTTAAAGCTTATCTCAAAAGAAGGGACTTTCACCCAAAGTTTATACAGATGAAGCCCCTATCTGCATTGTAATGTCTTTTTCTCAAATACCTCCCTGTCTCCTTGTTACCACAGTAACCCATATCCAATAATATAATTTCAGATTTTAGCAAGAGAGGAAGGCAACGGAGGCTTTTGATGTTCCTTTTCAGGAGCAACTTTCTAAATATTCTTCCTGTGGGCTCCTGGCATCTTATCCTCCAGTGCCTGCAGTGCTATGACAGTTCTAGGTGCATCAGAGTGTCCAGTATGGTGCTGAAATCCACAGCTCTCTGGACATTGACCACACAACCAAAGAGGCTCAAAATAAAACAAGAATCCAAATTACTTAACTCTTATATTGAGAGTAAATTATATCCCACTACATGCTAATCGTTCATTTGTTTATGATTATACACACATACTTTAAACATAGTTATTTTTTAATTTAATTTTATGAGTATAGTTGACTTACAATGCTGTGTTAATTTCTGCTGTGCAGCAAAGTGATTCATTATACATACATATATATATAGATATACACATTCTTTTTCATATTCTTTTCCATTATGGTTTATCATAGGATACTGAATATAGTCCCCTGTGCTATACAGTAGGACCTTGTTGTTTATCCATTCCATATATAATAGTTTGCATCTGCTAATCCCAAACTCCCAGTCCAACCCTCCCCCCACTTCCCCCTTGGCAACCACAAGTCTGTTCTCTATGTCCATAAGTCTGTTTCATAGATAAGTTCATTTGTGTCATATTTAAGTAGGATGCTTTTAATGGGGGGGACATACTTTGCTTTTTATGAATTGGTAGCTTTTTGATGTTACAAGTAAACATAAAAGGAATTCATTTCTAAGAGGATTAGGTGTGCACAGAGTTCTTACTTCTAGGGAAAAAGAAATGAGATCCTTCATGAGTGAAAGTCAAGAAAATCTGCTTTAAGATGGCTTGGGGTACCTGAGCAAGGATAGTGGTATGTTTTTTGCAAGTATATAGACTTCCCACAATGGAGTCTGATGCAAAGATGCCTCCCCTCCCCCTTGGCAACCACAAGGCCGTTCTCTTGAGTCTTAACAAATATTAGTGAGCGCCTGCTGCACAAGTGTGTGCTCACTATACTGGACACCAGTGACACACTGGAGCAATAACAAGGGTCGTTCAGTGGGGGAGACACTTAAGAGTTCAGTGGGAGTCCTAGAGATTGACTGAATAACCATGCTAATTAATAAACACAAACATTCAAATTTAGATAAATGCTCCAAGGAAAAGGAATGTATCATAGAAAGCTGACCTACACTTATGGGACAGGGAAGATTTCTCTGAGGAAGAGACCTTTGACATATAAAGAATGTCTCGAGTTACCAAAGGAAAGAGAAAAAGGAAGAGCATTGCAGGCAGCTAGGTCGAGATGCGCAAAGGTTCTATGGTGGGACAGAAGTTGGACAGTAAAAGATGTGTGAGGCATCCATGAAACAGGGATCACTGGCAGAAGACCAGATGTTTCGGGGAAGAGCCTGGGTTTGGTCTTGAACGTGAGGTGTCTGGAGTGCCTTTGTGACATGCCAGTGGATGATATAAATAGGTTGCTGGATATATGCATCTGGACCTCAAGGAAGTGTCTGAGCCTAAGATACAAATAGCTTAGAGATAGCAGTTAAAACTAATGCTCTTGGATGGAGATGCCTAGACAGAAAGAGTGTATTGAAGAAAAGGCCTGGACCTTGGCAAGCTTCAGATCTAATGGCTGAATAGAAGATGAGTCCAGAAAGTAGGCTGAGAAGAAGCAGGAAGGGAAAGCAGGAGGACGTGGCAGCATTGCAGCAAGGGGAAAAGAGTTGCAAGAATTTGCAAGTGGTTAATAGCATTCAAGAAGACTGCTGAATTGTGCCGTAAGATAAGATCTGAACAGTGTCCACTGTTTGAGGACAGGGAAGTCATTGTTGCCCTTATCAGAGCTGGTTCAGAGGAGTGACTGGGGGAGGGGAGAGCGTGGGACCAGAACATTCAGCCTGGAATAGGTTGAGGAAGGATTGGGAATTAAGAAAGTGGAGACAGAAAATACAGGTATCTCTTTCAAGAAGTGTGATTGTGGAAAAAAAAGAGTGATATATGGCACAACAATATGGTGATGGGTTACAACATGATGTGAGACTGAGAGAAGGTTTGGTTTGGTTTTTCCTTTTTAAGTGTGAAAAATTCATATACATAAAAATTCACATATATAAAAGAGTCTATGTAATATGTGTGTATTCAACTTCAGGTGAAGAATATGACCAGTATTTGAGAAGTCCCTGTGGTTCTTCCCCAGTCACATCCAGCTGAAGGGAAGTTATTTTTCAGAGAGAAGAGACTTAAGTACATTTAAATGGTGTTGGAAAGGGTCCAGTTTGTAAGGACTGGCCGAATATGCAGAGGGAAAAGAGATATTTGCTGGTGGGGAGTGATCATGATAGCACAAACAAACAGGGTCCAAGGCACAGGAGAAGGTGTGTGCTGCAGACGGGGCTGGCGGGGAGGGCAGACAGCTCTGATGATGGGTACAGATGTGGGTAGGTTATGTAGGTTTGGTATCAGGAAGTTAAGGAGCACCTGACTGATGGCTTCACAGTTCTCAGTAAAATAGGAAATGATCTCACCTGCTAAAAAGCAAAAGGCTTCAAAGAAGGGTGGGGCATGATTTTAAATAGCCATTGTTGAGCGCAGGAGAATGAGTTGATCAGAGAAATGTAATAGTGCTGGTCTGTGTTGAGGGCGTAATTGAGGCTGATGACTGTGTATTTTAAATGATACCAATGTGCTGTGTTTTTCTCCAGGAGTATTTGGCCATTTGACTCTAGGTGCAAAACAACCCAGAATCTTATAGGCTTATAGTTTTGCTAGACAGATGAAGAAAATTCAGAGGAGCGAGGTATTAGAGAATATTAGTAAGAGCTTAGAAAGAAATCTACACTGTAATAGAAGGAAAATGAACAAGAAAGCTTCATAGGACCAAAGCTTCCAATGAGGGTACACGGTAATTGGCCAGGGAGTAGGATGCTCGAATTAGTGATTTGGGAGATGAAGCAGTTTGGGATGATGATATGGTCCAAGCTGCAGCTGGGAAGGATACTTACCCTCCATGCTTGTCATTTCCTTTCATATAAAGTGGCTCTCTTGTGCTTTGATTCAACTCTGGAGGGGCTGGGAAGGAGAAGTTAAACATAGGTCCCCAGCTCTTTCTCCCTTACCTCCTTTGCTACCCAGGCAGTGCACATTCTGATCTCCTCATGATCAGAGGTGATCTCCACCTGTACATATTCACGCTGGGTGGATGCCCCTCATTCTAGGGCCCACTATCAAGGGCCCTATCTAGGGCCCACTATCAAGAAGCTTAATCTTGGCTTCACAGCTAAGTTCCATTCTCGAATCTAGCTATTATCTGCAGTAAGGATAAATTCATTTCTATCTGTCTTACTCCCCTCTATACTACAACTGGTATAGAACTTAATAAGAAGAGAGGAGTGGGCCTATCGATTGCCCTCTTCAATCCATCCCATGACTTTGGTAGATGGTAGCTGGAGAAGAGTGGAGGAGATGGTCATTAGAGATGAAGTGGTCGAAGAGCTAAGAAATTGATTTATTAGATGGGTTGTCCCAATAGATGTTGAAGTCATCCAGGATGCAGAACTTGGAGCAGAGCTGACAATTATCAACCAGGTTTCAAAATCCTTAATACATGGGATTGAATATGGAGCTAACCGAGTGCCTGACAGGTCGAGAGTGATAAATCCAATGGTGTGAGTCTCCAAGGAGCCACATTTGGCTTTGTTTATTTTGAGAGCTGGTGGTGTCTAATACTGGAAATGGCAGTGGGAGCCAAGAGGAAACCATCTCCGTGGCCCATAGATGGATTAACAGTAAAATCACATGGAGCCGTAGAGAGATGATGGCATAGAGAAAGATGGACATCCGGGAGAGCTTACATTTTGGCACTGAAGGACAAAAGCAGAGATTCCAGGCAGGGTTGATTTGGACTTAGCAGTTCCTCTGAGCAGTCATGAGTTTAGATCCCTCAGTCTAGAATGAGAAGATGAAAGGATACATTCCCAGCAACTGCACACACCAGGGAAGTCCCAGCTTTATCTTTTATAAAGAAATTGAAAGAGATCTGAGAAGACTGTTATCCATCATGTGTTGTTTTGAATGGGCCTTAGATAGGGCTATGATGCCCAATAGGATGGGTTTTCCATCATAAGGGCTTCTCCCAAAGTTATAAAAGGAGCTGAGGAAGGCAAGCCACTTGCAAGTTTAGTATCTTCTAACTTTAAATGGGGAGTGAGAATGCTGCCAGGTGTGCGACAAGGGGGATGTATGCAAAGAAATAAAATTATTTTCCTAACAGATCTTATTTCCATTTATGGGCTCCCAGGCTTCTCAGCAGTACGTAACTGGATATTGATCTCTCTTCCAGCTATTGTAGTCACTCCTGTTTTACTTAAAAAAAAGTTTTAATTGAAGTATAGTTGCTTTACAATATTATGTAAGTTACAGGTGTACAGTACAGTGATTCATGATTTTTAAAGGTTATACTCCATTTATGGTTATTATAAAATACTGTCTGTATCCCCAGTGTTGTTTCCTTGTAGCTTATAAAATATTGACTTTATTATAAAATATTGGCTGTATTCCCCATGTGTATTCCCGTGTTGTATCCTTGTAGCTAATTTTATACCTAATAGTTTGTACATCTGTACTGCCTCTCCTCCCTTTCCTCTCCCCACTGGTAACCACTAGTTTGTTCTCTGTATCACTGAGTCTACTTCTTTTTTGTTATATTCACTAGTGTGTATTTTTTAGATTCCACATATAAGTGATATCACACAGTGTTTGTCTTTCTGTGTCTGACTTATTTTACCTAGCATAATGACTTACAAGTCCATCCATGTTGCTGCAAATGGCAAAGTTTTATTCTTTTTTATGGCTGAGTAGTATTCCATTGTGTGTGTGTATGTATATCTCATATCTTCTTTTTTTTTGAATTTTAGAATTTTATTTATTTTTTTATACAGCAGGTTCTTATTAGTTATCCATTTTATACATATTAGTGTATATATGTCAACCCCAATCTCCCAATTCATCACACCACCACCCCTCCCCGCCACTTTCCCCCCTTGGTGTCCATATATTTGTTCTCTATATCTGTGTCTCTATTTCTGTCCTGCAAACCGGTTCATCTGTACCGTTTTTCTAGGTTCCACATATACGCGTTAATATACGGTATTTGTTTTTCTCTTTCTGACTTCACTCTGTATGGCAGTCTCTAGATCCATCCATGTCTCTACAAATGACCCAATTTCGTTCCTTTTTATGGCTAATTAATATTCTATTGTATATGTGCGAGATCTTCTTTATCCATTTGTCTGATGACAGGCATTTAGGTTGCTTCCATGACCTGGCTATTGTAAACAGTGCTGCAGTGAACATTGGGGTGCATGTGTCTTTTTGAAGTTTGGTTTTCTCTCAGTATATGCCCAGTAGTGGGATTGCTGGGTCATATGGTAGTTCTATTCTTAGCTTTTTAAGGAAGCTCCATACTCTTTCCATAGGGGTTGTATCAATTTTCATTCCCACCAACAGTGCAGGAGGGTTCCCTTTTCACCACACTCTTTGCAGTATTTATTGTTTCCAGGTTTTTTGATAATAGCCATTCTGACCGGCGTGAGGTGATACCTCAGTTTGATTTGCATTTCTCTGATAATTAGTGATGTTGAGCATCTTTTCATGTGCCTCGTGGCCATCTGTATGTCTTCCTTGGTGAAATGTCTATTTAGGTCTTCCACCCATTTTTTAACTGGATTGTTTGGGGTTTTTTTTTGATATTGAGCTTCATGAGCTGTTTGTATATTTTGGAGATTAATCTTTTGTCTGTGTCATTTGCAAATATTTTCTCCCATTCTGAGGGTTGCCTTTTTGTCTTGTTTATTGTTTCCTTTGCTGTGCAAAAGCTTTTAAGTTTAATTAAGTCCCATTTGTTTGTTTTTGTTTTTATTTCCATTACTCCAGAAGGTGTGTCAAAAAAGATCTTGCTGTGATTTATGTCGAAGAGTGTTTTTCCTAAGATTTCCTCTAAGAGTTTTATAGTGTCTGGCCTTACATTTAGGTCTTGAATCCATTTTGAGTTTATTTTTGTGTATGGTGTTAGGTAGTGTTCTAATTTCATTCTTTTACATGTCGCTGTCCAGTTTTCCCAGCGCCACTTAGAGAAAGGCTGTCTTTTCTCCATTGTATGTTCTTGCCTCCTTTGTCGTAAATTAGGTGCCCATATGTGCGTGGGTATTTTATCTCTGGGCTTTCTATCCTGTACCATTGATCTATATTTCTGTTTTTGTGCCAATACCATACTATCTTGATTACTGTAGCTTTGTGGTAGAGTTTGAAGTCAGGGAGCCTGATTCCTCCAACTCTGTTTTTCTTTCTCAGGATTGCTTTGGTTATTCGGGGTCTTTGATTGATTGATTTCCATATATTGAGGAATCCTTGCATCCCTGGGATAAACCCCACTTGATCATGGTGTATGATCCTTTTAATGTGCTGTTGGATTCTGTTTCTAGTATTTTGTACAGTATTTTTGCATGTATGTTCATCAGTGATATTGGTCTATAATTTTCCTTTTTGTGATACTTTTTTGTAGTTTTGGTATCAGGGTGATGGTGGCTTCGTAGAATGAATTTGGGAGTGTTTCTCCTGCAATTTTTTGGAAGAATTGGAGAAAGATTGGTATTAGCTCTTCTCAAAATGTTTGATAGAATTCACCTGTGAAGATGTCTGGTCCTGGACTTTTGTTGGAAGATTTTTAATTGTGGTTTCAATTTCGTTGCTTGTGATAGGTCTGTTTATATTTTCTAACTCTTCCTAGTTCAGTCTTGGAAAATTGTACCTTTCCGAGAATTTGTCCATTTCTTCGTTGTCCATTTTATTGGCATATAGTTGTTTGTAGTAGTCTCTTATAATCCTTTGTATTTCTGGAGTGTCATTTGTGATTTCTCCATTTTCATTTCCAATTTTTTTGATTTGTGTCCTCTCCCTTTTTTCTTGATGAGTCTGGCTAAGGGTTTATCCATTTTGTTTGTATTCTCAAGGAACCAGCTTTCAGTTTTATTCATCTTTGCTATTGTTTTCTTCATTTCTATTTCATTTATTTCTGCTCTAATATTTATGATTTCTTTCCTTCTACTGACTTTGGGTTTCCTTTGTTCTTCTTTCTCTAGTTGTTTTAAGTGTAGGGTTAGATTGTTTATTTGAGATTTTTCTTGTTTCTTGAGGCGAGATTGAATTGCTATATACTTCCCTCTTAGAACTGCTTTTGCTGTGTCCCATAGGTTTTGGGTTGTCAAGTTTTTGTTGTCATTTTTTTCTATGTATTTTTAAATTTCTTCTTTGATTTCTTCAGTGATCTGTTGGTTATTTAGTAGCGCACTGTTTAGCCTTTATGTATTTTTGTTTTTTACAGTTTTTTTCCTGTAATTGAGTTCCAATCTCATAGCTCTGTAGTCAGAAAAGATGCTAGATACAATTTCAATATTCTTAAAATTGATTTGTGAGGCTTTATTTGTGACCCAAGATGTGATCTCTCCTGGAGAATGTTCTGTGTGCACTTGAGAAGGAAGTGTATTCATCCACTTTTGGGTGGGATGTTCTATAAATATCAATTAAATCTACCTGGTCTATTTTGTCATTTAAAGCTTGTGTTTCCTTATTTCTGTTTGGATGATCTATCAGTTGGTGTAAGTTGGGTGTTAAAGTCCCCTACTATTATTGTGTTACCGTCGATTTCTCATTTCGTGGTTGTTAGCATTTGCCTTATGTATTTAGGTGCTCTTATGTTGGGTTCATAAACATTTATAATTGTTATATCTTCTTCTTGAATTGATCCTTTATCATTATGTAGTGTCCCTCCTTATCTCTTGTAACAGTTTTTATTTTAAAGCCTATTTTATTTCATGCGAGTATTGCTACTTCAGCTTGCTTTTGATTTCCATTTGCATGGAATATCTTTTTCCATCCCTTCACTTTCAGTCTGTATGTGTCCCTAGGTCTGACGTGGGTCTCTTTTAGACTGGATATATATGGGTCTTGTTTTGTATCCATTCAACTAGTCTATGTCTTTTGGTTGGGGCATTTAATCTATTTACATTCAAGGTTATTATTGATATATATGTTCTATTACCATTTTCTTAATTGTTTTGGGTTTGTTTTTCTGGGTCTTTTCCTTCTCTTGTGTTTCCCATGTAGAGAAGTTTCTTTAACATTTGTTGTAAAGCTGGTTTGGTGGTGCTGAATTCTCTTAGCTTTTGCTTGTCTGAAAACTTTTGACTTCTCCGTCAAATCTGAATGAGATCCTTGCTGGGTAGAGTAATCTTGGTTGTAGGTTTTTCTTTCATCATTTTAAGTATATCCTGCCACTCCCTTCTGGCCTGCAGAGTTTCCACTGAAAAGTCAGCTGATAACCTTATGGGGATTCTTTTGTATGTTATTTTTTGTTTTTCCCTTGCTGCTTTTAATATTTTTTCTTTGAATTTAATTTTTGTTAGTTTGATTAATATGTGTCTTGGTGTGTTTTTCCTAGGGTTTATCCTGTATTGGACTCTCTGCTTCCTGGTCTTGGGTGACTATTTCCTTTCCAGTTTAGGGAAGTTTTCGACTATAATCTCTTCAAATATTTTCTCTGACCTTTCTTTTTCTCTTCTTTTTCTGGGACCACTATAATTTGAACATTGGTGTGTTTAGTGTTGTCCTAGAGGTCCCTGAGCTTGTCTTTAATTCTTTTCATTCTTTTTTCTGCTCCTTGGCTGTTATTTCCACCATTTTGTCTTCCAGCTCACTTATTCATTCTTATGCCTCAGTTATTCTGTTATTGATTCTTTCTGTTGTATTTTTCCTTTCAGTTATTGTGCTGTTCATTTGTTTGTTTGTTCTTTAGTTCTTCTAGAATTTTGTTAAACACTTTTTGTATGTCCTCAATCCATGCCTCTATTCTATTTCCGAGATTCTGGATCATCTTTACTATCATAACTCTGAGTTCTTTTTCAGGTAGATTACCTATTTCCTCTTCATTTATTTGGTCTTGTAGGTTCTTATCTTCCTCCTTCATCTGTGCCATATTTTTTAACTGTCTCATTTTTTTAAATTTATTTTTAATTTTTAAATTTTTGGTTGCGTTGGGTCTTTGTTGCAGGCTTTCTCTGGTTGCGGCGAGCAGGGGCTACTCTTCGTTGTGGTGCACAGGCTTCTCATTGCAGTGGCTTCTCTTGTTGCAGAGCATGGGCTCTAGGCACACAGGCTTCAGTAGTTGTGGCACATGGGCTCAGTAGTCGTGGCACATGAGCTCTAGAGCACAGTCTCAGTAGTTGTGGTGCATGGGCTTAGTTCCTCCATGGCATGTGGGATCTTCCCGGGCCAGGGCTCGAACCTGTGTCCACTGCATTGGCAGGCAGATTCTTAACCACTGTGCCACCAGAGAAGCCCCCACTTTTTTTTTTATGAGTCGGATTGTGTTCCTGTCTCACTGGTTGTTTGGCCTGAGGCTTCCAACACTGGAGTTTCTTGGCTATTGGGTAGAGCTGGGTCTTGGTGCTGAGGTGAGGAACTCCGTGAGACCTCACTCCAGTGAATATTCCCTGGGATCTGAGGTTCTCTTTTAGTCCCATGGTTTGGACTCGGAGCTCCCACCACAGGAGCTTCAGCCTGACCCCCAACTTGTGAACCAAGATCCCGCCAGCTGTGTGGGGTGGGCAAAAAAAAACCAATAACGAAGTAAAAAATAAAATTAGACTAGGAAACTAACCGATATGTTAGAAAGAATATAAAGATATAGATGAATCAACAACCGGAAGGTACATCAGTACCATAATTGTAAAATGGAGAGAAAAAAAAAGTGGGAAAGGCCTTGGCTGTGGAGGATGGGGCCTAAGCAAGGGTGAGGTGTGGGTGGTAGGTGGAGCCAATGCTCAGAACCCACAGGGCTGGGAAAGGTCTAGGGGCTGTGGGGGGTGGGGCTTAGGCTCAAGGAACAGAAGGGGCCCAGGCGTGCCCCCCACCCTGCTCTCAGAGGGCAGTGGACCTCACCTGGGAGCCCAACAGGTTTCCTGGGCTCGAGTGGGTGGGGCAAACTCCTTGCTCTTCTCTCCTGCTCCACCTGGATGGCTCCTCCTGTCTGCCTCTCCTGATCTCCCCGGCCTCCCTCCTCTGCCCCGAGGACCCACGCAGCCTGGATGGGCTTTTGGAGGGAGCTCAGCAGGCTCCCCGTGCCCAAGTGGGCGGAGCAGTCACCCTCCTCTCCTCTCCCTGCTCCCAGATGGCTCCTCCCACCTGCCTCTCCTGATCTCCCCAGCCTCAGGGTCACCCATCCTGTCTGGCCTCCACTTCTCCTCCCCACTCAGTACCCCTATGTCCTACCGGTTCACTTTAGGGTTCCTCCCATCAGAGTCTCCCACCCGTGGCCGGCAGGTGCCCTAGTTGTGGGGAGGCGCAAACTCTGCGTCTTCCCACACTGCCGTCTTGGCAGCACCTCCTACTGGTGACCTTTTTCATTTCGTAATTGTTTCTAGTTGTGGTATTTTGTTTTCAGACTAGAAGAGTTCCTTTAACATTTAAAGGTGGTTTGGTGGTGCTGTACTCTTTTAGCTTTTGCTTGCCTGCGAAGCATTTTATTTTTCCATCAGATCTGAAGGAGAAACTTGCTGGGTAGAATTTTCTTTGTTATAGGTTTTTGTCTTTCATTGCTTTAAATATATTATGCCACTCCCTTCTGGCCTGCAGAGTTTCTGCTTAAAAATCAGCCAATAGCTGTATGAGAGTTGCCTTGTATGTAATTTGTTGCTTTTCCCTTGCTGCTTTTAATATTCTTTCTTTATCTTTAATTTTCATCATTTTAATTACAATGTGTCTTGGTGTGTTCCTGTTTGGGTTAATCCTGTATGGAATTCTCTGCACTACCTGGACTTCGGTGACTGTTTCATTTCCCAGGTTAGAGTCATTTTCAGCTACTATTTCTTCGCATATTTTCTCAGGCCCTTTCTCTCTCCCTTCCTCTAAGACCCCTTTAAGGCAAATGTTAGTGTGCTTGATCTTGTCCCAGAGGTCTCTTAAACTGTCCTCATTTATTTTCATTCTTTTTTCCATTTAGCAGCAGTGATTTCCACTACTCTGTCTTCCAGCTCATGATCCATGTCTTTGTATCATTTAGTCTCCCATTGATTACTTCTAGTGTATTTTTCTTTTCATTTATTGTATTCTTTATCTCTGATTGTTCTGTATGTTTACGCTTTGTTAAAAAAAAAACAGAACAACTTCTAGCTGTGTGCATCCATTCTTCTCCCAAGTTCTTTGATCATCTTTACGATCACTATTCTGAAATCTTTTTCAAGTAGATTGCCTATGTCCACTTCACTTAGTTGTTCTTCTGGGGTTTTATCTTGTTCCTTCGTCTGGAACGTGTTCCTCTGCGCCTCATTTTGGCTAAGTTGCTATTTGCATTTTTAAGTATGTGGGAGGTGAGTTACGTTTCTCAGCCTTGGAGAAGTGGCCCTCTGTAGGAGACGTCCTGTGCATCCCAGCAGCACACTCCCTACCGTCACCCAAGGTATATGCTCTGTGAGTTCCCCATAAAAGGGCTTTGTGGGTTCTGTTCTTCTGTTGTAGAGGGCTGACTGTGTGGGTGGTCTGGTGGGCTTGGTTGACCCCTGGCCCTGTTGGCCAGGCCCTACCTTGTGTATATGCTGCTGGCTGATGTTTGGTGGGGTCTGGTCATGAGGCGGCTGGCTGCAGGGCCTTAGGGGGCCCTGGTTAGTGCTGGCTCACTGGTGGGCAGAGTCAGCGTTCAGAAGACTTCAGGGCTATTGCCCACCCAGTGGTGGGTGAAGCCAGGTCCTGGGGTTAGTACCAGACTACTGGTAGGCAAAGCTGGGTCTTGGAGTCTGGTTGCAGGGCCAAGGAGGCACAGAGCTGGTGTCAGATCGCTGGTGGGAGGTACCAGTTTCTGACACAGTTGGGTATGTGGTCTGGGGTGTCCTGAAGCTTCTGTTGGCCTGCTAGCAGGCAGGGCCAGGGCCCAGCTGGTCCCAAGGTAGGGTCTGGCTTGCTGTGGGTGGGCTGGATCCACAGGACGTGGGATTGTGGTTTTCTTGCATCTGGTATCTGCCCTCTGGTGGATGGGGCTGGTCTAGAGGCTAATGCAGGCTTTCTGGAGGGCAGGGCCTGTTACCCTGCCCACTGGTGCATGGAGCTGGGTTTTGGCCCTCTGGTGAGCAGGGCCCTGTCTAGAAGCGTGTAGCTTCGGGCTCAGGAAGTCTTTAGGCAGCCTGTCTGCTGATGGGTGGGGCTGTGTCCCCAGCCAGTTAGTTTTTCGGCCTGAGGCATCCCAGCCCTGGCGCCTACAGACTGTTGGATAGGGCCAGGTCTTGGCACTAATGAGCTAGAGGAGGCGTCCCGAGATGGTGGCCACCAGCAGTAGTGTTCACACAGTAGAACGCTGCCAAGTGTGGCTGCTGCCAGTGTCTATACAGGGTGAGGTGCAGCTGCCTCCTGCCTCCTCCAGGAAACTCTCCAAGGCCAGCAGGTAGCTCTGGCTTAGGCTCCTATCAAATTACTGATTTTTCCCTGGGCCCCAGCGCACATGAGACTTTGTGAGTGCCCTTTAAGAGTGAAGTCTATTTCCCCCAGTCCTGTGGGGCTTCCAGAATTAAGCCCCACTGGCCTTCGAAGCCAAATGCTCTGGGGGCTCATCTTCCCAGTGCAGGACCCCTGGGCTGGGGAGCCCGACGTGGGGCTCAGAACTCTCACTCCTGTAGGAGGACCTCTGCAATATAATTATCCTGCAGTTTGTGGGTTGCCCACTCAGGGGTATGGGACTTGATTATATCACGAGTACACCCCTCCTGTCCCTCTCATTGTGGTTCCTTCTTTATGTCTTTATCTGTAGAATATGTTTTTCTGGTAGGCTCATCGATGGTTCTGCAGATAGTTGTGATTTTGGTGTGCTCATGAGAGGAGGTGAGCTCACAGTCTTTCTACTCCTCCATCCTGGCTGATCTCCACCAAGGTAAATACATTTTAAATGTAATCCTTAATCAAGATCTGGTTCATTTGAGGTTTATAACATTTTCCTGCTGCCAAAGTTGAAATATTACAAGGAAAGGTTTTCAAAGATATTTACCACCAGGCTGACATCTTTGGGCAACCTTCTAGTCACTCCTGTTTTAATACTTTATCTCATTCAGGTAAATACTCAGCTGAAGTGAAGTATTACTTCAGTCAAAGCACATAGCTCCCTCTCCCGAACTCTTTTCCATATCCTGTGTTCTTCTTCTCACCTCCTATTAATTCTACTTCTCATTCAACGGGCTTCAGTGTTCGCATCTCTGGGTAGCATCAGGGAGAAGAAAGGAGTGTCTGTTTCCATGGGCAACACACTTGGGTGAACATGTGGGGGAGGCACGTTTGTCTTTATTTTCATCACATTTGCTTGGCTCCGGTGCCCAACTGCAGCTGATGGCTACTGTCAGCTCCATCATCCCGGATGTATCCAATACTGGCTTTTTCTTGTGACAGTTAGATGATCTTCAGGTACCTAGGTGGGTCCTCCTGCAGCTTTGCCATTGGGTGATCCTGTGGAGACATGACCACTTCCTCTCAGCTTCTGGTGCCTGGTTCACCCAACGGCTTTGAGGTCACTAGCTTAGCAGCAAGGGTGACCTGCAGATGTTTCCTCTCAGCAAACTTCAGCAAAAAGCCAACACCAGTCCTCTATTGTCTTGAGTCAAATTCCCCGGAAACTAGACTGACTGTGGTGGTCATTTCACAGTATATACAGATATCAAATCGTTATGTTGTACACCTGCAACTAATGTAATGCGGTATGTCTATTATACTTCCAAAAAATAATTCCCCAGGGAAAGACTCTGAGCTAAGGATTTGGGTGAAAGTGATTTGTTAAGGAAATGCTTTCAGAAAAAGACCAGTAAGGGAGTAGGGATACTGCTAGGGGGAAGAGGAGGAGAAGGGATTCTTAGGGGAGGGTGGCTGCAGCCTGATTCCTCAGAGTTCTGGAATGTAAATGAGGCTCAGAGATGTTGGGACCTGAGCAAGGGGGCCAAGCAGTCATCTCCCACACCCAAGACACACACCCCCACACACACATCTACCTACCTATCTGTCATCTATCATCTATTTATCTATCTATCCATTTATCCATCTATCCATCTATCTATCTACACTAGTCATTGGTTAAGGGCCACAAGGCTGGGAATACCTGGGGCTCTGCACTCCTGCAGGCAAAGTCGGCTCCAGGAAGCTGAGGAAGTCTTCTGGAAAAATCACAGGTGCAGAGCTCTGGAGGCAAAAGCAAAGGGAAGCAGGGGAGAAGGGTGCAGAGAAGACCATCCCAGCGGGCTGCACAGGGCTCAGACGATGACTGCTACATCTGTGTTTAGAATCACTTCCTTAGTTCCTTCTGCATTCTCTAGAGAGGGTAGGGGGCAACACGCGATGCTTCTCCCTGACTCACAAATCCTGTTCCCCGGACGCTCCCTCTACTTCCAGCCTTTCACGTTCACTCTGGCAGAGCTAGATGAGCAACTCTGCGGGTCCATATACCCAGCAGCACCCACAACCCTTTCATCTCACAACTGGCCATTTGACCATTGCCAGTCCTGTCATTTTTGTCACATCAGTCCTTGGTTTTGTGGGCTTCTATGTGTGTCCACATGTGTCTGTGTGCACACACGTATATGTACGAAAACACGAGTCATGGGGAAAAGGGAAGCAGAGCTCTCACCATTTTTGCCCCAAATGATCAATTATTCACGTCTTAAAGTAGGAGGGTTGCCTTTTTTATTATTAATTAATTAATTTTTTGGCTGCGTTGGGTCTTTGTTGCAGTGTGCGGGCTTCTCATTGCGGTGGCTTCTGTTGTGGAGCACGGGCTCTAGGCATGCAGGCTTCGGTAGTTGTGGCAAATAGGCTCAGTAGTTGTGGCTCTTGGGCTCTAGAGAGCAGGCTCAGTAGTTCTGGCGCACGGGCTTAGTTGCTCTGCGGCATGTGGGATCTTCCCGGGCCGGGGCTCAAACCCGTGTCCCCTGGCTTGGCAGGCGGATTCTTAACCACTGCGCCACCAGGGAAGTCCAGGGTTGCCTATTTGAAGTGCATCCAGCGCTCCCCTTGCTTCATCCGGTGTCAGATCATTTTAGCCCAGATGGCTGGGCAGGGCCTCAGGCGGAGCTGGCATCTTCCTCTTAGGCTACTGGACCTTTTCTTCTGCTGTCCATACATCCTATTCTGCCTGTCACAGACTGCCCCTGCCAGCTCCCTGTTCCTTCTGGCTGCATGCTCGGTCTCTCTAGTTCTGTACTTATTTCTTGGAAAAGTGCCTGTAGAAATACCAGTCACTCGTGCTCACCACTCTAGTTGGTTGAGGGATATTCAGTTATGTACATGTTGTGAGTTAGACAACCAGGCATAGGATTCCCCAAATCTGCCCTACTAGTCACACCCCTCCATGTGCTGAAACTGTACCGACGAGGTAGAATAGCAAGAGGATGACGGGAGTGCTACTGTGTTAATAGATGTGGGGAGGGGATGGATTATAAAGCATTAGCTAAGGTGTGCCCTCTGTCTCGCTGTTCTCTCATACCTGATCCTTATCAGGGCACCGGATGGGGCACCCATTGCTCCGTGAGGAGTTATCACCGTAGAAACAGCAAAGCAAGGCATCAACTTTTTAATCAAAATATAGTGGACTTACAGTATTGTGCAACAAATGAACCTATCTTTGAAACAGAATCACTAACATAGAGAACAGACTGGTGGTTGCCACGGGGGAGGAAGTTGGGGGAGGGTTGGAGTGGGAGGTCGGGGTTAGCAGATGAGAGCTTTCATATAGAGAATGGAAACACAAGGTCCTACTGTGTAGCACAGAGGATTATATTCAATATCCTGTGATAAACCATAATGGAAAAGAATATAAAAAAAGTATATATATGTGTGACTGAGTCACTTTGTTGTACAGCAGTAATTAACACAACATTGTAAATCAACTATATTTCAATGAAAACAGAACAATACTGTATTAGTTTCAGGTGTGCGGCAAAGTGATTCAGTTATATATATATATTTTTCAGATTCTTTTCCATTATAGGCTATTACAAGATACTGAATATAGTTCTCTGTACTATACAGTAAATCCTTGTTGTTTATTTGTTTTATATAGAGTGATGTGTATCTGCTAATCTCATACCCCTAATTGATCCCTCCCTCCCCTCCTTTTCTCCTTTGGTAACCGTAAGATTGTTTTCTATGTCTGTGAGTCTCTTTCTGTTTTGTAAATAAATCCATCTGTATTATTTTTTAGATTCCACATATAAATGTAATATTCCTCTTTCTCTGACTTACTTCACTCAGTATGATAATCTGTAGGTCCATCCACATTGCTGCAAATGGCATTATTTCATTCTTTTTACTCTTTTTATGAGTTGTATTCTATTGTGTATATATATACCACATCTTCATCCATTCATCTGTTGACGGACACTTAGGTTGCTTCCATGTCTTGGCTCTTGTGAGTAGTGCTGCAGTGAACATTGGGGCGCATGTATCTTTTAGACTTTTCGTCTTTTCTGGATATATGCTCAGGATTAGGATTGCTGGATCATATCATATTTTTAGTTTTTTAAGGAACCTCCATATTGTTCTCCACAGTGGCTGCACCAACTTACATTCCCACCAGCAGTGTGGGAGGGTTCCTTTTCTCCACACCTTCTCCAGCATTTATTGTCTGTGTTTTTTGATGATGGCCATTCTGACTGGTGTGAGGTGATGCCTCATCATGGTTTTGGTTTGCATTTCTCTAATAATTAGTGATGTTGAGTATCTTGTGCCTGTTGGCCATGTGTGTGTCTTCTTTGGAGAAATGTCTATTTAGTTCTTCTGCCCAATTTTTGATTGGGTTGTTTTGTTTTGATTTGATATTGGTTTGTATGAGCTGTTGGTATCAAATTCTTAAGTTCTAGTCTTAGATTAACTTGTGTGCATTCTGTAGCAGTAGAAAGCTGTTTTTTTGATGTGTCTTTTCTTACAGTAGTGGGATAACTCTCTAGAGCCCAGAGTCCTTCTATTTCCTACTCTCTTCAAGCAAACCCAGCCGAGTTTAAAATCTAACCAGCTTGTATGGTGGTCCTGTTTCCACTCTAGCACATGGAGGACAAAAACTGCACTAGACCAGAGTGCTTTTCATTCCTTTTCTCTTTGCTTTTGAGCTTAAACATATGTTTTCCTAACACAGTCATCTATAATCTATCTTCTGGGTTTCTCCGCAATAAGAAATATAAATTACCAAGTTCTGAGTCTATTACAACATCTATTTTTCAAACAGATCATGCCCATCTTTACTCTTCTGTCTATCTAAATGAGGCAATTTTAGCCAGGAAGCATCCTCCCATTACCCCAATGTTGAACGCAGGCCAGGACTGCATTATTGAGGTCCTGCCTGGCTTGCATTTACTGTGTTTTTCATCCTGTTCTTCCTTGGGATTCCCGTAAGCAAAATGTCCAGGCACACCTAGATTTTATTTCTAGCCTTTGTGTTTGATAATTATGCATTAGTCAGGATAGGTTAGGTTATGCTGTAGTAACAAACAACTCCAAATCTTAGTGACTTACAATGATAAAGTTTTTTTTTAAGATGTTGGGGGTAGGAGTTTATTAATTTATTTTTGCTGTGTTGGGTCTTCGTTTCTGTGCAAGGGCTTTCTCTAGTTGTGGCAAGCAGGGGCCACTCTTCATTGCGGTGCGCGGGCCTCTCACTATCGCGGCCTCTCTTGTTGCGGAGCACAGGCTCCAGATGCGCAGGCTCAGCAGTTGTGGCTCACGGGCATAGTTGCTCCGCGGCATGTGGAATCTTCCCAGACCAGGTCTTGAACCCGTGTCCCCTGCATTAGCAGGCAGACTCTCAACCACTGCGCCACCAGGGAAGCCCCAATGATAAAGTTTTAATTTTCACTCATATTATCTACTTATTGTGACACATTGCTATGGTTTTGCTCCATGTCATCTTCATTCTGGGACCAGACTAGCAGAGTAGCCTCTACCTGAAATATTGCCAGTTGCTGTGGCAGAGAGAAGAGAGACGTGGAGAAGCCACACACTGGCTCTTAAAGCTTCTGCCTAGAAGTAACACGTTATTTCTGCCCTTATTTCATTGATTAATGCAAATCGCATGGCCACTCCTGAATTCAGCTGTGTAAGAATTTATAACTCTTGCAGAAGCATCTAAGGAAGGAAAGCTAGAATATGTGGCCAACAATAATACAATCTATCAGAATCTGCCTTAACTTAGGTAACGTAGTCTTGTATAATAAGTTCCTCAGGCATTTTTGTCTGTTTATTGGTAAGAGAAATTCCATCACCCACTGAGATTGAAACCAGTGTTTGGGTCATGAAATGCTGAACTGAATTAAAGGTATATAATTAGCAACCCAAAATTACGTTGATACATGGTGAGGAGGTGGTGAATCCAAGGAACTTCACAGACTGTATGAATCCAAGATGTTAGTCACGCCATGGCTCCCTTCTTAGCTCTGGATACATAGTCTGGGAATCTGGATCCAGAGCCACCTGCCTATGCTCAGAGGTTGTGAACCAGAGGCATATGTGGAGTGTAGGTGCTTTCTTCAGAGACATACTGTCCCTCTATGCTGTCCTTGCTGAGAAACAGATTAAAGGAGAAAACAAGCTGTGAGAGCATAACAGCATTCTCCCCACAGCTGCCTAAAAGCCTGTTGGAAGCACTGGCTGTTCTGAAGTCAGCCTTAAATGGAACTAGAAGAATCCCATTTTCCAATAATCTCATACCAGCCTGAGCCACGCCATCGGCTTGCACAGCGGCACAATGAGACCTGGGCTTTCCCTGGAGTACGCTGGTCTTCGAATGCTGCTTTTGAGGGTGTCCTCACATGGCTGGGCACCCGTGAATCACGGTTCATGACCCACTGCTTCTCCTTCCTTCCTCCAGTGCCCTCTGTGGAGGGACTGAGGATCGACAACCAGGTGGGGAACATGCCAACTTTATAAACAACTGAGTATACCGTTTATCATCTAAACCTAAATATTTTTGAGACGGAGAAACTGCTAAGAATGAATCATATGATTTGAAATATTTATTAATTGGCCCTCAACTGATCTTATGATGTTGATAGGCTTGTAATATAGTCCTTTTAAAAACTATTTTTAAAAACAAAATGCTTTCTACAAAATAAAAGTAATGTTTCCATGTACATTAAAGCAAATTTTATGAAAGCTTGTTTATATTAAGCATTTGAAATAAGGTAAACAAAAAAGTTATTCTTGGTACCTGTTCACTTACTTTGATCTGCTTCTCAGCCATATCTCTTTCTCTGTCACTCATACTTTTCTGAAAATTTTATTTTTATTTTTTATTGAAGTATAGTTGATTTACAATGTTTCAGGTGTACAGCAAAGTGATTCAGTTATACATATATATATTCTTTTTCAGATTCTTTTCCATTATAGGTTATTACAAGATATTGAATATAGTTCCCTGTGCTATACAGTAGGTCCCTGTTGTTTATTTTATTTACTTTTTAATTAATTTATTTTTGGCTGCATTGGATCTTCGTTGCTGCATGAGGGGTTTCCCTAGTTGCGGCGACCAGGGGCTACTCTTTGTTGTGGTGCGTGGCCATCTCGTTGTGGTGGCTTCTCTTGTTGCAGGGCATGAGCTCTAGGTGTGCGGGCTTCAGTAGTTGTGGCACACGGGCTCAGTAGTTGTGGCTTGCGGGCTCTAGAGTGCAGGCTCAGTAGCTGTGGCGCACAGGCTTAGTTGCTCCGTGGCATGTGGGATTTTCCTGGACCAGGGCTTGAACCCGTGTCCCCTGCATTGGCAGGCAGATCCTTAACCACTGTGCCACCAGGGAAGTCCCTATCTATTTTATGTATAGTAGTGTGTATCTGTTAATCTTAAATTTCTAATTTAACCCTCCCACCCCCCCAATTTCACCCTTGGTAATCATAAATTTGTTTTCTTTATCTGTGTGTCTATTTCTGTTTTGGAAATAAGTTCATTTGTATCTCTTTTTTAACACCCACATATAAGTGATGCTATATGATATTTGTCTTTCTGACTGACTTCACTTAGTATGATAATCTCCAGGTCCATCCATGTTGCTGCAAATGGCATTATTTCATTCTTTTTTATGGCTGAGTAATATTGCACTGTATATATGTACCACATCTTCTTTATCCATTCGTCTGTCGATGGACATATAGGTTGTTTCCATGTCTTGACTATTGTGAATAGTGCTGCTGTGAACACTTGAGTGCATGTATCTTTTTGAATTATGGTTTTCTCTGGATATATGCCCAGGGGTGGGATTGCTGCATCATATGGCAACTCTAGTTTTCTGAGGAACCTCCATACTGTCTTCCATAGTTGTACCAATTTACATTCCCACCAACAGTGTAGGGGAGGGTTCCCTTTCTTCCACACCCTCTCCAGCATTTATTGTTTGTAGACTTGATGATGGCCATTCTGACTGGTGTGAGGTGATATCTCATTGTAGTTTTTTTTAAATTTTTATTATTTTTGGCTGCATTCGGTCTTCATTGCTCTGCGAAGGCTTTCTCTAATTGTAGCGAGCAGGGGCTTCTCTTGGTGCGAAGCACAGGTTCTAGGCACACGGGCTTCGATAGATGTGGCACATGGGCTCAGTAGTTCTGGCTCACGGACTCTAGAGCTTAGTTGCTTTGCGGCATGTGGGATCTTCCCGGACTCAGGGCTCGAACCCTTGTCCCCTGCATTGGCAGGTGGATTCTTAACCACTCTGCCACGAGGGAAGTCCCCTCTGTAGTTTTGATTGTATTTCTCTAATAATTAGCGATGTTGATCATCTTTTCATGTGCCTGTTGGCTATCTGTATGTTTTCTCTGGAGAAATGTCTATTTAGGTCTTCTGCCCATTTTTCGAGTGGGTTGTTTGTTTTGTTATTGAGTTGTATGAGCTGTTTATAAGTTTTGGAAATCAAGCCCTTGTCGGTCACATCATTTGCAAATATTTTCTCCCAGTCCATAGGTTGACTTTTCATTTTGTTTGGGGTTTCCTTTGCTGTACAAAAGCTTTTAAGTTTGATTAGGTCCCATTTGTTTATTTTTGCTTTTATCTCTGTTGCCTTGGGAGACTGACCTAAGAAAACATTGGTACGATTTATGTCAGGATGTTATGCATCTGTTCGCGTCTAGGAGTTTTACGGTGTCATGTCTTACATTTAAGTGTGTAAGCCATTTTGAGTTTATTTTTGTGTATGGAGTTAGGGTGTGTTCTAACTTCATTTATTTACTTGCAGCTGCCCAATTTACCCAACACCACTTCCAGAAGAGACTGAGAAAACCTTTTTTAAATGATTTAAATTTTTTTTCAAAAAATTGCCGGTAATCAGCTTCAAATATGCATTTTATGGTTAGTAAATTTAAAATTGCTCACACCTTCACTTGGCTCTTCTCTACATGTTATAATCTATAATTAAGAAAATGCTATCTTTACAGGTACTAATGTGCAAGTAATTGTAGAACAAATTTTGCTAAAAGGAGAATGTTAAATTCTAATTTCCCTTATATTGAAATTTGTAAATATTTCAGCCCAAATATTTTTGCAGGTCTTATCTTTTGCTTCCATTCAAGGTTTCTTTCAGAATTTTGGGAGCATTTAAAATTTTTTTTCTTTAATGTCTTTATTTTTGGCTGTGTTGGGTCTTTGTTGCTGCACGCAGGCTTTCTCTAGTTTTGGCGAGTAGGAGCTACCCTTCATTGTGGTGCGTGGGCTTCTCATTGCGGTGGTTTCTCTTGTTGCAGAGCATGGGCTCTAGGCACACAGGCTTCAGTGGTTGCGGTACGTGGGTTCAGTAGTTGTGGCTCACAGGCTCTAGAGCGCAGGCTCATTAGTTGTGGTACATGGACTTAGTTGCTCCGTGGCATGTGGGATTCTCCCAGGCCAGGGCTTGAACCCGTGTTCCCTGCATTGGTAGGCGGATTCTTAACCACTGTGCCACCAGGGAAGTCCCCTGGGCATTTTTAAATTGTGGTAAAACATACATAAAATTTACCATCTTAACCATTTTAAGTGTGAAGTTCAGTAGCGTTAAGTACATTCACGTTGTTATGTAACCATTACCACCGTCCACCTGTAGAGCTCATTTCCTCTTGCAAAACTGAAATTCTGTACCATGAAATGATAGCTCCCCACTCTCCCATCCCTCCAGACTTCGGTAACCCCATCCTACTTCCTGGCTCTATAAATTTGACTACAAATAAGTCATACAAGTGGGATCATATTTATCCTTTTATGATGGTCTTATTTCACTTAGCACAGTGCCCTCAACGTTCATCCATGTTGTGGCATGTGTCAGAATTTCCTAGTTTTTTAAGGCTGAATAATATTCCATTTTATGTATATACCACATTTTGTTTATCCATTCATCCACTAATGGATACTTGGTTTGCTTCCACCTTTTGACTATTGGGACTAATGCTGTTATGAACATAGGAGTGCAAATATGTCTTGAAGTTCCTAATTTAAATTCTTTTAAGTATATACCCAGAATTGGAGTTGCTGGATCGTAGAGTAGTTCCATTTTTAATTTTTTGAGGAACCGCCACTTTGTTTTCCATAGAGGCTGTACCATTTTATACTCCCACAAACAGTACATAAGTGTTCCAATCTTACTATATCCTCACCAACACTTGTTACTTTGTTTTTGAAAGTAGCTGTCCTAATAGGTATGAGGTGGTATCTTATTGTGGTTTGAGTTTGCATTTCCCTATTGATAAATTATGTTGAGCATCTTTTCATGTGCTTTTTGGCCATTTGTATATATTAAGAAATGTCTATTTGAGTGCTTTGCCCATTTTAATATTGGGTTGTTTTTGTTGTTGAGTTGTAGGAGTGTTTTATATAGTCTGGATATTAACCTCTTATCAGATATATGATTTGCAAATATTTCCCCCCATTCCTTGAGTGGCCTTTTTACTTTGTATCCTTCAATGCATTGAAGTTTTAAATTTTGATGTAGTTCAATTAATCTGTTTTTTCTTTTGCTACCTATCAAAATTAATTTTCATCAGAAAAACTCAGTAATTTGTATCTATGATTCTTTCAAATGATAATCAAATTTATTTATTTATTTTAATTGGTGTGGGGTGTTTTTTAACATCTTTATTGGTGTATAATTGCTTTACAATGGTGTACTAGTTTCTGCTTTATATTTATAACAAAGTGAATCAGTTATACATATACATATGTTCCCATATCTCTTCCCTCTTGTGTCTCCCGATAATCAAATTTAGATGCTGCAGAATTAATAGATTCTACCTACAAAATAAGATATTCCAAAGTATATTTACAGAACCTGAAAATTGAATCTTACATCTCCTTTGCCCTATCGTTGTTAATTTGTTCAGTTCCTCTGTAGCTTTAGTAGGGATACATGTCAACAGCTTCCTGTATGCAAGTGTTGCTTTCAAACTGCAATTAGGAAAAAAAAAGGTTGAATGTTGAGGTTTGGAGGGCTACAATTGTTTAACATTTTGAATACAATGCAAACAAGCTTTAGATTACTCAGTTACGCAAAAGTTTAATACCATTTGCAGGACTCTGAATTTGACTCACAAAGTAATTTTTCAAAGGCTCAAACATCTCTAAACTCAGGTGATGATAGGCAGTAGACAAAAACTTGTATTGCCTTTCATCAGTGTTTTTAGTTTCCAGGCTCAGTGTCCACCAAAAAAAGAAAAAAATGCAGTTCAGTTGTAGTGATAAATATAAAAGTATTTTAAAAATTTGACGAGTACAGCTGTGATTTTGATTGCAAGGTGTTTGAATGCAGTTGTGAACTATATGCTGCACAGGTTTCTTAATTTAGTAAGAACATTATTTTTTACCGTGACTCTGTTGCATTAAGTGTCGTATCTACATTAGTCCAGAAAAAATTTTCTTTCCTAGTTGGATTCACCCAGAAGCAGACACTGAGGGGAAGACAAAGAGGGGAAGGTGAGGGGGTAAAGTAAAAAGGGCAGTAAGTGGTTGCAAGTATTTCCTGGTTCCAGCCAGACTCCAGAGAGGATGTGTTAATTTCTTCTTTCCTGAAGTCATTTACAGGTGGGCCTGGTCAGGATGTTTCCTGTGAGCTAAACAAAGATATTTTAGCTTAAGCTCAGTCATGGGAGGCAGGGTTCCCAGAGGGCCATTATGCATACTTTAAGCTCTAGGCAACATCCCTTTAGTGATTAACTTGTAGAAATAGTAGTAGTATACAAAGGTTAAAGTAAAAGAAACAGATGCAATTTGGAGTCAGATTTGTTTTCCCCTGTTACATTAATATGAAAACTGTGCTCATTGCTCCCACATATCACTCATTCCTAGATGAAACCATGGCAGCAGGTAGAAGTACAAAGTGTCAGTCTACCAAATTCACCCCAGCTTACTTTAATGTAACTACTCATACTACTACTTCAAAACAGAAATATTTAGGACAAAGGCTAAACTAGACAGGATACAACATGGCTTAGGTCTTTCCAAAATGAACTGGGGGCAGTTACCCTGATTCCCCACTTCAGATCCTTAAAACTGAATTGGAGACTATGGCTTAGATTGGGAAAATCAAGCAGGACCTCTTCCACCTGTCTTTCTCTCCTGACTCTAAAAGGCTCTATTCTCCAAACAGCCCCTAGAGAAATGGGTGTGTCTGCCTTACTCACCAAGGCACAGTGGAACAGAGAGCACAGGGGCAACACGCAGCGCTGTTCAGTGCAGTGACCTAACCCAGTGCATCAGACTCTGACCGATACGATCAGCCACTCTTCCTTTCATGTGGATGGGTGAGTAGCAGGATGGAGAGAGACATAAGAATTATGGGAGAAATAATCCCTGCAGGCACCTCTCCACTTCTGCTGAGACAAATTAGAATCCTCCAGTCATTTCTACCTCTTCCCCCTTCTCCAGCAAGTGCGTCCTTTCCCCTCTTATCTGGTCACTCAGCCCTGTCTCCCCTTCCTCCAAAATATACCTAGAATCAACCTTATCTTTTCTCTTTCCAACCACTGTGGTTGTAGCTTCTCTCATTGATTTTTGCCTTCACACTGCCCACCAGAGTTACCTTGCTACAGATGTTTGAAGTCAGCATCCTCTAATGGCTTCTTATTACTAATAGGATGAAGTTCATACTTTTTAGCCTGGAAGACAGTGCTTCCTGAAGCTGATTGTGCATCTGGAGTATCTGGAGTAGTTTTTAAAACAACAAATAGTGGTCTCCATCCCAGAGGCACTGAATCCTGGGATTGGGGTGCAGAAATCTGTAGAGAGCTCTCCATCCACATAGTGAGACCTCCGCTCCACTTTCCCCCTCTCCACAACTCTTCATACCCTGAGGCCACAGAGACTCTTTTCCATTTTCCTACTGTGACACACATTTTCATGCAGAGTAATTTTCTGAATTATCTTTTCTAGCATGTTCTTTCCTGCCTTCTTTGCCTTAATAAGTCGAGATACTTCAACATTTTGCCCCAGTGACTGCACTGTGAGGTCCTTAGATATCCAATGGGAAGAGATGGTATCTCCTCATGTCCTACAGCGCTTGTTGTACTTACAATATGCTATACACATATCCTGTTTCTCTTGGAGTTTGAAGTGTTACAGTAAGCACCCTCTCTCTCTGTTGCCTAGTTCTAAGAGAGACACATAGGAGATGTGAGATGAAGATCAAAATAGCAGCTTCATGTTGGAAATGTGATGTTAACACGACTCGTTACCTGATTGTATAGAAAAATAAAATTTCATGAAACTGTAAAAATATATGTAATTTATATATAAATATATACATATAAGATATATATATATAATCTCAGCCCCATTTGCTGATAGAAAACTGTATCTTGGAAGGTGAAACTTAATTGCGTGCTCATGTTGGCTTATGAGTACACTTCCCTGTCTGACTGAAACTACTTCCATATGGGCAAAAACCCTACCATGTTTCCTTTAAGGTAGAGTGTCAGAGAGCTTAAGAGTAGCAGTGGGGTGAGGGGAGAGAGAGAGAGAAGCAGAGAGGCAAGTCCATTTTCCTCTTCTAAACTCTCCATCAGATAATTCGCCCTTAGCCTGGGTACCAGTGAAGGGGGAAGGAGAGAGGTGGAGAAAAGCCTAGTGTTGTCTAATGGGAGTTCCACATGAAAATGTATGAACTGGGGAATAAATGCCCCCTTAATAGTACTGTAATTATTTTTATATGATCATTTCTCATTCTGCCTCTTCAAGAATCCCCAAAATGCTTTTGTTTATCTTTGCATTTTTTTGTCCCTAGTACTAAGGTCAATAAGTATTTGTTTGATGAGTGCTTAATCCTGAAGGGGTATTTAACACTTCAGATTTTACTATAGCTGTAGCTCAAATTTCTAAATCAGATAGCATCTAGTACTTTCTAATTCTCAGCAGTCTCTCTAACATAATTACATGTTTTATTCATCATATTGGACATTGTCTACAAGTGTTATTTGTTGTATAATTTTCTTCCCCAAATAGCTAAGACTTATATCTATTTTTAGTTGTTTTCTTAATTTAAATTCAAATAGGACAAAAGCCAGCATCCAGTGTCCTGCTGCAGTGTACACAGCTTGAGAATGATCTCTAAATATTTGCTGGCTTCTGTAAGAAAAAAAGACCTTGTGAGGCATCACTGATCTAGATAGAGTGGAACCAGATGAGAATCGTATGTTCCTATTTTCGGAATCCTTTATTCACATAGGAGAGGGGATGGCAGGTGACAGCTGAAAGATGTCCTTCTGATAGAGGGGAACTACCCACAAGGAAGCTTGTAGCTGGGTCTGCTTAGTTAAGCTGTGGAATAGTGTGGGCATCAGTAAAGTTGGGGAGAGGTTAAAACAGACTTCAGGCATTGAACGAAGTGGGAAGAGCAAAGGCATTGAAACCAAAGACCCTTGGGTTGGAACTTGGGCAAGTCACTTACATTTCAGAGCCACAGTTTCTTCATCTCTGTGAAGAAGATGAAGGGGGGGTTAGTAATAGCACCTTTGCTGGGCTGGCCGTGAGTTCTTAGGCCAGAGGTGGTACCAGGGAGGAGCACACATGGTCATTGTTATTTGTATGTTAGGTTAACCTGCATCATGGGAGCATCACCCTGCTTCTCTGTCAGCTCTGTGGAGACAGAGCTGGAGGCATTTTCTGAACAAATTTACTTTTCAAAAACTTCTTCTGAGGCATTGCCCATATGTTCTGTGGTTGATTTTTTTCTTCATTTGTGAAAATGTAAACACACGTTCAGGCACTTTCACCACGTTACCATCGCCGTACTGTTTACCTTTTTTGCTGAACACAGGCTGTGAGTTTCAATGCTCATCTGGTCTCTTTGGCTAAGAGGATGACTTTTATGCCACTGAGGAATGGTTGACATTTAAATCTTAGCAGTAACTGTTAGAACACTTCCAGATTAATTTTGGAAAATTGATTGAAATCCAATTGTTACTTTTTTCCCCTGAAAGGAATCATAAGAAACTGTTAACAGTGGTTACTTTGGGGGGAGAGAGTTGTGGGCAGGGTGCAAATGAGTTGTGATAGGTGTCCTCTAAGGTGAGGTACCTCCTGGGATTCACACCCTTGTGTTATCCCCTCCTCTTGAGTGTAGACTGAACGTGTTGACTTACTTCTAGTGTAGACTGAACATGGTGACTTAACCACAATTCAGCAGAAGTGGTGGATGTCACTTGCATGAAGTTATAGAAAGATGGTGGCTTCCGTCTTGGCTGTTTTCTCTTGCTTTCTCTCTTGTTTGCTCACCAGGAGGGAAGCTGGTGGCTATGATGTGGGCTGCTCTAAGCATGGGAACTGGTGGCAAGGAACTGAGGGCAGCCTGAAGCCAACAGCCATGAGGAACTGAGATCCTCAGTCCATTGCCTGTCCATTGCCTGTGAGGCTAAATGCTGCCAACAATCACGTGAGTGTGTTGGAAGATCTTCCCCCAGCTGAGTGTTTAGATGAGATGAAGTCCTGTCAACAGCTTGACTACAACCCAAGAGACTTAGAGCCAGAGACAGCCAGCTAAGCAGTGCCTAGGTTTCTGACCTACAGAAACTGAGATAATAAATGTTTTGTTAAGTTGCTATATTTTGGGGGTAATTTGTTACTCGTCAGTAGATAACTCATCCAGGAAGTGGGGGAGGGGTGGAAAGGAGTTATAATAAGCAGTTTTTACCTTTCTATACTATGAATTTTCTATTTGTATATATTCATTGTTTGTACTTCTGGGTTTGTTTTTGTTTGTTTTGATGATGGGAGTTTATTATAAGGCTCTGTGGTGCAATGTCAGAGTACAGAAAACTTTTAAAAGTACTGTCTACAGGTGTTATTTAAGCAGATAGATTACAGCAAACTCTGCAAATCAGTTCACTCAACATGAGCGCCACCACCCTCTATTGCCTTCCTGTATGATAGAAGCCAGAAGTCTATAAAAGAAAAGCAAACCTACGTTTTCCAGACTCTCTTGCAGCAGGGGACCCATATGTGACCTAGTTTTCACCAAGCCGGCATATTGCTTGTATAAAACATAGAAGAAATTCACAATTCGAGGTGATATTTTCTGTCCAATCTGTGGGTGGAGATGCCGATTATTCTGCAGTAACTGTGGCAGAGGTTCTGCGGTCTAGATGCAGATTAGACAATAATCCCAAAGTGCCAGTGAGAGGGTGTGGTGACAATAGGGTTTTTGCAAGAACAGTTTTATAGAATAGCTTGCATTACTCATCTGGTGCCATTGTTTCCTGTGGGGTAACATCCAAGATAAGGATTTAACTCACTTCACCACTTCTCTCTTCTCTCCCTTTACTCCTTCCAAAATTTTCTAGTTAAGTTACATTTCACTTTTCTTTTGGTATCTTCAATCATTAAATAATATACAGAAAGCTTTACTTTTATTGGTTTAATCAAATTTATTTTGACTTCCTTTAACCCCCCCACCCCCAGTTAACCTCTACTCCTCTTTCCTCCAACTTTATTTCCCTGTACTCCCAGTAAAAAATGTTTGGGTGTAAAAAAAAAAAAAAAAAAAAAAAAGACGCTGTTAGTAATTACACTGAACAATAGGTATAATCAAATAAACTTTTGGCCATGCCATGTAAATAGAGTTATATTCCTGCCAGATCTCTCCACTTGACTTGGAAAATAAAATTTTCTGTGAAAAATGTAATATCAAAATTGAATTGTATAATTTTCTCTCAATAAGAAAAATATTGAAAGGAAGTGGACAAAAATGTTAGGATTATTTACTTCCAGATAGTGAGCAATGGGCAATTTATTTTTCTTTTTAAAAAAAATTTAACTGAAGTATAGTTGATTTACAATGTTGTGTTAATTTCTGCTGTACAGCAAAGTGACTCAGTTAATATATGCGCGTGTATATATATATATATATATATATATATATATAAAAAAGAATATATATTCTTTTCCATTATGGTTTATCACAGGACATTGAATATAATTCCCTGTGCTATACAGTAGGACTTTGTTGTATATCCATCCTATTAATACTACTTTGCATCTGCTAATCCCAAACTCCTCCCAGCCCTTCCCTCCCCCACGCCCTCTCCTCCTTGGCAACCACAAGTCTGTTCTCTATGTCTGTGAGTCTGTTTCTGTTTCACAGATATGTTCATTTGTGTCGTATTTTATATTCCACATATAAGTGATATCATATGGTATTTGTCTTTCTCTTTCTGACTTAACTTTGATTAGTATGATAATCTCTAGGTCCACTATGTTGCTGCAAATGGCATTATTTCATTCTTTTTTATGGCTGAGTGATATTTCATTTTATTTATACATATATATATATATATTTATACCACATCTTCTTTATCCATTCATCTGTCGTTGGACATTTAGGTTGTTTCCATGTCTTGACTATTGTAAATTGTGCTGCTGTGAACATAGGGGTGCATGAATTCTGAGTATATGCCCAGGAGTGGGATTGCTGTATCATATGGTAACTCTATTTTTAGTTTTTTGAAGACCCTCCATACTGTTTTCTGTAATGGCTGTACCAATCTATATTCCCATAAACAGTGTAAGAGGGTTCCCTTTTCTCCATACCCTCTCCAATATTTATTTTTTGTAGACTTTTAAAAAACTTTTTATTGTATATTGGAGTATAGTTGATTAACAGTGTTGTGATGGTTTCAGGTGTACAGCAAAGTGATTCAGTTATTCATATACACATATCTATTCTTTTTAAAATTGTTTTCCCATTTAGGTTGTTACATAATATTGAGCAGAGTTCCCTGTGCTATACAGTAGGTCCTTGTTGGTTATCTATTTTAAGTATAGCAGTGTGTACGACGTGTCAATCCCAAACTCCCTAACTATCCCTTCCCTCCACCTTTCCGCTCTGGTAACCATAAGTTCATTCTCTAAGTCTGTGAGTCTAGTTCTGTTTTGTAAATAAGTTCATTTGTATCATTTCTTTTTAGATGCGCCTCATATGTTACATGGTATTTCTCTTTCTCTGACTTACTTCACTCAGTATGACAATCTCTAGCAATCCTTGTTGCTGCAAATAGTGTTATTTCATTATTTTAAATGGCTGAGTAATACTCCATTGTATATATGTACCACATCTTCTTTATCCACTCCTCTGTCAATGGGTGCTTCCACGTCTTGGCTGTTGTAAACAGTGCTGCAGTGAACATTGGGGTGCATGTATCCCTTCGGACCATGTTTTTCTCTGGATATATGCCCAGAAGTGGGATTGCAAGATCATATGGTAGTTCTATTTTTAGTTTTCTAAGGAATCTCCATACTGTTCTCCATAGTGGCTGTACCAATTTACATTCCCACCAACAGTATTAGGAGGGTTTCCTTCTCTCCACACCCTCCCCAGCATTTATTGTTTGTGGATTTTTTTTTTTTTTTTTTTTTTTTTGCGGTATGCGTGCCTCTCACTGTTGTGGCTTCTCCCGTTGTGGAGCATAGGCTCCAGACGCGCAGGCTCAGCGGCCATGGCTCACGGGCCCAGCCACTCCGCGGCACGTGGGATCCTCCCGAACCGGGACATGAACCCGTGTCCCCTGCATCAGCAGGCGGACTCTCAACCACTGTGCCACCAAGGAAGCCCTGTTTGTGGATTTTTTTATGAGAATTCTTTTGACTGGTGTGAGGTGATTTCTCATTGTAGTTTTGAGTTTGTAGACTTTTTAATGATGGCCATTCTGACTGGTGTGAGGTGGTACTCATTGTAGTTTTGATTTGAATTTCTTTAATAATTAGCAATAAAGAGCATCTTTTCATGTGCCTTTTGGCCATCTGTATGTCTTCTTTGCAGAAATGTCTATTTAGGTCTTCTGCCAATTTTTCGATTGGATTGTCTATTTTTTTTTTATATTGAGTTGTATGTGCTGTTTGTATATTTTGGAAATTAAGCCCTTGGTTGCATCATTTGCAAATATCTTCTCCCAGTCTTTCTCTGTTCTGTTATCTTTTCATTTTGTTTACGGTTTCCTTTGCTGTGCAAAAGTAATGGGCAGTTTTTATTTCCTGTTTTTCTGTTTTCTCTGCTCTCCTAATTTTCTCCAGTATGCATGAGTTATTTTTAAACTAGGAAATAAAAGTTCCTGAAAACATTTTAAAAAGTAAAACCTTCCTTATAACCCATCTAAATGAACAAGAATTTTAACTAATCGTTTAGAAAACTTTGTTCAGAAACCAAATATTTTCCCTAGCAACCCCTCACAGATTTAAAAAAAAAATAGCTAAGAGGTCATTTATTTTTGAGCAAGTTGAAGGCGGAGTTCAGTACACATTGCCACTATTTAAGAGCATGTGGCAGGCAGTGAAAGGAAAAGAAGCACAGGAATTTTTGAAGGAAATTTTGAACTCTCAGAACACTGCTGCTTAAGTGTGGTCTGCAGACTGGCAGCTTCAGTGCTCCCTGAATCTTGTTAGGATATCAAATTCGGGAGCCCTACCATAGACACTGATTCTTTGCAGGTGGGGCCCAGAAATCTGTGCAGCAGTAAGTCCTCTAGGTGATTCTGAGGCATGCTGAAGTCTGAGAAGCACTGCTCCAGAGTTTAAAAATAATGAACACAGGGCAACTCATGAATTCTGTGCCATGCTGAGTTGTCATTTGCATGCAAAGGTAACAGACAACCATCTCTTGTACGTATAGACGCAGAAAATAATTTTGTCATGATTATTTGAAAGAGGGAGAATTGAATGAAGAAAATCACTTTCACAGTTGATGTGAGAGCTTTTAAGGGGAAATGAGACATTTCAAGATGAGCAATAGCAAGAAACAACAGCAAGGCTCTCTGCTGGCAGCACAAAGGAAACCAGAGGCCAGGGTTACCGGAAGGAAATTAATCCTGGCAGACCTGTCTAGCAGGAAGGGAGATACAGTAGCCCCATCACCACCCAAAATCCTCAGTTTCACTTTCCACAGTTTCATTTACCTGCAGTCAACTGCAGTCTGAAAATAATGAATGAGAAGTTTCAATTTGTGAATTGTTTTATTTTTATTTAATTGAAGTAGAGTTGATTAACAATATTGTGTTAGTTTCAGGTGTACAGCAAAGTGATTCAGATTTTATATATATATATTTTTAATATATATAAGTATATAAATATAAATGTTTATATAAATATAAAATATATAAATATGTATTATATATATTTTATATTAATATATATTCAAATATATATTAATATATTTTATATATATATATGAATTCTTTTTCAGATTCTTTTCCATTATAGGCTGTTACAAGATATTGCATATAGTTCCTTGTGCTATACAGTAGGTCCTTGTTTATTTTTTATATAGTACTATATATCTGTTAATCCCAAGCTCTTAATTTATCCCCCCCTTTCCTCTTTGGTAACCAGTTTGTTTTCTATGTCTGTGAATCTGTTTCTGTTTTGTAAGTTCATTTGTATAATTTTTTTAGATTCCACATAGAAGTGAGATCATGATATTTGTCTTTCTCTGTTTGACTTACTTCACTTAGTATAATAATCTCTAGGTCCATCCATTTTGCTGCAAATGACATTATTTCATTCTTTTTTATGGCTGAGTAATATTCCATTGTATGTATATGTACCACATCTTCTTTATCCATTTATCTGTTGATGGACATTTCGGTTGCTTCTATGTCTTGGCTATTGTAAAAAGTGCTGCTATGAACACTGGAGTGCATGTATCTTTTTGAATTGCAGTTTTCATCTTTTCTGGATATATGCCCACGAGTGATTGCTGAATCATATTGTAACTCTATTTTTAGTTTTTTTAAGTAACCCCCATACTGTTCTCCATAGGGGTTGTACCAATTTACATTCGCATCAACAGTGTAGGAGGGTTCCCTTTTTTCCACACCCTCTCCAGAATTTATTATTTGTAGACTTTTTTTTAAATTTATTTTTGGCTGCGTTGGGTCTTTGTTGCAAGTGAGCTTTCTCTAGTTGTGGTGAGAGGGGGCTACTCTTCCTTGCGGTGTGTGAGCTTCTCATTGTGGTGGCTTCTCTTGTTGTGGAACACGGGCTCTAGGTGTGCGGGCTTCAGTAGTTGTGGCACGTGGGCTCAGTATTTGTGGCTCACAGGCTCTAGAACGCAGGCTCAGTACTTGTGGCACATGGGTTTCGTTGCTCTGCGGCATGTGGGATCTTCCCAGACTAGGGCTCGAACCTGTGCCCCCTGCATTGGCAGGCAGATCCTTAACCACTGTGCCACCAGGGAAGTCCCTCTTAGACTTTTTGATGATGGCCATTCTGACCAGTGTGAGGTGATACCTCATTGTAGTTTTGATTTGCATTTCTCTAATAATTAGTGATGTTGAACATCTTTTCATGTGCCTGTTGGCCATCTATATGTCTTCTTTGGAGAAATATCTGTTTCCACCCACTTTTTCAATGGATTGTTTGGTTTTTTGGTACTGAACTGTATGAGCTGTTTGTATATTAACAATTAATAAGTTTTAAATTGCTTGCCATTCTGAGTAGCATGATGAAATCTCAGGCCATTTAGCACAGTCCCACCCAGGACCTGAAACATTCCTTTGTGCAGGATATCCCTCCCGACAGTCACTCTGCAGCCATCTGGGTTATCAGTCGACTACCACAGTATGGTAGTGCTTGTGTTCAAGTGACCCTTATTTTACTTCATAATGGTCCCAAAGCATAAGAGTAGTGATGCTGACAATTGGGAAATGCCACAGAGAAGCTGGTAAGTGCTTCCTTTAAGTGAAAAGTTGAAAGGTATGGACTTAAGGAAAGAAAAGAAATTGTATGCTGAGGCTGCTAAGATCTATGTTAGGAATGTATGTCCTAGTCATGAAATTGTGAAGAAGGAAAAAGAAATTCATGCTCCTTTTACTGTCCCACCTCAAACTGCAAAAGTTATGGCCACAGTGAATGATAAGTACTTAGTTAAAACGGAAAAGGTGTTAAATTTGTACAGTAAGATATTTTGAGAGAGAGAAACCACATTTATATCTTTTATTATAGTATATTATTATAATTGTTTTATTTTATTATTAGTTGTTGTTAGTCTCTTACTGTGCCTAATTTACAAATTAAACTTTATCACAGGTACGTATGTATAGGAAAAAACATAGTATATATAGGGTTTTGTACTAGCCCAATTTCAGGCACCCACTGGAGGTCTTGGAACATACCCACTGTAGATAAGGGGGCACTGCTGTATTCCTTGAGACTCATGGGGAGTTGGTGTCTGGGATGCTGAATGAGATGCACAGGGAAAGGGGGAAATACTCTCCTTCTCCCTTCCTCCATCCTTCCAGTTTCTTCCTTCATCTCCCATTGGCCAAACCTTGCTGAAAACCAGCTGACTCAAGGACCTGGGAAAACGTCTTTCACAGGAAAGTCCCTCTATGGCTCAGAACAAGTAGAAGAGTGAGGAAGGAATCCGAGGGCCAGCAGGACTTTGCCCAGGACTGGTGCAAGGTCTTACTTCAATCCACTAAATGATAATGAGGCAGGAGATAGATGGGCCCCAGGCTGAGCAGCTGCTGTTGGTCCCCTGTGGACAGATACTCCAGGATGAAGACAGTAGCAGGAGGATAACAGGAGAGGCTGGGCCCTGCCCAGATAAAAGAGACCGCATATTCCTCATTCTCGAAGTCAATTAGACCTTCCCGACTGTACATGTACAGAAATGCCCCTTGAAGGTCAAAAAGGTAGTGATGTCAACCTACCCATAGGCCTCTTTGCTAGAATCCATCTTGGCTAAGAGATATGCACGCACACAAGGGAGGACCCTGAGATAAACCAAATACAGGCTCAGAGCCTGGAAAAGCAAGATGATTGGCCAAAGGAAACCCAGAAGAAATGCCCCATGTAAGTGATTAAAACTACCATGAGGGTGCGACCTTTTCTCTGAGCCGGGCTGTGTGTGCCTGTTCACATGTACTCTTTTTCCTCCTAATAAACATTTGTTTCACTACTTTCTGTTTCTTTGTGGGAATTCATTTCTACAAAGCCGGCAGGCCAGGGCCTTGTCACTGGCCACGGGTCCCTGGTTCTCTAGTGGCAAGGATTCAGTGCTCTCACTGCCGTGGCCCGACTTCAACCTCTGGCTGGGAACCAAAATCCTGCTTTGAGCCACTGCAGGCCAAGGCCACCCGAGATAAATAAACCAAAGAACTAACAGACTGGAAAGTGGTATGACAAGAGGGCAGCGGACTTTAGGACCTATGCGGTCTCACTGAGCCTCGTGCTTCAAAGAGCAACACGTGGTTTGCATTCTGCTGTTGCCATCTTAAAATTCTTGATAATTTTGAACAAAGAGATCCCCATTTTCATTTTGCACTCAGCTCTACAAATTATGGAGCTGGCCTTTAGACAGTAAACATTAAATTATTTAAATATAGAATCATTGTATTCATAATACAGTGTGTAGATGCTATACCTATTTACAGAAAAGCCTCCATGATGTTAAAAATAATAAGTGATGGACAAAAATCCTAGTATATCCCAACAAAAACTTGGAGCTGATATCAGAAGGAAGTTTTAAGTGGGTGAATTCCCTTTTCTTCCATAGGAGGAAGTAAATGGATTTTGTTTTGCTTATGAAGTTGGATGAAGTTGACGTGAAATATCCACATTCCCATATGTTACTTAACATTAAAATAAGGTCATTCTTAATAACTTTCAAGTTACCAAAGGGAGAAGAGTGAGATGAGCTCAAAGAAAATAGGGGCCACATAGCAAAGATAGGAAATAGGAAAGCGCAGTCACACAAAAGTGACAGTGAAACTGTCTATAATACATGTGAATACTATTTACTCAAGTATTGCATCACAAATTTAAACCAATGAATTAATGTCTGTAAGTGACATAATTAAAACAGGAGGTCTACGGTTACTAATGTCTACAAAAGATACTCTTAAGAGGAATCAAAATTTTAAATAAAGAGATGGGAGAAATATGGTGGGCAAAAACAAAATAAAATATGGGTCACGAGATTACTGTCAAGTTAGTCAAGCAAAGAGCATTAAGACATGCCTAAGAGTGTCACTTTATATAAATGATGGGTAAAGAAATTCGTAAGAAGTTCATAAGTGCTGTTGAACCCACAGCATCAAAATATCATGCAAACAATTCTCTTTTACAGGAATAAAGACACAGACCTACTAGAGAATGGACTTGAGGATATGGGGAGGGGGAAGGGTAAGCTGGGACAAAGTGAGAGAGTGGCATGGCCATATATACACTACCAAACGTAAAATAGATAGCTAGTGGGAAGCAGCTGCATAGCACAGGGAGATCAGCTCGGTGCTTTGTGACCACCTAGAGGGGTGGGATAGGGAGGGTGGGAGGGAGGGAGACGCAAGAGGGAAGAGATATGGGGGTATATGTTTATGTATAGCTGATTCACTTTGTTATACAGCAGAAACTAACACACCATTGTAAAGCAATTATACTCCAATAAAAATGTTAAAATATGTATATATATTTTCATGGATGGGCTTCCCTGGTGGTGCAGTGGTTAAGAATCCGCCTGCCAATGCAGGGGACACAGGTTCGCACCCTGGTCCGGGAGGATCCCATATGCAGTGGAGCAACTTAGCCCGTGTGCCACAACTACTGAGCCCATGCACCACAACTACTGAAGCCCGTGCGCCTAGAGCCCGTACTCCATAGCAAGAGAAGCCACCACAATGAGAAGCCCGCTCGCCGCAACTAGAGAAAGACTGTGTGCAGCAACAAAGACCCAACACAGCCAAAGATAAACAAATAAAATAAATAAATAAAAAATAAAACTTAAAAAAATATATTTTCATGGAAAAGTTTATGAAAATGTAACTTGTTGAAGCTAGACAATCCATTAAGTTACAAACGGAATTCCATTCCAAGAGAGCTAAAATGTGGTAAGATTCCTAGTTATACCTTACCTTTTAGGTCCGCATCATCTATTACCATAGCACTGGTCTGAGTGCAACACTGCAAGTATAAAATAAATACCAGCTTTCTAAGTCTTAGCATGAAAAAATATATAAATCACCATGTTAATAATTTTTATGCTGTATGTTGAAATCATAACCTTTTGGATATGTTGGGTTAAGTAAATTAATTTGTGGGGTTTTTGCCCTTTCAGTGTAGCTACTGGAAAATTTTAAGTTGCCCATGTGGCTTGTGTTATATTCCATTGGATACTGCCCTTCAATATAACCATCTTTATTACTACAGTTTTGATATATTTCATCTGATTTCTTTTAAAATCATTTTTATTGAAATATAGTTAACTTACAATGTTGCATTAATTTCAGGTGTACAGCAAAGTCATTCAGTTATACATATGTATATATTTTTCAGATTCCTTTCCATTTTGGGTTATTATAAGATATTGAATATAGTTCCCTGTGCTATACCGTAGATCCTTGTTGGTTATCTATTTTATATATACTAATGTGTATATGTTAATCCCAAACTCCTAATTTATCTCCCCCACCCCCCACTATCCCCTTTGGTAACCATAAGTTTTCTAAAATTTCTTTAATTTTGCTTTATTTTCATGATAAATGCCTAGTTGAAGCTGAGGATTTGCTACTAGGTTTATCTGATGAATTTCATCTTTTTGCAGTAGAATTGATTCTTATCACTAGCACCAACCCATTTATGTTTCCATGTTTCAATTATCTTATAAAATTAATAAGGGAAAAATACAATTTATATTCGGCAAAATAGTAACAGTAGCAAAAGTGGACTGCTGGCTGGCCGACAGGCCCCAGTACTGTGAAAAAATAACTCAGAGAGCTTTGGGGTCAACTCAAGTAGGCAACTCTGAATTCAGTACCTCAGAGCTGATGGAGAGGAATCAGTAGCATTTACAAATGTGTACCAGTTCAACTTTTATGAAAATCAAAGGTAAAAAGTCAAAAATTACCTTTAAGACCAAAACTGCTGAAAATATAAAGAAAATGTGACAGAAACATAATCATAGAAAGAGACAAGTCTCTTTTAGTCAGATAGATTATATAGACAAAAATTATACTATAGCTGAATAATTAACATATATATATTCTCTCCCTTATTTTGAAAATATATCTCCTTTAAGAAAACTATAAACATACCTTCTGATTGGATCCAAAGATCAACATTATAGAGATATCACATCTTCCCAAATTTATCAGTGAATTAAATGCAGTTGCAAATAAAAAACTTTGTGAAATCAAATAATTTAAAAGGTCATATAAAAGAATATGTAGAATAGCTGGGAGAAATTCTAAAAAAAAATGAGGTCAGTTTGACCCTTGCACGTGAAAATGCGTGCAGCTGTAGCAATTAAAATAGTACAGGTAAAGGACCAGACAACGAATGAATCACAGGAAATTGGTATGTGATAAGGATCATTAGTAATCAGTGTGGATATTCAGTCAATGGCTAACTATTGGGAAAAATAAAGCTTAACTCCTACCTCAGTCCTTAAAGCAAACAAATAAAATGGTTCAAAATTTGTGTTATAAAAAATGAAATCATAATATATATACATACTGATGTACATTATGTCACATTACTTTTATGGTTTGTGTTTTATGACTTGGGTACACTTACATCCTTAGTCCTTTTTAGATCTAGTCTGTTCCAGTGATACAACTATTACTGTTATTACAGCTTTATTGTGCATTTTAATATCTGCTAGGGACATTTTTCCTTCATTACTTTCTTTTTCAAATATTTTCTAAATATTCTCTCATTCTTCTATATTTTAGAATTAATTTTTATCAAGTTTTATAAGTAATCTTTTGGGATTTCAATGGAAATTGTGCTAAATATACAGATTATTGTGGGAAGAATTGGTATCTTTCTTTAAATTTAATTTTTATTTTATATTGGAGTATAGTTGATTTATGATGTTGTAATAGTTTCAGGTGTACAGCAAAGTAATTCAGTTATAAATATACATATATCCATTCCTTTTCAGATTCTCTTCCCATACAGGTTATTATAGAACATTGAGTAGAGTTCCTGTGCTATACACTAGATCCTTGTTGATTATCTGTTTTACATATAATAGTGTGTATATGTTAATCCCAAACTCCTAATTTATCCCTCCCCTCCCCGCCACCTTTCACCTTTGGTAATCATAAGTTTGTTTTCTAAGTCTGTGAGTCTGTTTCTGTTCTGTAAATAAGTTCATTTGTATCATTTCTTTTTAGATTCCACATATAAATGATGTCATTATGGTATTTCTCTTTCTCTGTCTGACTTCCTTCACTTAGTATAATAATCTCTGAGTCCATCCGTGTTGCTACAAATGGCATTACTTCATTATTTTTATAGCTGATTTATATTCTGTTGTATATATGTGCCACACCTTCTTTATCCATTCCTCTGTCAATGGACATTTATGTAGCTTCCATGTCTTAGCTATTGTAAATAGTGCTGCAATGAACATTGCAGTGCATGTACCTTTTCGAATTATCGTTTCCTCCAGATTCTGTCAGGAGTGGGATTTTTGGATCATATGGTAACTCTATTTTTAGTTTTTTAAGGAACCTACATACTGTTCTCCAAAGTAGCAATTTACACTGCCACCAGCAGTGCAAGAGGGTTCCCTTTTCGCCACAACCTCTCCAGCATTTATTGTTTGTAGATTTTTTGATGATGGCCACTCTGACTGGTGTGAGGTGAGATCTCATTGTAGTGTTTTGTTTGTCTGTTTTTAATTAATTTGTTTATTTTTGATTTTATAATTGATATTTACTAAATTGTCCCACCCCTCCAGGCGGTCACAAAGCACCAAGCTGATCTCCCTGTGCTATGCGACTGCTTCCCACTAGCTATCTACCTTACGTTTGGTAGTATATATATGTCCATGCCTCTCTCTCGCTTTGTCCCAGCTTACCCTTCCCCCTCCCCATATCCTCAAGTCCATTCTCTACTAAGTCTGTGTCTTTATTCCTGTCTTACCCCTAGGTTCTTCATGACATTTTTCTTCTTAAATTCCATATATATGTGTTAGCATACGGTATTTATCTCTCTCTTTCTGACTGACTTCACTCTGTATGACAGACTCTAGGTCTATCCACCTCATTACACATAGCTCAATTTCGTTTCTTTTTATGGCTGAGTAATATTCCATTGTATATATGTGCCACATCTTCTTTATCCATTCATCCGATGATGGACACTTAGGTTGTTTCCATCTCCAGGCTATTGTAAATAGAGCTGCAATGAACATTTTGGTACATGACACTTTTTGAATTATGGTTTTCTCAGGGTGTATGCCTAGTAGTGGGAGTGCTGGGTCATATGGTAGTTCTATTTGTGGTTTTTTAAGGAACCTGCATACTGTTCTCCACAGTGGCTGTATCAAGTTATATTCCCACCAGCAGTGCAAGAGGGTTCCCTTTTCTCCACACCCTCTCCAGCATTTACTGTTTCTGGATTTTTTGATGATGGCCATTCTGACTGGTGTGAGATGATATCTCATTGTAGTTTTGATTTGCATTTCTCTAATGATTAGTGATGTTGAGCATTCTTTCATGTGTTTGTTGGCAGTCTGTATATCTTCTTTGGAGAAATGTCTGTTTAGGTCTTCTGCCCATTTTTGGATTGGGTTGTTTGTTTTTTGTTATTAAGCTGCATGTGCTGCTTATAAATTTTGGAGATTAATCCTTTGTCAGTTGCTTCATTTGCAAATATTTTCTCGCATTCTGAGGGTTGTCTTTTGGTCTTCTTTATGGTTTCCTTTGCTGTGCAAAAGCTTTGAAGTTTCATTAGGTCCCATTTGTTTATTTTTGTTTTTATTTCCATTTCTCTAGGAGGTGGGTCAAAGAGGATCTTGCTGTGATTTATGTCATAGAGTGTCCTGCCTATGTTTTCCTCTAAGAGTTTGATAGTTTCTGGCCTTACATTTAGGTCTTTAATCCATTTTGAGCTTATTTTTGTGTATGGTGTTAGGGAGTGATCTAATATCATACTTTTACATGTACCTGTCCAGTTTTCCCAGCACCACTTATTGAAAAGGTTGTCCTTTCTCCACTGTACATTCCTGCCTCCTTTATCAAAGATAAGGTGACCATATGTGCGTGGGTTTATCTCTGGGCTTTCTATCCTGTTCCATTGATCTATATTTCTGTTTTTGTACAAGTACCATATTGTCTTGATTACTGTAGCTTTGTAGTATAGTCTGAAGTCAGGGAGCCTGATTCTTCCAGCTCCGTTTTTCGTTCTCAAGATTGCTTTGGCTATTCGGGGTCTTTTGTGTTTCCATACAAATTGTGAAATTTTTTGTTCTAGTTCTGTGAAAAATGCCAGTGGTAGTTTGATAGGGATTGCATTGAATCTGTAGATTGCTTTGGGAAATAGAGTCACTTTCACAATGTTGATTCTTCCAATCCAAGAACATGGTATATCTCTCCATCTATTTGTATCATCTTTAATTTCTTTCATCAGTGTCTTATAATTTTCTGCATACAGGTCTTTTGTCTCCTTAGGTAGGTTTATTCCTAGATATTTTATTCTGTTTGTTGCAGTGGTAAATGGAAGTGTTTTCTTGATTTCACTTTCAGATTTTTCATCATTAGTGTATAGGAATGCCAGAGATTTCTGTGCATTAATTTTGTATCCTGCTACTTTACCAAATTCATTGATTAGCTCTAGTAGTTTTCTGGTAGCATCTTTAGGATTCTCTATGTATAGTATCATGTCATCTGCAAACAGTGACAGCTTTACTTCTTCTTTTCCGATTTGGATTCCTTTTATTTCCTTTTCTTCTCTGATTGCTATGGCTAAAACTTCCAAAACTATGTTGAATAAGAGTGGTGAGAGTGGGCAACCTTGTCTTGTTCCTGATCTTAGTGGAAATGCTTTCAGTTTTTCACCATTGAGGACGATGTTAGCTGTGGGTTTGTCATATATGGCCTTTATTATGTTGAGGAAAGTTCCCTCTATGCCCACTTTCTGCAGGGTTTTTATCATAAATGTGTGTTGAATTTTGTTGAAAGCTTTCTCTGCATCTATTGAAATGATCATATGGTTTTTCTCCTTCAATTTGTTAAAATGGTGTATCACGTTGATTGATTTGCGTATATTGAAGAATCCTTGCATTCCTGGAATAAACCCCACTTGATCATGGTGTATGATCCGTTTAATGTGCTGTTGGATTCTGTTTGCTAGTATTTTGTTGAGGATATTTGCATCTATGTTCATCAGTGATATTGGCCTGTAGTTTTCTTTCTTTATGACATCCTTGTCTGGTTTTGGTATCAGGGTGATGATGGTGGCCTCGTAGAATGAGTTTGGGAGTGTTCCTCCCTCTGCTATATTTTGGAAGAGTTTGAGAAGGATAGGTGTTAGCTCTTCTCTAAATGTTTGATAGAATTTGCCTGTGAAGCCATCTAGTCCTGGGCTTTTCTTTGTTGGAAGATTTTAAATCACAGTTTCAATATCAGTGCTTGTGATTGGTCTGTTTATATTTTCTATTTCTTCCTGATTCAGTCTTAGCAGTTTGTGCATTTCTAAGAATTTGTCCATTTCTTCCAGGTTGTCCATTTTATTGGCATAGAGTTGCTTGTAGTAATCTCTCATGATCTTTTGTATTTCTGCAGTGTTAGTTGTTATTTCTCCTTTTCCATTTCTAATTCTATTGATTTGAGTCTTCTCCCTTTTTTTCTTGATGAGTCTGGCTAATGGTTTATCAATTTTGTTTATCTTCTCAAAGAACCAGCTTTTAGTTTTATTGATGTTTGCTATCGTTTCCTTCATTTCTTTTTCATTTATTTCTGATCTGATTTTTATGATTTCTTTCCTTCTGCTAACTTTGGGGTTGTTTTGTTCTTCTTTCTCTAATTGCTTTAGGTGCAAGGTTAGGTTGTTTATTCGAGATGTTTCCTGTTCTTAAGGTAGGATAGTATTGCTATAAACTTCCCTCTTAGAACTGCTTTTGCTGCATCCCATAGATATTGGGTCGTTGTGGCTTCATTGTCATTTGTTTCTAGGTATTTTTTGATTTCCTCTTTGATTTCTTCAGTGATCACTTCGTTATTAAGTAGTGTATTGTTTAGCCTCCATACGTTTGTATTTTTTACAGATCTTTTTCTGTAATAGATATCTAGTCTCATAGCGTTGTGGTCGGAATAGATACTTGATACAATTTCAGTTTTCTTAAATTTACCAAGGCTTGATTTGTGACCCAAGATATGATCTATCCTGGAGAATATTCCATGAGCACTTGAGAAAAATGTGTATTCTGCTGTTTTTGGATGGAATGTCCTATAAATATCAATTAAGTCCATCTTGTTTAATGTATCATTTAAAGTTTGTGTTTCCTTATTTATTTTCATTTTGGATGGTCTGTCCAAGGTGAAAGTGGGTTGTTAAAGTCCCCTACTATGAATGTGTTACTGTCGATTTTCCCTTTTATGGCTGTTAGTATTTACCTTATGTATTGAGGTGCTCCTATGTTGGGTCCATAAATATTTACAATTGTTACATCTTTTTCTTGGACCGATCCCTTGATCATTATGTAGTGTCCTTCTTTGTGTCTTCTAATAGTCTTTATTTTAAAGTCTATTTTGTCTGATATGAGAATTGCTACTCCAGCTTTGTTTTGGTTTCCATTTGCATGGAATATCTTTTTCCATCCCCTTACTTTCAGTCTGTATGTGTCTCTAGGTCTGAAGTGGGTCTCCTGTAGACAGCAGATATATGGGTCTTGTTTTTGTATCTGTTAAGCCAATCTGTGTCTTTTGGTGGGAACATTTAGTCCATTTACATGTAAGGTAATTATCGATATTATGCTCCTATTCCCATTTTCTTAATTGTTTTGGGTTTGTTATTGTAGGTCTTTTCCTTCTCTTGTGTTTCTTGCCTAGAGAAGTTCCTTTAGCAGTTGTTGTAGAGCTGCTTTGGTGGTGCTGAACTCTCTCAGCTTTTGCTTGTCTGTAAAGGTTTGAATTTCTCCATCAAATCTGAATGAGATCCTTGCTGGGTAGAGTAATCTTCATTGTAGGTTTTTCTCCTTCATCACTTTAGATATGTCCTGCCAGTCCCTTCTGGCTTGCAGAGTATCTACTGAAAGATCAGCTGTTAACCTTATGGGGATTCCTTTGTGTGTTATTTGTTGTTTTTCCCTTGCTGCTTTTAATATGTTTTCTTTGTATTTAATTTTTGACAGTTTGATTAATATGTGTCTTGGCATATTTCTCCTTGGATTTATCCTGTATGGGACTCTCTGTGCTTCCTGGACTTGATTAACTATTTCCTTTCCCATATTAGGGAAGTTTTCAACTATAATCTCTTCAAATATTTTCTCAGTCCCTTTCTTTTTCTCTTCTTCTTCTGGAACCCCTATAATTCGAATGTTGGTGTGTTTAATGTTGTCCCAGAGGTCTCTGAGACTGTCCTCAGTTCTTTTGATTCTTTTTTCTTTATTCTGCTCTGCAGTAGTTATTTCCAGTATTTTATCTTGCAGGTCACTTATCCATTTCTCTGCCTCAGTTATTCTGCTATTGATCCCATCTAGAGTATTTTTCATTTCATTTATTGTGTTGTTCATCATTGTTTGTTTCATCTTTAGTTCTTCTAGGTCCTTGTTAAATGTTTCTTGTATTTTGTCTACTGTATTTCCAAGATTTTGGATCATCTTTGCTATCATTATTCTGATTTCTTTTTCAGGTAGACTGCCTATTTCCTCTTCATTTGTTAGGTCTGGTGGGTTTTTATCTTGCTCCTTCATCTGTGTGTTTTTCTGTCTTCTCATTTTGCTTATCTTACTGTGTTTGACGTCTCCTTTTTGCAGGCTGCAGGTTCATAGTTCCCGTTGTTTTTGGTGTCTGTCCCCAGTGGCTAAGGTTGGTTCAGTGGGTTGGGTAGGCTTCCTGGTGGAGGGGACTAGTGCCTGTGTTCTGGTGGGTGAGGCTGGATCTTGTCTTTCTGGTGGGCAGGTCCACGTCTGGTGGTGTGTTTTGTGGTGTCTGTGGTCTTATTATTATTTTAGGCAGCCTGTGTGCTAATGGGTGGGGTTGTGTTCCTGTCTTGCTAGTTGTTTGGCATAGGATGTCCAGCACTGTAGCTTGCTGGTCGTTGAGTGAAGCTGGGTGCTGGTGTTGAGATGGAGATCTCTGGGAGATTTTTGCCATTTGATATTATGTGGATGTGGACCAGTGTCCTGAAGTTGGCTCTCCCACCTCAGAGGCACAGCACTGACTCCTCGCTGCATCACCAAGAGCCTTTCATCCACATGGCTCAGAATAAAAGGGAGAAAAAGTAGAAAAAAAGAATTAGAAGTAGAAAGAAAGGAGGGAGGGAGGGAGGGAAGGAGGGAGGAAGGAAGGAAGGAGGGAACAAGGAAAAAAAGAAAGAAAAATTAAAGTAAAATAAAATAAAGTAAGATAAAATATAATAAAGTTATTGAAAAAATAATTACTAAGAGAAAAAAACGGACGGATAGAACCCTAGGACAAATGGTGGAAGCAAAGCTATACAGACAAAATCTCACACAGAAGCATACACATACACACTCACAAAAAGAGGAAAAGGGGAAAAAATAATAAATCTTGCTCTCAAAGTCCACCTCCTTAATTTGGGATGATTGGTTGTCTATTCATGTATTCCACAGATGCAGGGCACATCAAGTTGATTGTGGAGCTTTAATCCGCTGCTTCTGAGGCAGCTGGGAGAGATTTCCCTTTCTCTTCTTTGTTCTCACAGCTCCTAGGGGCTCAGCTTTGGATTTGGCCCCGCCTCTGCGTGTAGGTCCCCGGAGGGCATCTGTTCTTTGCTCAGACAGGACGGGGTTAAAGGAGCCGCTGATTCTGGGCCTCTGGCTCACTCAGGCCTGGGGGAGGGAGGGGCACGGAGTGCGGGGTGAGCCTGCAGCGGCAGAGGGCGGACGTTTCACCAGCCTGAGGCGCGCCGTGCGTTCTCTCGGGGGAGTTGTTGCTGGATCCCGGGACCCTGGCAGTGGCGGGCTGCACAGGCTCCCTGGAAGGGGGGTGTGGATGGTGACCTGTGCTCACACACAGGTTTCTTGGTGGCGGCAGCAGCCTTAGCGTCTCATGCCTGTCTCTGGGGTCCGCGCTCTTAGCTGCGGCTCGCGCCCATCTTTGGAGCTCCTTTAAGCAGTGTTCTTAATCCCCTCTCCTTGCGCACCAGGAAACAAAGAGGGAAGAAAAAGTCCCTTGCCTCTTCGGCAGGTCCAAACTTTTCCCCGGGCTCCCTCCCGGCCAGCCGTGGTGCACTAACCCCTGCAGGCTGTGTTGACGCCGCCAACCCCAGTCCTTATTGTAGTTTTGATTTGCATTTCTCTTCCTGTTAGGTTTTGATTTTTATAGTGATCAGAAAAAATAAGTATGGTAAGTTTCACTGTGAAGATTACCATATTGGAGAGAAGTTCCAGTTCATGACATGTTTCACCTGACACAATTTCTGAAAGTTCGTTTCTGTATATGGTGTTAGAGAATGTCCTAATTGTATTCTTTTACATGTAGCTGTCCAGTTTTCCCAGCACCACTTACTGAAGAGACTGTCTTTTCTCCATTGTATATCCTTGCCCCCTTTTTCATAGATTAATTGACAATAGGTGCATGGGTTTATATCTGGGCTTTCTATCCTGTTCCATTGATCTATCTTTCTGTTTTTGTGCCAGTACCATACTGTCTTGATTTACTGTAGCTTTGTGGTATAGTCTGAAGTCAGGGAGTCTGATTCCTCCAGTTCCAGTCTTCTTTCTTAGGATTGCTTTGGTTATTCAGGGTCTTCCTTGTTTCCATACAAATTAAAACTTGTTCTAGTTCTGTGTAAAATGCCATTGGCATTTTGATAGGGATTACATTGAGTCTATAGATTGCCTTAGGTAGTATAGTCATTTTGACAATATTGATTCCCAGTCCAAGAACATGATATATCTTTTCATCTGTTTGTGTTATCTTTGATTTCTTTCATCAGTACCTTATATTGGGTTGGCCAGAATATTCATTTGGGTTTTTTTGTAACATCATATGGAAAAACCTGAATGAACTTTTTGGGCAACCCAGTAGTTTTCAGAGAACAGGTCTTTTGCCTCCTTAGGTAGGCTTATTCCTAGGTATTTTATTCTTTTTGATGCCATGGTAAATGGGATTGTTTCTTTGATTTCTCTTTCTGATCTTTTGTTGTCAGTGTATAGGAATGCAGGAGATTTCTGTGTATCAATTTTGTATGCTGCAACTTCACTGAATTCATTGATGAGCTCTAGTAGCTCTGGTAGCATCTTTAGGATTTTCTCTGTTTAGTATCATGTCATCTGCAAACTGTGACAGTTTTACTTCTTTTCCAATTTTTATTCCTTTTATTTCTTTTTTTTCTTAGATTGCCGTAGCTAGGACTTCAAAACTATATTGAATAAAAGTGGCAAGAGTGGACATTTTTGTCTTTTTCCTGATCTTAGAGGAAATGCTTTCAGCTTTTCACTGTTGAATATGATGTTGGCTGTGAGTTTGTCATAACATATATGGCCTTTATTATGTTGAGGTAGGTTCCCTCTATGCCCACATTCTGGAGAGTTTTTATCATAAATAGGTGTTGGATTTTGTCAAAAGGTTTTTCTGCATCTATTGAGATGATCATATGGTTTTTATTCTTTAATTTGTTAATGTCATATCACACTGATTTGCAGATATTGAAAATTCTCTGCATCCCTGGTATAAATCCCACTTCATCGTGGTGTATGATCCTTTTAATGTATTGTTGGATTTGGTTTGCTAGTATTTTGTTGAGGATTTTTGTGTCTGTTCATCAGTGACATTGGCCTGTAATTTTATTTTTTTGTGGTGTCTTTGATTCTGTATCAGGGTGATGGTGGCCTCATAGAATGAGTTTGGGAGTGTTCTTCCTCTACAGTATTTTAGAAGAGTTTTAGGAGGATAGGTGTTAGCTCTTCTCTAAATGTTTGATAGAATTTGCCTGTGAAACCATCTGGTCCTGGACTTTTTGTTTGTTTGGAAGTTTTTAAATCACAGTTTCAATTTCAGTACTTGTGATTGGTCGGTTCCTATTTTCTGTTTCTTCCTGATTCAGTTTTGGAATGTTGTACCTTTCTGAGGATTTGTCCATTTCTTCTAGGTTGTCCATTTTATTGGCATACAGTTGCTTGTAGTAGTCTCTTATGATCCTTTGTATTTCTGTGGTGTTTGTTGTAATTTCCCCTTTTTCACTTCTAATTTTATTGATTTGAGCCCGCTCCCTTTTTTTCTTGATGAGTCTGGCTGAAGGTTTATTAATGTTGTTTATCTTTTCAAAGAACCAGATTTTAGTTTCATTGATCTTTTCTATTATTTTCTTCCTCTCTATTTTACTGATTTCTGCTCTGATCTTTATGATTTCTTTCTTCGAATTCTGGGTTTTGTTGTTGTTCTTTTCTCTAGTTGCTTTAGGTGTAAGGTTAGTTGTTTATTTGGGGTTTTTCTTGTTTCCTGAGGCAAGATAGTATTGCTATAAACTTTCCTCTTAGAACTGCTTTTGCTGCATCCCACTGGTTTTGGGTTATCATGTTATCATTTTCATTTGTCTCTAGGTATTTTTTGATTTATTCTTTGATCTCTTCAGTGATCCATCGGTTTAGTAGCTTATTGTTTGGCCTCCACGTGTTTGTGATTTTTTACAGTTTTTTTTCTTGTAGTTGCTTTCTAATCTCATAGCGTTGTGGTTGGAAAAGATGCTTGATATGATTTCAATTTTCTTAAATTTATTTAGGCTTGCTTTATGGCCCAGCATGTGATCTATCATGGAGAATGTTCTATGTGCATTTGAAACTAATGTGTATTCTGCTGCTTTCAGATTATGCTCTATAAATTTTCAGTAAGTCCATCTGGTCTAATGTGTCATTTAAGGTCTGTGTTTCCTTATTGATTTTCTCTCTAGGTGGTTAGTCCCCCACTATTACTGTGTTACTGTCAATTTGTCTTTTTATGTCTGTTAGCATTTGCCTTATATATTGAGGTGCTCCTATGTTGGGTGCATAAATATTTACAATTGTTACATCTTATTCTTGGATTGATCCCATGATCATTATGTAGTGTCCTTCTTTGTCTCTGTAACAGTCTTTATTTTGAAGTCTATTTTTCTGATACGAGTATTGTTACTCCAGCTTTCTTTTGATTTCTATTTTCATGGAATACCTTTTTCATACCCTCACTTTCAGTCTGTATGTGTCCCTAGATCTGAAGTGGGTCTCCTGTAGACAGCAAATATATGGGTCTTGTTCTTGTATCCATTCAGCCAGTCTATGCCTTTTGGTTGGAGCATTTAATCCATTTACATTTAATAATTTAAGGTAATTACTGGTATATATGTCCTTATTGCCATTTTGTTCATTGTTTTGGTAGGTGTTTTTTTCTTCCTCTTTTTTCTCTCTTCTTGTGATTTGATGACTATCTTTATTTTTATTTTTTCATTAATTTATTTGGCTGTGCCGGATCTTACTTGCAGCATGTGGGGTCTTCATTGCCACGTGCTGGATATTTAAGTTGTAGCATGCAGGATGTTTAGCTGTGGCATGCAGGCTCTTAGTTTCAGCATGCAGGATCTAGTTCCCTGACCAGGGATCAAACTTGGGCCCCCTGCACTGGGAGCACAGAGTCTTAACCACTGGACCACCAGGGAAGTCCCCAATGACTATCTTTAGTGTTGTGTTTGGATTGCTTTTTCTTTTGTATGTGTATCTACTGTAGATTTTTGATTTGATGTTCCTATGAGGTTTTGGTATAGCAGTCTATATACATACAAGATTGTTTTAAGTTGCTGGCCTCTTAATTTCAAATGCATTTCCAATATCCCGCATTTGTACTCTCCTCTTTTCACGATTGATGGTTTTGATATCATGTTTGTGTGGATGATGTCCTTCCTTTACTGTATGTTTGCCTTTACCAGTGAGCTTTCCCATTCCTAATTTTCTTGTTTCTAGTTGTGGCCTTTTCTGCCTGGAGAAGTTCCTTTAGCATTTGTTGTAAAGCTGGTTTGGTGTTGCTGAATTCTCTTAGCTTTTGCTTGTCTGTAAAGCTTTTGATTTCTCCCTTGTATCTGAACAAGAGCCTTGCTGGGTAGAGTATCCTTGGTCATGGGTTTTTCCCTTTTATCACTTTAAATATATTGTGCCACTCCCTTCTATCCTGCAGATTTTCTGCTGAAAAATCAGTTGATAACCTCATGGATATTCCCTTGCATGTTAATTTTTAGCTTTTCCCTTTTTGCTTTTAATATTTTCTCTTTGTCTTTAATTTTTGTCAGTTTGATTAATATGTGTGTCAGTGTGTTCCTCCTTGATTTATCCTGTATTGGACTTTCTGCACTTCCTAGATTTGAGTGTTTCCTTTCCCATGTTGGGGAAATTTTCAGCTATTGTCTTCTCAAATATTTTCTCGGCCCTTTCTCTTTTTCTTCTCCTTCTTGGATCTCTAATATGACTTTTGGTGTATTTAATATTGTCCCAGAGGTCTCTGAGAGTGTCCTCATTTCTTTTCATTCGTTTTTCATTATTCTGTCCCACAATGGGGACAGTGGTGGCAATGATTTCCACCACTCTATCTTCCAGCTCACTTAGTTGTTCTTCTGTCACATTTATTCTGCTATTGATTCCTTCTAGTGTGTTTTTCATTTCAGTTATTGTATTGTTTGTCTGTTTGTTCTTTAAATCTTTTTGTTAAACATTTCTTGTATTTTCTCAGTCTGTGCCTCCTTTCTTTTTCTGAGATCTTGGATCGTCTTTACTACCATTACTCTGATCTCTTTTTTTTGTTATGATTTTTGGGTGCATTGGGTCTTCATTGCAGCACATGGGATTTTCATTGCAGTATGCAGGATCTTCATTGTGGTGTGCAGGCTCTTTGTTGTGGCACGTGGGCTTCTCTCTAGTTGTGGCACATCAGCTTCTCTCTAGTTGTGGCATGTGGGTTTTCTCTCTCTAGTTGTGGTGCACTGGCTCCAGAGTGGGTGGGCTCTGTAGTTGTAGTGTGTGGGCTCCAGACTGCATGGACTCTGTAGTTTGTGGCACACGGGCTCTCTAGTTGAGGTGCGCAGGTTCAGTAGTGTGCCACACAGGCTTAGTTGCTCTGCGGCATGTGGGATCTTAGTTCCTGATCAGGGATCGAACCCACCTCCCCTGCTTTGGAAGGCAGATCCTTTACCACTGGACCACCAGGGAAGTCCCCTGATGTCTTTTTCAGGTAGATTGCCTATCTTCACTTCACTTAGTGGTTCTTCTGGGGTTTTATCTTGCTCCTTTGGAACATGTTTCTCTGCCATCTCGTTTTTTTCTGACTTCCTGTGTTTGTGGTCTCCTTTCTGCAGGCTGCAGGATTATAGGTCCTCTTGTTTCTGGTGCCTGCCCCCTGGTGGGTGAGGTTGGTCCAGGGGTTTGTGCAGGCTTCCTGGTGGGATGGACTGGTGCCTGCTCACTGGTGGGTGGAGCTGCATCTTTTTCCTCTGGTGGGCAGGGCTGTGTCAAGGGGTGTGTTGAGAGGTGGTTGTGAGCTCAGTACAACATTAGGCAGTCTGTCCATTGATGGGTAGGGCTGTGCTCCCCATCTGCTCGTTGTTTGGCCTGAGGCGTCCCAGCATTGGAGCCTGCAGGCCTTTGGTTGGGGCCGGGTCTCAGTGCCAAAATGGCGACCTCCAAGAGACCTCACACTGGTCAATATTCTCTAGTGCCTCTGCCACCTGTGTACTTGTCCCCACAGTGAGCCACAGCCAACCCCCACCTCCCCAGGAGACCCTCCAGAACCCACAGGCAAGTCTAGCGCAGACTCCTATGGAATCACTGCTTTGTGTTGGGTCCCAGTGCATGTGAAATCTTATGTGCGCCCTGAAAGAGTGGAGTCTCTGTTTCCCTCAGTCCCGTAGAGCTCCTGCATTCAAGCCCCACTGGCCTTCAAAACCAAATGCTCTGGGGGCTCCTCTTCCTGATGCCAGACCTTCAGGCTTGGGAGGCTGACATGGGGCTCAGAACTCTCACGCCTGTGGGAGAACCTCTGCAATGTAATTATTTTCCAGTTTGTGGGTCACCCATCCAGTGAGTATAAGATTTGATTGTATCGTGAAAGCACCCCTCTCACTGTCTTGTTGTGGCTTCTTCCTTGTCTTTGGATTTAAAATATCTTTTTGGTAGGTTCCGATCTTTTTTGCCCATGGTTCTTCAGCAGTTAGTTGTGATTTTGGTGTTTTGGTGACAGGAGGTGAGCTCAACTCCTTCTACTCCACCATCTTGTCCTGAATTGAGAGGCTGCTTTTAGTTTAGACGCGTGGTGCCTCTTTCCTCAGTGTGTGCTGGCTGTTACTCCCTCTATATGGGGTATGTGGGTGCAACGCTCTGTGCCCCCTCCTGGTATGGCAGGGGCAGCAACTGGCACCTGCCCACGGGTCTCCCAGCAGTAGTAGCAGCCCACGCACTCCTGGGACAGCACTTGGTGCCCCCTCATGGGTCCCGTAGCAGCAGCAGTGACCCGCACACTCCTGGGCAGCAGGGGCAGCGGTTGGTGTCTGCTCCTGTGTCTCCCAGCAGTGGCGAGTGCACATGCACTCCTACGATAGCAGGGGCAGTGATTGGCGCCCGCTGCCATGTTTCCCAGCAGCAGCAGCAGCCCACACACTCCCAGAACAAAGGGGGCAGCGAGCAGAGCCCACTCATGGGTCTCTTAGCATTGGCAGCAGCCCATGTCCGCCTCTGGAGCCCACGATGGAGGCGGTGGCTTGCACCCGCCCCTGGAGCTCATGTAGGTAGTGTCCTGCTGCCTGAGAGTGTGCACAGGGAAAGAAGCTCCTATGGTGGTCTCACCCCTCTCCTTATGCCCCCACCCCCAACAATGGTGCCTTGTCTCTCTGACAGGCCCAGACTTTTTCCCAGTGCACCCTCAGTTGCCACAGCCCAGTCTCTTCAGGCTGTCTCCATGCAGACAACCCTGGTCCTCTCCCTGGCTGCGACTGCCAAAGCCTGAGCTTTGGCACCAAGCCTCCACCAGCACTGGTGGATGAGCACCTCAGGCTGGGAAGCACAGGGTGGTGGTACCAACAATCTGTGCAGGTCACTCTCCATTTTGCCTTCTGAAGACTGGTTACTGCACTCTCCTTTGAGGCTCTGAAGTTCCCCCTCTGTCCAGGCTGATCTCCCTGCCCTTGCGGGTACTTCCCAGAATGTGGGAACCTTTCCTCCTTCACAGCTCCCTCCCTGGGGTGCAGGTCCCATTCTGATTCCTTTCTCTCTGTTTTTTTTTTCCTTTCGTTTTCCTTTTGTCCTATCCAGTTACGTGGAGGTTTTCTTGCCCTTGTGGAATTCTGAGGTCTTCTGCCAGTGTTCAGTAGCTGTTCTGTGTGAATTGTCCCACTTGTAGATGTGTTTTTTATGTATTTGCGGGAGGAGGTGAGCTCCACATTCTACTCCTCTGCCACCTTGATTCCTTCCCCCCCAAGAATTCGTATGTATAATTTTAAACCTTCTCATCCAGAAATCAGAGCTGTCTCTCCGTTTGTTCAATTATTCATATGTCTCCATACGTTTGTTTTCTTCATATTGATCTTTTATATTTTTTTACATTTTGCTTCTACGTATCTTATCATTTAAGTTCCTATTATAGTTTCTTTTTCCTTGCAGCTTAGTTGCAGAGGTTTGAGGGAATCATGCTCATCGGTCTGTACATGGCTTCATGCTCACTTGTATTTTTCTGTTCATTTGGTTATTCATTAGTTATCAGTTGTTCTACCATTGTGTGTGTGTATGTTTGATTAGACTAGGCTGTGCTTTCTAGAATGGCTGTGTCAGTGTCGGTGGTCTTCCTGGTGTCACACTTTGCAGTGTGCATCTTTAGGGGTCATCAGATACCTCAGTGGCGAATTCCATGCAGGTGTGGAAACCCTTTCTCTGCAGGTCCCTTTTCCCCAGGATCTTGGCTCCTTGCTTCCTAGCTGCCTTGGTAAACCTGAGCTCCAGTTAGGTCTCCCCATTCGAGTGAGACTGTGTCAACCCTTAGTTCACTGTTGGACTCTGTTGGACCTCTTTGCCCTGCACTGTGAATTAGTAAACGCTCTGTGGATTAAAGCTGTGGAAGAGGTCCAGCTCACCTCTGAGAATTTCTTTCCTCTCACCAAGGTCCTGACTACCTTGGTTGATCTCTGATACCTTCAAACAGGTTTGTTTTGTTTTCATGGGGGTGTTGTCACGTCCCAGCTTTTATTGTTGGGCAAGCCAGGTATTAGCCACTCTGTCATAGCCAAGTGCAAGCCCCTCCAATCATTAGCTTTTTAAAAAAATTAATTTATTTTATTTATTTAGTTTTGGCTGCATTGAGTCTTTGTTGCTGCACATGGGCTCTCTCTAGTTGCGGTGAGTGCGGGCTACTCTTTGTTGCAGTGCGTGGGCTTCTTATTGCTGTGGCTTCTCTTATCGTGGAGCAAGGGCTCTAGGCATGCAGGCTTCAGTAGTTGTGGCACTCAGGCTCAGTGGTCGTGGCATGCGGGCTCTAGAGCGCAGGCTCAGTAGTTGTGGCGCACGGGCTTAGTTGTTCTGTGGCATGTGGGATCTTCCTGGACCAGGGCGCGAACCCATGTCCCCTGCATTGGCTGGCAGATTCTTAACCACTGTGCCACCCAATCATTAGCTTTTAATTAGTTAAGCTACACTGTGTCCTTCCACTTGAAGTCGTGGTTGTGATCACATTTTTATCAATTGGGCAGTTAAAAATAAGGAAATAAATTGTCCTAAAATATGAAAGCCAGGTTATGTGCTCAAGATTGCATGACTAGGAAGACATCTGCTTTAAGAATTTGGGATTTTTGGAGCCTACTAATGGACAATCTAACATTGTGGAATAGGTCTCTACTCTCTTCTTTGACAAAATCCACTTTTTTCATGGTCCTCACAGGTACCAAGGCTCAGATACTGATCTGAAACTCAAGATGTAGAAAGGACACATACTCTTTCACAAAATAACCCAGAAGATGTGCCTGGGGAATTATTAAGGCAGAGGAAAGGACTTAAGTATCTAATAGGTAATGAGATTTCCTCCATTCTCTGAATCTGGAGGGATTCCTCTCTTCTGGCTGAACCTAGTGGAGCTGAATCACAGACAGCTTCTGTCGGAAGCTGTGCTCAAGCCCTCAGGGTGTGGACGGTAGGAAACCTGTTAACATGAGTCCCTCTGGGGCCTGGGAAGAGAGAGGTTGGAGGAGGTTTCCCTGCTGAGTGTGACAGGTGGCCATGTGTGACCCTGAGGGTTTAGCATGAGCACGTTTGCTGGAAATTGAACTATTGTAACCTAATTGTACGAACTAGGCATACAAATTGGAGAAGTGTGTCCTCAGTTCAGCATGGCAGACTCTGCATGGCTGGAATATTATTTGTTAAAAATAAACATAAACAAATATGTCTGTAATGTTATATGAACAGTTCGAAGTCAAGGATGCATCTTCCCTATTCCCTACGTGCCTAATTGGCTTTAGGGATCCCGGGCTTCAGACAGGACCATTCTGGGTTCTAACCAGACCATCTCATGGGTGCATCTGGTCAGCAGACTCCAGCGTTTTTCAAGGTCTGTCTTGGGAAGGCAGGCTTTCCCTTTGCACGGTGGGGAACTACCCAAACGTGGAAAGGGCGTTCAGGAGATCTGGAGCACTCGTGAATGACAGATTCCCCCACAGATGGAGATCTCAGGGACAGAAAGCAGCAAAAATTGACTGCCTCTGATCTTAAAAGAAAAAGGAAAGCAGAGAAAATAAATCTTAAAAAAATACAGAAACACACAGGCCGTGGTACTTATCACCTGTTGAAGGGTTATTCCATGCCAAGCCCCTTAAAGCCTTACCACCACCCTTCGAGGCAGGCATTACCATGCTCATTTCAGAGAGGAACAAGCTGAGGCATTAAGAGGTGAAGTAGACTGTCCCAGGTCCCGCTGGTGGTGTGTGGCAGAACCAGGATGATGCACAGGTGTCCCCCTCTGAAACCTGGGCTTCTCACCAGCATGCCAGACTGTCTCTCCTTTTTGATGTGGAGCTCAGTGGCCAGAGGCTTTCATTGTTCAGTGCTGGTGTTTATAATTATGACAAAGTTAAATGGTGACTCTGACAAAAAAGGCCAGCAGATGTGCTGTGGATAGAAAGATTTCCACTAAACGTGGAAAGCTTTTTTTTAATTTTTGCACTTTCTAGAGAAAATTTAAATATATTTTAAAAATTCATGTATGTGGATAACTTTTGTGACAAATGATAGAATGTTCCACAATTGTTCTATGAATGCACACGAGTTGTGGCATTTTATATAAATTACATTGCAGCGGAGATTCTCACAAATACGGGGAGGGAGGAGGTGACCATTTACTAGTGTCCATGGAAAATAGAAAAAGACCTGTATTTTTGACCTCAAGCACTGCTCCCTGTACAAAATTTCATTCTGTGTGGATCAGAGTTAAGCAACAACCAGCACAGGAACCAGCTGGCAACAGGCCCGGGATCTAAGATGGTACATGAACTACGTGAACTTTCCCAGGCTTTGTGGAAAATCTGCCCATTAGAAGCTAAAATGTCCTATTGGTCCAATTTTAGAACTTTCCCTTGGAGTCTTTACAGAGTGCCAGAAATCTGGGGGGTGGCGAGTGTAAGGGGTTACAGGGGGCTCTGTCTGACCCACAGGTGGAATGGCGCTCAGTCTGGCCTGTGTCTGTGCTCGTTAGCCTCATGGCTTTTCTGGCCTCAGTTTTGTGGCCATTTTTGTCACTTTCCTGGCCTTGATTTTCCTCCACTATTAAATAAAAGTTACTGTGACACAGATGTCTTTATTTCTGGGCTGTAGGGAATTTTAACACACTAATGTGCTTTTTAAAATACCCAAGGAGTGGGGGAGAGTTTGTAATATTTCTTAAACTTATCACACCACGAAGGTCCTCGTTTTCTGACCTTGATGAGAGGTTGGTGTTCCACGGAACACTTTTGGGAAGCAGTGGGCTGCAGAGAGTTCTAAAGACTTAATTCTGATGTTCTACATTTGTTCTGAAGGTGATAATGTCTCTCTTTTTTGTATTCAGAAACATTTACCTTGTACTGTAACATGGTGGGTCAACTTAGGTACAATAAGAAAAGCAGAACAGGAAGCAAAGGAAAACGTCCACTCATTCATTCAACAAACATGGGATGTCCACTAAGAGCCATGTATTATGCCCGCTCTTGGTGTTAGATTGTAGAGACGTGAATCATCATTTGGAGGTCTGCTAGAGTAGTTGTTTGCCATCTGCGATTTCCAAGGAGTCCTGAGTGCCCAGTCTTTGAGACTCTGGATCCATTACACTGGGTTGAGTAGGAGAGAGTGCTGTGACAATAACTCGACAGTTATTGTCACAATAAGACAGAACAGCCAGAAACACTAAATAAAGCCAGGAAAACCACTTACCTATTCAGGGAAAACTGGAAAAATTTATCCCAAGGTGTTAATAGTGATTACCACTAGGTGTTGTAATTATGGCAACTTTTGTGATTTTATTTTTTAAATTATTTTTTAAAAAATGAACATGTTTACCTTTTGTAACAAGAGAAGAATAAATGAGCTGTATTTGGTGTTTTTAAAATTATGGCTAGGACATTGATCTAAGTGACAAGTCCATTTCAGAATAATGAAGTTTCAAGGAAAAGTGGTAAAGGAAAAGGAGATAGGTAAAGGATTTGATATTTCGTTTTTAAGTAGCGAGAAAAGAGCAGGGAGTTAAAATATTTGGTGCTCTCACCTGAAATCCTATAGGAGCGTTTACCAATGGTGAGTAAATGGTGAGCTTTCTCCCCAGCACTGGGTGAACCCCCTAAAGGGACATATGCTCTCAGCCAGCCCTCCATGGCAGGAGGAAGATTCCCCAAGTTCTGTCCCGGCCCCTCCTTCCCCCAGTGATGCCTGCTCTTCATCTTTCCTCAATATCTCAATATCCAGGTGAATGGCCAAAACAACTCACATACCCATCTCCAGTGACCCATCCCTTCAGCTACCCACTGCCAAGGCCACACTGTAAACCTTGCAGTTAGTTACCTGGAATTACTCATCTCAGAAAACTGTAACTCAGGCACCCCGTTCTCTGACCGCAGTCTCCTGTCCTCCCAGCTGAGCACTCCTTCTTTCTCTTCTCTTTGGCTTCATCACAGCCTGCATATGTTTGGTCTTCCCCAACCTCAACTGTGCTCCAGTCAACACCATCTCGTCCCTCACATTGGCTCCAAGAGCGTCTCTCTCTCTGTTAATGTCCACCTCTCTACTTCACTGTCCCGCTCTCCAGCCCAACTACTGAGAAAGTCACACAGCCTCGCAGAGCAATGGGCACAGACTTGTGTTCTCTGACCTCAAGGGGACCCTCACACAGCCTCGCATGGAAGCTCATCTTCCATTCTTTGACAGCGATGTGAAATCCTCACAACTTGAATATAGTCCCAAGCTCTCCTTTTCCCTACTCTGTTTAAAGCAAACAATGTCCTCTTCTCTTTTCCAAAGAAACTAGTGGTCATTGGGCAGAACTCCCTCACCTTCCTGCATGTCCCTCTACTGATTGATTTGTATCCTCCATCCTCACAGAGCACTGAGCTGAGCTTCCTATGCTTTATAGCATGTTCCCACTAGCTATCTATTTTACACGTGGCAGTGTATAATATGTTAATCCTGATCTCCCAATTGGTCCCACCCTCCCCTTCCTGCCCTGGTGTCCACATGTCCATTCTCCGTGATGTCCTAGATGGGTGGGATGGCTGGGGGTGGGAGAGAGGTCTAAAAGGGAGGTGATATATGTATACGTATAGCTGATTCACTCCATTGTATAGCAGAAACTAACACAACATTGTAAAGCAATTATACTCCAATAAAAAAAAATCACGAGACTTGAAAGATGAAAAAGTTGTCTTTTCGTCTTGTTTATGGTTTCCTTTGCTGTGCAAAAGCTTTTAAGTTTAATTAGGTCCCATTGTTTATTTTTGTTTATATTTTCATCACTCTGGGAAGTGGGTCAAAAAAGATCTTGCTGTGATTTATGTCAAATAGTGTTCTGCCTATGTTTTCCTCTAAGAGTTTTATAGTGTCCAATCTTACATTTAGGATTTTAATCCACTTTGAGTTTATTTTTGTGTGTGGTTAGGAAGTGTTCTAATTTCATTCTTTTACATGTAGCTGTCCAGCTTTCCTAGGACCACTTACTGAAGAGACTGTCTTTTCTCCATTGTATGTTTGTGCCTCCTTTGTCGTAAATTAGGTGACCATATGTGCATGGGTTTATCTCTGGGCTTTCTATCCTGTACCATTGATCTATATTTCTGTTTCTGTGCCAGTACCATACTGTCTTGATTACTGTAGCTTTGTAGTATATTTTGAAGTTCCAGAGCCTAATTCCTCCAGCTCCATTTTTCTTTCTCAAGATTGCTTTGGCTCTTCAGGGTCTTCTGTGTTTCCATATAAGTTGTAAAATTTTTGGTTCTAATTCTGTAAAGAATGCTGTTGGTAATTTGATAGGGCTTGCATTGAATCTGTAGATTGCTTTGGTTAGCATAGTCATTTTCACAGTGTTGATTCTTCCAATCCACGAACATGGTATATCGCTCCATCTGTTTATGTCATCTTTAATTTCTTTCCTCAGTGTTCTATAGTTATCTGAGTACAGGTCTTTTGCCTCCTTAGGTAGAGTTATTCCTAGGTATTTTATTCTTTTTGTTGTGATGGTAAATGGGATTGTTTCCTTAAGTTCTCTTTCTAATCTTTTGTTGTTAGTGTATAGGAATTCAAGAGATTTTTGTGCACTAATTTTGTATCCTGAAACTTTACCAAATTCATGGATTAGTTCTAGTAGTTTTGTTTACAAAAGTTTATTCTTAAATGTACAGTAGGTTCCAAGACACCACTGCATTCTAGCTATAGGTGGCAACAGATGTATGGCAGGGAATCCAAATGTTTAATCCAGATGTTTAAACAGGAATGGAATTAAGAATCATCATTGCCTCGGGCACAAGGAACAGCTTACTTTTTGCCAGGTTTCTTAAGACTTTCCCTGCCGCCTTTGCTTTTAGCTCCTTGAGTTTCTTTTGCTCCTCCTTCTATCTCTGCTTAAATGCCTTATCTTCCTCGTCCATCTCCTTGGCTTGCTTCTTGGGCTGCTTCAGGGGCTTCTATTTGCCACCTTTGCAGCCCAACATGGTGCCTGCCACCCCTTCCCCAGACCCTGCCACGCTGCTTCCCTGGTGGTGGAGTGGTTAAGAATCTGCCTGCCAATGCAAGGGGCACAGGTTTGAGCCTTGGTCTGGGAATATCCCACATTCTGTGGAGCAACTAAGCCCGTGTTCCACAACTACTCAGCCTGTGGTCTAGAGCCCGTGAGCCACAACTATTGAACCTGAGCACCACAGTTACTGAAGCCCATGCGCCTAAAACCCATGTTCCACAAGAGAAACCGCCACAACGAGAAGCCCGCACACTGCAACGAAGAGTAGCCCCCACTGGCCACGACTAGAGAAAGCCCCCACACAGCAACGAAGACTCAATGCAGCCAAAAATAAATAAATAATAAATTTTTAAAAAGTTCTCAACACAAGAAAAAACAACGTATAACTATGTGAAGTGATGTGTATAAAAAGAATCTTTAGGGTTTTCTATGTATAGTATCACGTCATCTGCAAAAGTGACAGTTTTCTTTTCCAATTTGTATTCCTTTTATTTCTTTTTCTTCTCTGATTGCTGTGGCTAGGACTTCCTAAACTGTGTTGAACAAGAGTGGTGAGAGTGGACATCCTTGTCTTGTTCCTGATCTTAGTGGAAATGCTTCTAGTTTTTCCCCATTGAGAATGATGTTTGCTGTGGGTTTGTCATATATGGCCTTTGTGATGTTGAGGTAGGTTCCCTCTATGCCCATTATCTGGAAAGTTTTTATCATAAATGGGTGTTGAATTTTGTCAAAAGCTTTTCTGCATCTATTGAGATCATATGTTTTTTATTTCTTAATTTGTTAATATGGTGTATCACATTGATTGATTTGTGTATATTGAAGAATCCTTGTATTCCTGGGATAAATCCCACTTGATCATGTGTATGATCCTTTTAATGTGTCGTTAGATTCTGTTTGCTAGTATTTTGTTGAGGATTTTTGCATCTATGTTCATCAGTGGTATTGGTCTGTAATTTTCTTTTTTTGTGACATCTTTGTCTGGTTTTGGTAGCAGGGTGATGGTGGCCTTATAGAACAAATTTGGGATTGTTCCTCTCTCTGAAATTTTTTGGAACAGTTTGAGAAGGGTAGGTGTTAGCTCGTCTTTTGGAAGAGTTTGAGAAGGGTAGGTGTTAGCTCTTCTCTAAACGTTTAATAGAATTCATGTGTGAAGCCATCTGGTTCTAGACTTGTTTGTTGGAAGATTTTTAATTACAGTTTCAATTTCATTACTTGCGATAGGTTTGTTTATATTTTGTAATTCTTCCTGGTTCAGTCTTGGAAAATTGTTCCTTTCCAAGAATTTGTCCATTTCTTCGTGGTTGTCCATTTTATTGACATATAGTTGTTTGTAGTAGTCTCTTATAATCTTTTGTATTTCTGCGGTGTCAGTTATGATTTCCCCTTTTTCATTTCTAATTTTATTGATTTGCATCCTCTCCCTTTTTTTCTTGATGAGTCTGGCTAAAGGTTTATCAATTTTGTTTACCTTCTCAAAGAACCATGTTTTAGTTTTATTGGTCTTTGCTACCGTTTTCTTTGTTCCTATTTCATTTATTTCTGCTCTGATGTTTATGATTTCTTTCCTTCTACTGATTTGGGTTTTCTTTGTCCTTCTTTCTCTATCTGTTTTAAGTGTAGGGTTAGATTGTTTATCTGAGATTTTTCTTGTTTCCTGAGGTGAGATTGAATTGCTATATACTTGCTTCTTAGAACTGCTTTTGCTGCGTCCCATAGGTTTTGGGTTATCGTGTTTTCATTGTCAGTTGTTTCTATGTATTCTTTTATTTCCTCTTTGATTTCTTCAGTGATCTCTTAGTTATGTATTAGCGCACTGTTTAGCCTCCATGTATTTGTGTTTTTTTACAGTTTTTTCCTGTAACTGATTTCTAATCTCATAGCGTTGTGGTTGGAAGAGATGCTTGATACAATTTCAGTTTTCTTAAATTTTCTGAGGCTTGATTTGTGACCCAAGATGTGATTTGTCCTGGAGAATGTTCCATGTGCACTTGAGAAGAAAGTGTATTCTGCCACTTTTGGGGGGAATGTCCTCTAAATGTCAATTAAATCTATCTCATCTATTGTGTCATTTAAAGCTTTTGTTTCCTTATTTATTTTCTGTTTGGATAATCTGTCCATTGGTGTAAGTTGGGTGTTAAAGTCCCCTACTATTATTGTGTTATTATCAATTTCTCCTTTTATGGTTGTTAGCATTTGCCTTATGTATCTCTTATAACAGTCTTTATTTTAAAGTCTGTTCTGTCTGATATGAATATTGCTACTTCAGCTTTCTTTTGATTTCCGTTTGCATGGAATATCTTTCTCCATCCCCTCACTTTCAGTCTGTATGTGTCCCTAGGTCTGAAGTGGGTCTCTTGTAGACAGCATATGCATGGATCTTGTTTTTGTATCCATTCAGCCAGTCTGTGTCTTTTATTTGGGGCACTTAATCCATTTACATTTAAGGTAATGATTGATATGTATGTTCCTATTACCATTTTCTTAATTATTTTAAGTTTGTTTTTGTGAGTCTTTTTCTTGCCTTGTGTTACCCGCCTAAAGAAGTTCCTTTAGCCTTTGTTGTAAAGCTGGTTTGGTGGTGCTGGGTTCTCTTAGCTCTTGCTTGTCTGTAAAGCTTTCAATTTCTCTGTCAAATCTGAATGAGATCCTTGATGGGTAGAGTAATCTTGGTTGTAGATTTTTCTCTTTCATCATTTTAAGTATATCCTGCCATTCCCTTCTGGACTGCAGAGTTTCCACTGAAAAATCAGCAAATAACCTTATGGGGATTCTCTTGTATGTTATTTTTTGCTTTTCCCTTGCTGCTTTTAATATTTTTTGAGTTTCATTTTCGTTAGTTTGATTAATATGTAACTTGGTATGTTTCTATTAGAGTTTCTCCTGTATGGGACTCTCTGTACAGAATAGATTTGGGTGGCTATTTCCTTTCCCATGTTAGGGAAGTTTTCATGATAATCTCTTTGAGTATTTTCTCAGACCCTTTTTCTCTTCCTTCTTCTGGGACCCCTATGATTCGAATGTTGGTGTGTTTAGTGTTGTCCCAGAGGTCTCCGAGATTGTCTTCAATTCTTTTCATTCTTTTTTCTTTATTCTGCTCCTTGGCAGTTATTTCTCTCATTATGTCTTCCAGCTCACTTATTCGTTCTTCTGCCTCAGTTATTCTGTTATTGATTCCGTCTAGTGTATTTTTCATTTCAGTTATTGTGTTCATTTCTGTTTGTTCTTTAGTTCTTCTAGGTCTTTTTTAAACATTTATTGTATTTCGTCAATCTGTGCCTCCATTCCATTTCCAAGATTCTGGATCATCTTTACTATCATTACTCTGAATTCTTTTTCAGGTAGGTTGCCTATTTCCTCTTCATTTATTTGGTCTTGTAGTTTTTTACCTTTCTCATTCATCTATAATATTTTTTTGTCATCTCACTTTTTTGTTGTTGTTGTTGGGTGGGATTGTGTTCCTGTTTTACTGGTTGTTTGGCCTGAGGAGTCCAACTCTGGAGTTTGTAGGCTGGTGGGTAGAGCCGGGTCTTGGTGCCGAGATGAGGACCTCCAGGAGACCTCACTCGATGAATATTCCCTGGGGTCTAAGGTTCTCTGTTAGTCCAGTGGTTTGGACTTGGAGCTCCCACCACAGAAGCTCAGGGCCGACCCCCAGCTCGTGAACCAAGATCCCACAAGCCGTGCACTATGGGGGGAAAAAAAAGCAGAACAATAACAAAGAGTAAAAAAGAAAGTAAGATTAGAAAAGTAACAGGTATGTTAGAAAAAAATATATAGATGAAACAACAACTGGAAGGTAAAACACAACCACAGTAGTAAAACAGAGGAAAAAAAAAAGCCAGAAAAGGCCTTGGCTGTGGGAGGCTGGGCTTAGGCAGGGTCAGAGTTTAGGCAGTGGGCGGGGCTAAGGCTTAGGACACGTGCAGCTGGGAAAGGCCCTGGGGTGGTTGGGGGCGGGGCTTAGGCTCAGCATGCTCCAAGGTGCCTCAGAGGGCAGAGGACCAGGCCCAGGACCCCAGCAGGCTCCCTGGGCCCGAGTGGGCTGGGGAAGCAGAATGCATGTTCCCCCTGATCCTCTGATCCCAGAGGGTCCCTCCCTGTCCGTCTCTGCTCTACTCCCCACCCCTAAGACCAGTACAGCTGGAGGGGGCCTTGGAAGGCGAAGAACCCAGCCCGGGAGCCCAGAATACTTTCTGGGGCCCAAGTGGGTGGGGGAAATGCTAGCCGCGTTCCCCACTGATCCTCCGAACCCCTAAGCGTCCCTCCAGGTGTGGAAACCCCTCCCCTCCTCCCCCACCCCCCAGCCACCTCTCAGGGGCGCCAATCCTGTCCAGTCTCCACTTCTCCCCCCTGCCACTCCCTCCCACATCCTACCTGGTCACTTGGGGGTTCCTCCCATCCCCTTGGGTGTCGAGGTCCCCCACCAGCATCTGGTAGGTGCCCTAGTTGTGGGGAGACATGAACTCCGCATCCTCCCACTCCACCATCTTCAACACGGTGACTTTGAAGTCAATGGGCAAAGTAGATCTATCTAGTAGGTGTTTGGATATGTGAGTCTAAAGTTTCAGAGAGCTCTCTGGGCTAAAAGCTTGAATTAAGGCATGGAATTTAGAGCAATTGGCCAATAAAAGATGATCATTGAAGCTACAAGAGTGATTGCCCAGAGATGGAGTTTAGAGAGAGACAAAGCGGTCCAAGGTGGAGGAACCCCTCAGATGCCACAACTTCTATGCAGCTTGGGAGCCACTCATGCCAGAAATAGTTTCTAAATATGATAAGAACTAACATGTATTGAGCAATAACTATGTGCCAGTCATCACTCTAAATGCTTCATAACCCTCACGACAACTCTGAGAGGATATTATTAACATCCCTGTTTTACAAAGAAGGAAACTGTGGTTCACAGGGTTCGTGAAACTATGGAAAAGTTGCAGCCAAGCAAATAATGGGACCATGTCAGGACATTCTAAAATGTCATTGTTTAACCATATCCTGTATTAGAACTTCTTCTCGACAGTGAGCAGAGAGATGATATGAGAGGTCAGGAGAGTTTGTATTTTGTGTGATAAGAGTTTTGTGAAAAAACATTTTATAATTGCTTATAAGGATTTATTTGCCTAACAACCTGTTGACCTACCAACTACAATGGGTCACAAAATTATTCTTTAAATTGCTTACAAATTTATTCAGTAACTGTTGAGTTTGTTGTGTCAGATCTGATGCCCAATAGCAGGAATGCAAAGATGGATGGAAGATAGCCCCGGATTTCCAGGGGCTCACTGCTTTGTGAGGGATACAGCTGGAAAAGCTTATAGAAGTGGGGAAAGGGACGTAAAAGAAGTTGCTAGAAGACAGTCCTGTATTTGGGCTTCGGAGCCAGGCAGATTGAGCCTTCGTTGCTTCATCCAAAAAAGGGGGTTACTAAGAGTCTCATTGGGACACTGCAGTGATAACATGAGATGGTCACTTGGACTCCCCAGGCACTGCCGGGTACAGAACTGGCAATCCATGAGTGGTAGCTGATGCTTTATGAAGATGATTAAAATAATTACTATCATTCACCAACTCTTCTTAGAGAGGGTAAAGTAGCTTTCCTGGAAGAGGTGATACTTAGAATGATGCTAAAAAGGGGGAGGAGTTTCACCAAGCAAAAACGGAGGCTAAGTCATTCTAAACACCACAGACAAAATCGACAGAAGTGCAAAAATGAGAGAGACTATTCCACGTACAAGGAATGTGCTTGGAGCACAGGGAATTGCAGAGAGGTGGGAGGGTGGCCCAATCATGAAAAAGATTGCTAAGGAATTTGGATTTTTATTCTTCAAATCAGTGGACCCCAAAGTAAGGTGCGTGATCTTTTGGAAGTTAACCGAAATGATTCACTGGTATGCTGGAAAATAAAATCAGAATTTCTGTAAGCATTTATAATTTTTCATCCTTTAAAATTTTTACTTTTTGCGTTTTTTTTTTAGTTTTCATAGGTAAAGTTTTATTTGGAACATAGTCATGCTCATTCAGTTATGTTTTCTCTGCGGCTGCTTTTGTACTACAGTTGCAGAATCGAGTACTTGTGACAAACTGTAGGACCCACAAAGCCTAAAGTATTTTCTTTTTTGCAACTTTTTGCATGTTTTAAGATGAATGTACTGGTTTTGTGTAGTAGTACATTTATGTATAGTAGTAGATTTATAAATAGACATATTGGGGTGAGCTCTAAAAAATTATATACAGATGGGGTATGTGAACAAAAATATTGTGGGAAGCTACTAAGCTACTGAGGGTTCTAAGCAGGAAACTGATGTAGATAACTCTCGATTTCTGATGGATTTTTCTGATTACAGGAGGAGCACAGATAAAATGTGGCAGAAATGAAGGCAAGGCCAGTAAGAGGGGTTGCAATAGCCCAAGTAGTGTTTCCAAATTCCCAATGGGTTAGTCTTGGGCACTTGTAAACAAGAAAGTGGAATTCCTGGGTATTATCGTGAATTCCCCAAATCATAAACTATTCAGTATTTTTCAGAAAATTCTATTTGTTTTTAAATCATAATGAGTGACCGTGATAATAAACGGTAAATCATTTTTCTGTGATGTGGTTGTATATTTAAAGTTTCACTTTTATGCTACAAAAGATACGGTAGTAAATGAACAGTTTTTCTATTGCCAACTAATCTATTATGACAAGATGGTATATTTCAATAACATGTAAAAGTGATCCCTACCTGATATAGACATCTGATAATAAAAACATTATAAGATGGGAATATTAAAATAAAATAAATTCCAGCTGAAAATCACTTAAACAACTTGAAATGCCATATTTAATATCTAACAGTTATCCATTGTTAAAATGGAAATTTTAAACATACAAAATACCGTTGCCCTATCCTATAGCTTTGATCTTTGTTTCATGACAGATATCCCGGATGTAGAAAAATTTCTTTCTTTTCACGTTGACACTGGGCTGAATTGTTAAGAGTGCATCCAAAAGCATCTTCAAGTTGGCCATCAGGGTAGTTGCTGCTTCACATGAGCTTATTCCTTTTTACCAATGACACTATTTTGTCTACTTGCCCTGGTATGGGCTTTGCTGGCAAAATTTATAATCTATGTTGCTTTGCTAATTCGGGTATCTATCAGTTTCTAAGTTCCCATTGGGAACATTCATATCTTTTTCTCTTTGCGTTTCTTCTATTAAAGTATTTACAAAGAACTGTAGCCTATATGTTCACTGGAAAACAGTGAAGGTGATTGGGTAGTATTCAAACAACAAATATCTGGATCTCCTAGCAAGGTTAACACACTAACAGAATCATGTGTTGAAATTGCCAATTTAAGAATTTATTTTGCTTCTAAAATGTGTTATTTCTTGGAATCCCACTCATAGGATTTATAAGAAGTATACCATGTGTCTAAGTTTATAATTTATTTGTTTTGTTTGCAAGAATGACTCATTGTTAGCAGCAGACAGGACCACAAACACATGTTTGTAATGTGGCAACAACTACAAGCAAGGCCGTCTCATTAGATGGTGAATTCCCCTCCTCCAGCCTCCAGTCCTGGTTCCTGAAAATGCTGACCTTGGTTTTTGATTCTCAGGTCAGGGTTTCTGCCCTTGATGCCAGTGGAGTCCCTTGAAACAGTAACATCTCTGTGTTGACTGTTAAGCTTTAATCATCATAGAATTATAATACTTTTTCCATTTTCCCAATTTCTTGACTGATTTTTCTCAGGATTTGCGAAAACATAAAGAAATTTTGCAGCCAATACTAGGAAGGAATTCCTGCATGAGAACATGGACTGCAACAGCTGTAGTGGGTTGGAGAGTAGGGCTGGATTCGAGCATTCTTTTGGAGGTAGAGACAAGAACATTTAGCATCTGCTAAGAAATGTGAAGAATAAGTGAGAGACTGTTCTAGAATGACTAAAATAATAATTTCTGTACAGACAGGGCTGTCTATCCTAGGCAGTGCTCAAGAGGAATGTGGTTAATGTTCTGATTATATAGTTCTGTGTAGCTAATCCTAAAAGTTGCTAGCTCTCATGAGGCAAATGCAAATCAAAACCACAATGAGATACCACTTCACATATATTAGGGTGGCTATCATAAAACAAATAAATAAAAACAGAAAATAGTAAGTGTTGACAAGGATGTGGAGAAGTCGGAACATGTGTGCATTGTTGGTAGAAATGTAAAATGGTACAGCCACTGAGGATAACAGTGTGGCAGTTCCTCAAAAAACTAAACATTGGATTAGCCTCTGATCCAGAAACTCTACTTCTAGATAGATACCTAAAAGATTTAAAGCAGGGACTTGACCAGATACTTGTACACCAGCAGCATTATGCATAATAGCCAAAAGGTGGAAACAGCACACATGTCCACTGACAGATGAATGGGTAAACAAAATGCAGTATATACACACAGTGGAAAAGTATTTGTCTTAAAAAGTTTGTCTGACAACCTAGACAAACTGAGGACACTATGATAAGTGAAACAAGCTAGTCACAAAACAAAAGCTATATAATTCTACTTATATGAGGTACCTAGAATAGTCAGATTCATATAGACAGAAAGTAATATGGTGGTTGCCAGGGGCTGGAGGGAGGGAGGAATGGAGAGTTAGGTTTAATGGGTATAGAATTTCAAATGGGAAGATGAAAAAGTTCTGGAGAGGGGTGGTGGGTGATAGTTGCCCAACAATGGGAATGTACTTAGCCATAGAATTGTACACTTTACTTAAAAAGGGTTAAAATGTACTCTCACCAGCAGTGTTTTATTTTAATTAAAACAATTTTTGATTGAAGTATAGTTGATTTACAGTGTTAATTTCTGCTGTACAGTAAAGTGATTCAGTTATACATATATATATACATTATTTTTAAAAATATTCTTTTCCATTATGATTTATCACAGGATATTAAATATAGTTCCCTGTGCTATATGGAAGGACCTTGTTGTTTATCCATTCTATATGTAATAGTTTGAATCTGCTAACCCCAAACTCCCACTTCATCCCTCCCCCACCCCCTTGCACTTAGAAACCACAGGTCTGTTCTCTATGTCTCTGAGTCTGTTCCTGTTTCATAAATAAGTTCATTTGTGTTATATTTTGGATTCCACATATAAGTGATAGCATATGGTATTTGTCTTTCTCTGTCTGATTTATTTCATTTAGTACGTTAATCTCTAGGTCCATCCATGTTGCTCCAGATGGTGCTATTTCATTCTTTTTTATGGCTGAGTAGTATACTATTGTGTATATGTACCACATCTTCTTTATCCATTCATCTGTCGATGGACATTTAGGTTTCTTCCATGTCTTGGCTCTTGTGAACAGTGCCAAACCAAATCTACTGATTTGGAAAGGTCAGGAAAGCCTTTTGCAATCTAGAGATGTTATGTTTATGACCCTCCTACAAAAAAAGAATTAGAGTAAACTTCTGTTGTTGAGCAGGGTCAGGACCCAGCAATGAGCCGTATCTCATGGCTCCATCATTCCCTGGTGATGAAGAGGGGTTTAGAGCTGCGGCTTCTGTTCCTGGTGTGGCTTTCCTCTAGAGTGCTGAAGGGGGACGTCTGCCCCAGGCTGGCCGTGCAGGCTGGGCAAGCCACTTTCTACTCTGGAACAAGGGGAGGGGACCAGAGAGCCTCCCAAGTCCCTCCCAGCTCATCTTGTACCTTTCCAAGGGACAGGCCACGGTGGTGGAGAGGACAGCCTCTAGCCTCACCTGGATTCAAACCAGCTGGGTGACCTTGGCAGCATTCCTTAACCACTCTGCTTCCCTGGTCTCATCTTTAATAATAGGATGGTTGTGAAGTTTAAGTGACGAATATATAATGCTTAACAGTGCGTTTGACATAATAATTACTTAAGAAGTATAATTATGGAAGACACACAAGAAGATGGCGGAAGAGGTAGACGTGGAGATCACCTTCCTCCCCACAGATGCATCAGAAATACATCTACACGAGGAACTGCTCCTATAGAACACCTACTGAACGCTTGGTAGAAGACCTCAGACCTCCCAAAAGACAAGGAACTCCTCACATACCTGGGTAGGGCAAAAGAAAAAAGAATAAACAGAGACAAAAGGATAGGGACGGGACCTGCACCAGTGGGAGGGAGCCGTGAAGGAGGAAAGGTTTCCACACACTAGGAAGCCCCTTCGTGGGCGGAGACTGTGGGAGGCAGAGGGGGGAGCTTCGGAGCCGTGGAGGAGAGCACAGCCACAGTGGTGCGGAGGGCAAAGTGGAGAGATTCCCACACAGAGGATCGGGGCCGACCTGCACTCACCAGCCCGAGAGGCTTGTCTGCTCACCAGCCGGGGCAGGCTGGGAGCTGAGGCCCGGCTTCGGTCAGATCCAGGGAGAGGACTGAGGTTGGCTGCGTGATCACAGCCTGAAGGGCGCTAGTGCGCCACAGCTAGCCAGGAGGGAGTCCAGGGAAAAGTCTGGACCTTGCCAAAGAGACAAGAGACTTTTTCTTCCCTCTTTGTTTCCTGGTTCGCGAGAAGACGGGATTCAGAGCGCTGCCTAAAGGAGCTCCAGAGATGGGCACGAGCTGCGGCTATCAGCGCGGATCCCAGAGACGGGCTTGAGACGCTAAGGCTGCTGCTGCCGCCGCCACCAAGAAGCCTGTGAGCAAGCACAGGTCACTCTCCACACCTCCCTTCCGGGGAGCCTGTGCAGTCCGCCACTGCCAGGGTCCCGGGATCCAGGAACAACTTCGCTGGGAGAACACATGGCGTGCCTCAGGCTGGTGCAACGTCACGCTGGCCTCTGCCGCCGCAGGCTTGCCCCGCACTCCATGCCCCTCCCTCCCCGCGGCATGAGTGAGCCAGAGCCCCCGAATCAGCTGCTCCTTTAACCCCGTCCTGTCTGAGCGAAGAACAGACGCCCTCAGGTGACCTACACGCAGAGGCGGGGCCAAATCCAAAGCTGAGCCCCTGGGAGCTGTGAGAACAAAGAAGAGAAAGGGAAATCCCTACTAGCAGCCTCAGAAGCAGCAGATTAAAGCTGCACAATCAGCTTGATGTGCCCTGCATCTGTGGAATACATGAATAGACAACCAATCATCCCAAATTGAGGAGGTGGACTTTGGGAGCGAGATTTATTATTTTTTCCTCTTTTCCTCTTTTTGTGAGTGTGTACATGTATACTTCTGTGTGAGATTTTGTCTGTATAGCTTTGCTTTCACCATTTGTCCTAGGATTCTGTCCGTTCTTTTCTTTTTTCATTTTTACTTAAAAATTTTTTAAGTAAATTTAAGAAAATTGAAATCGTATCAAGTATCTTTTCTGACCACAACGCTATGAGACTAGATATCAATTACAGGAAAAGATCTGTAAAAAATACATATGGAGGCTAAACAATACACTACTTAATAACCAAGAGATCACTAAAGAAATCAAAGAGGAAATCAAAAATTACCTAGAAACAGATGACAGTGAAAACACGATGACCCAAAACCTGTGGGATGCAGCAAAAGCAGTTCTAAGGGGGAAGTTTATAGCAATACAATCCTACCTTAAGAAACAGGAAACATCTCAAATAAACAGCCTAACCATGAACCTAAAGCAGTTAGAGAAAGAAGAACAAAAAAAACCCCCAAGTTAGCAGGAAAGAAATCATAAAGATCAGATCAGAAATAAATGAAAAAGAAATGAAGGAAATGATAGCAAAGATCAGTAAAACTAAAAGCTGGTTCTTTGAGAAGATAAACAAAATTGATAAGCCATTAGCCAGACTCATCAAGAAAAAAAGGGAGAAGACTCAAATCAATAGAATTAGAAATGAAAAAGGAGAAGTAACAACTGACACTGCAGAAATACAAAGGACGAGAGATTACTACAAGCAACTCTATGCCAATAAAATGGACAACCTGAAAGAAATGGACAAGTTCTTAGAAATGCACAACCTGCTGAGACTGAACCAGGAAGAAATAGAAAATATGAACAGACCAATCACAAGCACTGAAATTGAAACTGATTAAAAATCTTCCATCAAACAAAAGCCCAGGATCACATGGCTTCAAAGGCGAATTCTATCAAACATTTAGAGAAGAGCTAACACCTATCCTTCTCAACTTCGTCCAAAATATAGCAGAGGGAGGAACACTCCCAAACTCATTCTACGAGGCCACCATCATCCTGATACCAAAACCAGACAAAGATGTCACAAAGAAAGAAAACTACAGGCCAATATCACTGATGAACATAGATGCAAAAATCCTTAACAAAATACTAGCAAACAGAATTCAACAGCACATTAAAAGGATCATACGCCATGATCAAGTGGGGTTTATTCCAGGACTGCAAGGATTCTTCAATATATGCAAATCAATCAACGTGATACACCATTTTAACAAATTGAAGGAGAAAAATCATATGATAATAGCTGCAGAGAAAGCTTTCAACAAAATTCAACACCCATTTATGATAAAAACCCTGTATAAAGTAGGCATAGAGGGAACTTTCCTCAACATAATAAAGGCCATATATGACAAACCCACAACCAACATCGTCCTCAATGGTGAAAATCTGAAAGCATTTCCACTAAGATCAGGAACAAGACAAGGTTGCCCACTCTCACCACTACTATTCAACATAGTGTTGGAAGTTTTAGCCACAGCAGTCAGAGAAGAAAAAGAAAAAAAAGGAATGCAAATTAGAAAAGAAGAAGTAAAGCTGTCACTTTTTGCAGATGACATGATACTATACATAGAGAATCCTAAAGATGCTACCATAAAACTACTAGAGCTAATCAATGAATTTGGTAAAGTAGCAGGATACAAAATTAAGGCACAGAAATCTCTGGCATTCCTATACACTAATGATGAAACATCTGAAAGTGAAATTAAGAAAACACTCCCATTTACCATTGCAACAAATAGAATAAAATATCTAGGAACAAACCTACCTAAGGAGACAAAAGACCTGTATGCAGAAAATTGTAAGACACGAAAGAAATTAAAGATGATACGAATAGATGAAGAGATATACCATGTTCTTGGATTGGAAGAATCAACACTGTGAAAATGACTCTACTACCCAAAGCAATCACAGATTCAATGCAATCCCTATCAAACTACCACTGGCATTTTTCACAGAACTAGAACAAAAAATTTCACAATTTGTATGGAAACACAAAAGACCCCGAATAGCCAAAGCAATCTAGAGAATGAAAAATGGAGCTGGAGGAATCAGGCTCTCTGACATCAGACTATACTACAAAGCTACAGTAATCAAGACAGTATGGTACTGACACAAAAACAAATATTGATCAGTGGAACAGGAGAGAAAGCCCAGAGATAAACCCACGCACATATGGTCACCTTATTTTTGATAAAGGAGGCAAGAATATACAGTGGAGAAAAGACAGCCTCTTCAATAAGCGGTGCTGGGAAAACTGGACAGATACATGTAAAAGTATGAGATTAGAACACTCCCTAATACCATACACAAAAATAAGCTGAATATGGATGAAAGACCTAAATGTAAGGCCAGAAACTATCAAACTCTTAGAGGAAAACATAGGCAGAACACTCTATGACATAAATGACAGCAAGATCCTTTTTGACCCACCTCCTAGAGAAATGGAAATAAAAACAAAAATAAACAAACAGGACCTAATGAAACTTAGAAGCTTTTGCATAGCAAAGGAACCATAAATAAGACCAAAAGACAACCCTCAGAATGGGAGAAAATATTTGCAAATGAAATGACTGACAAAGGATTAATCTCCAAAATTTACTAGTAGCTCATTCAGCTCAATAACAAAAAAAACAAACAACCCAATCCAAAAATGGGCAGAAGACCTAAATAGACATTTCTCCAAAGAAGATATACAGATTGCCAACAAACATGAAAGAATGCTCAACATCATTAATCATTAGAGAAATGCAAATCAAAACTACAATGAGATATCATCTCACACCAGTCAGAATGGCCATCATCAAAAAATCTAGAAACAATAAATGCTGGAGAGGGTGTGGAGAAAAGGGAACACTCTTGCACTGTTGGTGGGAATGCAAATTGGTTCAAGCCACTATGGAGAACAGTATGGAGGTTCCTTAAAAAACTACAAATAGAATTACCATATGACCCAGCAATCCCACTACTGAGCATATACCCTGAGAAAACCATAATTCATAAAGAGTCATGTACGGAAATGTTCCTTGCAGCTCTATTTACAATAGCCAGGAGATGGAAGCAACCTAAGTGTCCATCAACGGATGAATGGATAAAGAAGATGTGGCACATATATACAATGGAATATTACTCAGCCATAAAAAGGAACGAAATTGAGTTATTTGTAGTGAGGTGGCCGGATCTAGAGTCTGTCATACAGAGTGAAGTAAGTCAGAAAGAGAGAAACAAATATCGTATGCTAACACATATATATGGAATCTTAAAAAAAAAAAAAAAAAAAGTTCATGAAGAACCTAGGGGTAAGATGGGAATAAAGACACAGACCTACTAGAGAATGGACTTGAGGATATGGGGAGGGGGGAGGGTCAGCTGTGACAAAGTGAGAGAGTGGCATGGACATATATACACTACCAAACGTAAAATAGCTAGTGGGAAGCAGCCACATAGCACAGGGAGATCAGCTCGGTGGTTTGTGACCACCTAGAGGGGTCGGATAGGGAGGATGGGAGGGAGGGAGACGCAAGAGAGAAGAGATATGGGAACATATGTATATTTATAACTGATTCACTTTGTTATAAAGCAGAAACTAACACACCATTGTAAAGCAGTTATACTCCCATAAAGATGTTTAAAAAAAGTGTAATTATTACTACTTAAAAAAAAAAACCCTAGTGGCTCAACACAATGGCAGTCACTTTATTGTTTCTCACAATAAAGTACCGGGGTTGACAGAGCTCAGCAGGGCGGTTCTCATCTAAGGTTGCACTCACGCGGTGGCTGAGGCTGGAGTTACCTTGAAGCCTTCCTCACTCACATAGTGGTTGATGCTGGCTGTCTTCTGGGACCTAGGCTGGAGCTGCCATCTGGACCACCTTAAGCAGAGGCTCTTTGGGCATGTGACCAGGGCTTTGTCAGAGCTCTGCGTGGGTTTTAGAAGAACAACATGGAAGTGCCTGGCATTTTTAGAAGAACAACATGGAAGTACCTGGCATTTTTAGAAGAACAACATGGAAGTACCTGGCATTTTTAGAAGAACAACATGGAAGTACTTGGCATTTTTATGACTTAGTCTTGCCACCTCTGACATATCCTAGAGGTCCAGGCAGTCATAGTGTCAGAAAAGTATAGAAGATACACTGTGCTGGCTGTTTAATAATATTTGCTAGAAATTCTTTTCTCTTCCTTGATTTTCTTTACGTTCCTTACCCATGAAGTGCTTGAAGAAGGCAGAGAATAAGGGACCTTCCCAGATCATAAACTGTCCCAAGTATAACGCTGGTGGCCATTCCTGTTTTGTATGTATTTCAGTGCACCTGTAATTTAACTAGTTGTCAATGGAATTGGTATGTACCTAAGAGTGAAACGCAGCAAATGGACAGACTAACTTAGAATTTGTTTGGAGCCCACAAGACCTTAGACACATCCATATGCTGAGACCCAAGGAGCTGCCATGAATATTTTCCCCAAAACCATTGCAAAGTGTTCTTTCATCTAACACTCATATGTGTGATCAACATATTGGAATGGACATCCTCTCTTCCCACTTCATCTTAATAGATCTTCTGTAGATTTTTTTTGGAAAAATAAGATCACTGTTTATATCGTGATCTTGCCTGCCTGAAGACATCTTCTAGATTATCTTCTTTAAAAGACTACAGAAACATGATTTTACTTTCTCTTTTAATTTAGCTTAAAATAAAACTAGTTTTTAATCATTGATCCTAGCGATTTTCCCAGCTAGTGGTCACAAGGTGCACAGACTGAGAAAATCACACCTTTCAGAAGAAGGCAAGCTGCGTTTTGCCGCCTTCTTAAAAAAAGTACATCACCCACAAGCCTGATGATACAGCAAATCCGCAGCTCGAGTTGGCTCTGAGAAAACGCCTTAGGAGGCTCATTCTAAAAGTGACCTTGACCTTATTAAGCAGGACTACAAAGTCACAGAGGTACCTAAACACATTGATGGTAGCTAATGTAAATGTTTTCCTTTGGTGTCATCAAGAAATACACTTATCAGTGGCACTCAGTAGAGTCTTTCCAGGTCAGGATGAATTTGGAATTGAACTGTTGTTGGAAGAACTGGCAAGACTGTTTTATTTCTTAGTCAAGTGAGACACTGAGGGACCTCCTATAAATTAGAAGATGCAGAACCAGAGGAATATTTACTTTCAAGGAGACCTTCAAAGAAATAGACCCTCCATATTGATAGAAGGAAACTCATTACTGTAAGAATCATATCCTGTTGCTGATCCTTTTAAAATTTGGTATAAATTATATTTTAGTCACGCAAGTAATGAATACATACATTCTTATAAAAAAACAATACAGACAGCCAAAAAAATCCCTTTTCTAGTTCTTTTCCCAAGGCCTCTCCCCACCCCAGAGGTAACTTATTGCTGTTATTTCTGAGCATTTACCTGTTATTATACGTACCTGAAGAACACGTGGAACCATTTTGTTTGCACTGTTTTGCAATTTTCCCACTTACAGTTTACAGTGTGTCATGGAGATTGGTTCACTGCAACCCTTGGGCTGTGCTCTGGAATTGCATAGCATGAACCGTGGTTTATGTAGGCCTTTACTGATTGACGTTTACAGCAAGTACCATTGGTCATGCTTTTTGTGCACAGGTGTGAGAATTTCTCTAGGATGGATATCTACAAGTTGAATTACTGCCATGAGGCTGGATGTATTTTTAATTTTAATTAATATTGCCAAATTACCTTCCAGAAAACTGTGACCGATTTACACCTCCAACCTACAGTTTATAAAATGTATCTGTTCCCTGTTCCCTTGCCGACAGCCTTCACATATGTCATTGCGTTTCCCTAAGCATCAGTGAGGTTGGGCTTTTCCTATCTTTTTGCCATTTGTCTTTGCTTTTCAGTGAATTGCTTCTTCCTATTTTTTGTCTGTTTCTTACTTGGATTGTTTGAGTCTTCTTTTTTTCTTAAAATTGATCTTAGTTGATTATACGCTCTGGGTATTTAGAGGAATTTCTAAACTTGGAGTCATGTGTTAATCCCTTCTGTATTCCTTGGACCTGCTGCTGTGCTCAGTTATTTTTGTGGCATTTATGAAATTTAAAGACTGTTTGGGGTTAAGCCTCAGCTACTTGTGACACGACAAAGCGGCACCAAAAAGTAGACAAAACGTAGTAACTAGACTGAAAGTTGGTATCCTGACAAGGACAAGCTCTGTGCAGAAAAAATCTGATCGGGAAATGAAAAAGAAATGAACACATTTTTTAATGAGAAATTGGCACATCCTTTTTATTAGGAATTCAAGCAGGAACAAGAAAAAAAAAAACCCAAAGAAAGCTGTGTCCAAGAACAGACTCACAGTCTGATTTGCCCCATCAGGAAGTCTCCTGGATGAATGGACGGGAGCCGCCTGGAACGGCTTTAATTCTCAGTTGGCAAGACAACTCTGTCCCAACAGACTCTGTCAGTGGATTTCTTCAATAATCCTCACCTTCCTGCTGCTTACAGAGGTCTCTGTTTGACTGTTAAAGTCTCCTTACTCAGTTAAACCACATTGTCACATGGCTTTTAAGAGACAGGTGACGTGACTCCATTCCCAAGGACAGCCTACCCCTATCCCTGACTCACCTTCCTGCCTGTCTCCCCCAGAGCCCCCTTCCTGCCATTCTGACATCTCTAGATTCAAAAGGCTTCCATGACCTTTCCAAAACAATCAGTTTTCTATTCCAGATCCACTGATCACTGAAGATTACATTCATGCTCTTAAACCCTGCTGGTGAGGGTACTAATTAGTAGAGTCCTTCTTGAGGACAGTTCGGCAGTGTGTATTAAAAATCTTAAAAACGAGCGTATCATAGGTTTAAAAAGGATTTCTCTGTCTTGGCCAAGAGTCCACTGACCTGCTAACACTGAAAAATATTCCCCTTGGTAGGGCCTTGGGACCTTCATCCTCATCTACTTCTCTAACCTCAAAGACAACCGTGACTGGGCAGAGACCATGCCCACAGGATTTACACCTTTAGCCCTGAAAGGGTGAAATCAACATGTCTTGCCCAGGAATCCTAGTAGTGGAGTTGTTTGTACTGGTCACTTTCTCCATTCTCTTGCTGTGTTGGTGTTATGGTTAATGCGTGTTTGCGTTACCATCCAAAGGAGAAGCTCACGCTTTTAAAGGTGAGCATTAATTCTTTGAAGACCAATATTGTGGGTACATGTTTTTCCATCATCCATCCTAAATGATCTTAATATTATCTTTCACCCCACATCTGGCCTTCTGTTCTTTGTTTGGATTGGAAGTCTGCAAATTACATTTCCTGAGCTCTCTTATTGGTCAGATTCTTTTTTAAAAAAATAAATATGATTGACAGAATACTTTTTTAAAATATATGTATATTTCTTTATTTTGGCTGCACCGGGTCTTAGTTACAGCATGCGGGATCTTTTTTAGTTGTGGCATGCGGGCTCACAGTTGCGGCATGTGGGCTTCTTAGTTGCGGCATGCGGGATCTGGCCAGGGATTGAACCCAGGCCCCCTGCATTGGGAGCACAGGGTCTTACTTGCAGGACCACCAGGGAAGTCCCTGGCCAGATTCTTAGATGTCACGCCAGTAGAAAACATGATGGGGATATCACAGGGCAGGAGGAAGAGAAAAATCTTCCAACTTCTGGTTCCAAAATATGGGAGTTGCTGGCGGCAGCTGGCATTTGCTTGTGGTGATGCGTGCTGCTACAGTGATGTAGTGCAGTGCAATAGAGATCTAGATGTAGACATATAGATACAGTGATACGTAATGCAGTGCTATAGTGCCCTAGATACAGACACGTAGGTATAGTGATATAGTGTGGTGCTATAGTGACCTAGATACAGACGTGTAAATACAGTGACGTGTAGTGCGGTGCTATAGTGACCTAGATACACACGTGTAGATACACTGACGTGTAGTGCGGTGCTATAGTGACCTAGATACACATGTGTAGATACACTGACGTGTAGTGCAGTGCTATAGTGACCTAGATAGTGTGGTGCTATAGTGACCTAGATACACATGTGTAGATACAGTGACGTGTAGTGTGGTGCTATAGTGACCTCGATAGTGAGGTGCTATAGTGACCTAGATACACATGTGTAGATACAGTGACGTGTAGTGTGACGCTATAGTGACTTAGATACACACGTGTAGGTATGGTGATGTGTAGTGTGACGCTATAGTGACCTACATACAGATGTGTAGATAGTGATGTGTAGTGCAGTGCTATAGTGACCTAGATACACACATGCAGATACAGTGATGTAGTGCAGTGCAAGAGATATAGATGTAGACATATAAATATAGTGATATATAGTGCAGTGCTATAGTGACTAGGAATAGACTTGTAGATACAGTGATGTGTAGTGTGGTGCTGTAGTGACCTAGGTATAGATGTATAGATAAAGTGATGTGTAGTGCGGTGCTATAGTGACCCTAGGTATAGACGTGTAGATATAGTGATACGTAGTGCGGTGCTATAGTGACCTAGCTATAGACGTGTAGATATAGTGAAATGTAGTGCAGCACTGTAGTGATCTAGTTATAGACGTGCAGATACAGTAATACGTAGTACAGTGATCTAATGGAACAGGTATAGACAGTTAAGGATACACAGTGCAGTGCTATAGTGGTGCAGATATAGACAGGTAATGATGTACGGTGTAGTGCTGTAGTGGTACAGGTATAGACATGCAATGACGTATGTTGCAGTGCTGTAGTGGTACAGGTATAGACATGTAATGATATACGGTGCAGTGCTGTAGTGGTGCAGGCATAGACATGTTGATGCAAGTATAGACATGTAAAGATGTATGGGGCACTGCTCTAGCGGCACAGGTATAGACATGTTGATGCAGGTGTAGACATGTAATGATGTACGGAGCCGTGCTGTAGTGGTACAGGTATAGACATGTAATGATGTATGGTGCATGGCTGTAGTGGTACAGAAATAGACATGCAGTGATATATGGTACAGTGCTGTAGTGGTACATATACAGACATGCAATGATATATGGTGCAGTACTGTAGTGCTACAGCTATAGACGTGTAATGATATACAGTGGAGTGCTGTAGTGGAACAGCTGTAGACATGCAATGATATGCGGTGGAGTACTATATTGGTACAGGTATAGACATCTAGTGATGTACAGTGCAGTGCTGCAGTCCAACAGCTATATACGTACAATGATATAAGGTGCAGTGCTGTAGTGGTGCAGGAATAGACATATAATGTTGTACAGTGCAGGGCTGTAGTGGTGCTGGAATAGACATGTTGATGCAGGTATAGACATAATGATGTACAGTGCAGTGCTCTAGTGGAACAGGTATAGATATGTTGATGCAGGTTTAGATATGTAATGATGTATGGTGTAGTGCTGTAGTGGTACAGGTATAGACATGTCATGATGTACTGTGCAGTGCTGTAGAGATGCAGGTATAGACGTGTAATGGTCTATGGTGCAGTGCTGTAATGACGCAACTGTAGACACGTAATGATGTATGGTGCAGTGCTGTAGTGGTACAGGTATAGACATGTTCATGCAGGAATAGACATATAGTGATGTATGGGCAGTGCGGTAGTGGTACAGGTATAGACATGTTGATGCAGGTATACACATGTAATTATGTGTGGTGCAGTGCTGTAGTTGTACAGGTATAGACATAATGATGTACTGTGCACTGCTATACTGGTACAGGTATAGACATGCAATTATACACGGTGGAGTGCTGTAGTAGTACAGGCATAGACATGTTGATGCCAGTATAGACATGTAGTGATGTACGGTGCAGTGATGTAGCGGTAGAGGAATAGAAATGTATTGATATACCGTGCTTTCCTATAGTGGTACAGGTATAGACATGGAATGATATGCGGTGCAGTGCTGTATGGTACAGGTATAGACATGCAGTGATATACAGTGGAGTACTATAGTGGTACAGGTATAGACATGTTGATGCCAGTATACACATGTAATGATGTACAGTGCAGTGCTGTAATGGTACAGGTATAGGTAAGTAATGATGTATGGTGCAGTGCTGTAGTGGTGCAGGTATAGACATGTAATGATACACAGTGCAGTGCTGTAGTGGTGCAGGTATAGACGTGTAATGATATACAGTGCAGTGTTGTAGTCGTAAAAGTATAGAAACGTTGATGCAGGTATAGGCATGTAATGATGTATGGTGCAATGCTGCAGTGGTGCAGGTATAGACATATAACGATGTATGGTGCAGTGCTGTAGTGGAACAGGTAGAGATATGTAATGATGTATGGTGCAGTGCTGTAGTGCTACAGCTATAGACGTGTAATGACGTACATTGCAGTGCTGTAGTGCTGCAGGTATAGACGTGTAATGACGTACATTGCAGTGCTGTAGTGCTGCAGGTATAGATGTGTAATGACGTACATTGCAGTGCTGTAGTGATGCAGGTATAGACGTGCAGTGATGTGCTGTGCTGTACTGGTACAGGTATACACATGTAATGATGTGTGGTGCAGTTTTGTTGTGCAGGTATAGATATGTAATGCTGTAAGATGCAGTGCTGTAGTGGTGCAGGTATAGTCATGTAATGTACGGTGCAGTGCTGTATTTGTGCAGGTATAGACATGTAGTGATGTACGGTGCAGGGCTGTGGTGTTGCAGGCATAGGTATGTAGTGTTGTATGGTGCAGTGCTATAGTGGTACAGGTATAGACAGGTTGAGGCAGCTATAGACATGTAATGATGTATGGTACAGTGCTGTAGTGGTATAGGTATAGACGTGTAATGATATACGATGCAGTGTTCTGGTGGAAAAGTATAGACACGTTGATGCAGGTATAGGAATGTAATGATGTATGGTGCATTGCTGTAGTGCTGCAGGTATAGACGTGTAATGATGTACATTGCAGTGCTGTACTGATGCAGGTATAGACAGTTAATGATATACTGTGCAGTGCTTTACTGATGCAGGTATAGACGTGTTGTGATGTACGGTGCTTTGCTTTAGTGCTGCAGAATTAGACTTAATGATGTACGGTGCAGTGCTGTAGTGGTACAGGTATAGACATGTTGATGCAGATATAGACGTGTAAAGATGTACAGTGCAGGTCGTTAATGGTGCAGTTAGACATATGTAATGATGTACGGTGCAGTGCTGTAGTAATGGAGGTATAGACGTGTAATGATGCACGTTTCAGTGCCGTAGTGATGCAAGTATAGACATGTAATGATGTACGATGCAGTGCTGTAGTGATGCAGGTATACACATGTAATGATGGATGGTGCAGCATGGTAGTGCTGCAGGTTTAGACGTTTAATGATGTACATTACATAGCTGGAGTGATGCAGGTATAGACATGCAGTGATGTACGGTGCTGTGCTGTTCTATAGTGGTACAGGTATAGATATGTAATGATGTACAGTGCAGTGCTGTAGTGATACAGGTATAGACATGTAATATGTGCAGTGAAGTGCTGCAGTGGTGCGTTATAGATATGTAATGATATATGGTGCAGTGCTGTAGTGGTACAGATACAGATATATAATGATATACTGTGCAGTGTTTTAGTGATGCAGGTATAGACATGTAGTGATATACGGTGTTGTGCTGTAGTGGTGCAGGTATAGACATAATGTACGGTGCAGTGCTGGAGTGGTACAGGTATAGACGTGTTGATGCAGGTATAGACATATAATTATGTACGGTGCAGTGCTGTCCTAGGAGGGGTATAGACATGCAGTGATATCCGGTGGAGTGCTACAGTGGTACAGGTATAGACATATTGATGCAGGTATAGACATGTAATTATGTATGGTACAGTGCTGTAGCGGTGCAGGGATAGACATGTTGATGCAAGTATAGACACGTAATGATGTACGGTGCAGTGCTCTAGTGGAATAGGTATAGACATATTGATGCAGGTGTAGACAGGTAATGATGTATGGTGCAGTGCTCTAGTGGAATAAGTATAGACATATTGATGCAGGTACAGATATGTAATGATTGCACTGCAGTGCTGTGGTGGTACAGGTATAGACATGTTGATGCAGATATAGACGTTTATTGATGTACGGTCCAGTGCTGTAGTGATGCAGGTATAGACACGTAATGATGTACAGTGCAGTGCTATAGAGGTAAAGGTATAGACCTGTAATGATGTATGGTGCAGTGGTGTAGTGGTGCAGGTATAGATACGTAGTGATGTATGGTGCAGTGCTGTACTCGTACAGGTATAGACATGCAATGATATATGGCAGAGTGCTATAGTGGTACAGTCATAGACATGTTCATGCAGGTATAGACTTGTGATGATGCACAGTGCAGTGCTCTAGTGGTACAGGTATAGATGTATAATGATGTATGGTGCAGTGTTGTACTGGTAGAGGTATAGACATGCTGTGATACCTGGTGGAGTGTTACAGTGTTACAGGTATAGACATATTGATGCATGTATAGACATGTAATTCTGTATGGTACAGTGTTGTAGTGGTGCAGGAATAGACATGTTGGTGCAAGTATAGACATGTAATGCTGTATGGTGCAGTGCTGTAGTCATACAGGTATAAACATGTAATGATTTATGGTGGAGTGCTGTAGTGCTGCAGGTATAGACGTGCAATGATGTACGTTGCAGTGCTGTAGTGATGCAGGTATAGATGTGCAGTGTTGTACAGTGCAGTGCTGCAGTGGTACAGGCATAGACATGTAATAATGGTGCAGTGCTGTTTTGGTGCGGGTATAGTCATGTAGTGATATACGCTGCACTGCTGTGGTGATGCAGGGTTAGATTGTAATGATATATGGTGCAGGCTGTAGTGATGTAGTTATAGACATATAATGATGTACAGTGAAGAGCTGTAGTGATGCAGGTATAGACATGTGATGATGTACGGTGCACTGCTGTAGTGGTACAGGTATAGACATATGATGATGTGCAGTGCTGTAGCAGTACAGGCATATACGTGTAATTATATGTGGTGGAGTGCTGTAATGGTAAAACTAGATATTTTGATGCACGTATAGACATGTTATGAGGTATGCTGCAGTGCTGTAGTGGTGCAGGTATAGACGTGATGATGTACGGTGCAGTGCTGTAGTGCTACAGGAATAGAAATGTAATGATATACCATGCAATGCTGTGGTGGTACAGGTATAGACATGTAATAATGTATGGAGCTGTGCAGTTTTGGTGCGGGTATGAACATATAGTGATGTACGGTGCACTGCTGTGGTGATGCAGGTATAGACATGTAATGATATACGGTGCAGTGCTGTAGTGATGCAGGGATAGACGTAACAATGTATGGTGCAGTGCTGTATTCCTACAGGTATAGACATATTCATGCAGGTATAGACATAAAGTGACGTATGGTGCAGTGCTGTAGTGGTACAGGTATAGACATATTCATGCAGGTATAGACATAAAATGATGTACGGTGCAGTGCGGTACTGGAACAGGTATAGGCAAGCTGATGCAGGTATAGACAGCTAATTATGTGTGGTGCAGTGCTGTAGTGATACAGGTATAGACATGTAATGATGTATGGTGAAGTGCTGTAGTGCTGCAGGTATAGACGTGTAATGATGTACATTGCAGTGCTGTAGTGATGCAGGTATAGATGTGCAGTGTTTTGCGGTGCAGTCCAGTAGCGGTGTAGGTATAGACTTGTAATGGTGTAGGGTACAGTGATGTAGTTGGGCAGGTATAGACATGTAATAAATGTACCGTGCTGTATTGGTGCAGGTATAGACATGTAGTGATGTACGGTGCAGTGCTCTCATGGTGCAGGTATAGATATGTAGTGATATATGGTGCAGTGCTGTAGTTGTGTTGGTATAGACATGTTGATGCAGGTAAAGATATGTAATGGTGTACAGTGCAGTACTGTAGTGGTACACATATAGACATGTTGATGCAGGTATAGACATGTAATGAGGTATAGGCATGTAAGGATTTACGGTGCAGTGCTGTAGCTGTATAGGTATAGACATATAATGACATATAGTGATGTACGGTGCAGTGCTGCACTGCTACAGGTATAGACATGCAATAATATATGGTGGAGTGCTATAGTGGTGCAGTTATAGGCACGTTGATGCAGGTATAGACCTGTAATGGTATACGGTGCAGTATTGTAATGGCATAGGTATAGACCTGTTATGATCTGTGGTGAAATGCTGTAGTGGTAAAAGTACAGACGTGTTCACGCAGGTACAAGCATGTAAGGATGTACGATGCAGTGCTGTAGTGGTGCAGGTATAGATATGTAATCATGTATGGTGCAGTGCTGTAGTGGTACAGGAATAGAAATGTAATGCTATATCACCGCACAGGAATAGAAATGTAATGTAAATGTAATGTAATGTAAATGTAATGTAAGTGCTATATGCTTACATATATTAGCATATATTAGCTATATGCTATATTAGCATATATTAGCTATATGCTAATGTTATGCTATATAGTAAGTGCTATATCACTGCACAGGAATAGAAATGTAATGATGTATGGTGCAGTGCTGTAATAGTATAGGTATAGGTATAGACATGTAATGATATACAGTGCAGTGCTGTAGTGGTAAAAGTATAGACATATTTATTAAGGTATGGACATGTAATGACGCATGGTACAGTGCTGTAGTACAGGTATAGACATGAAATGACGTATGGTGCAGTGCTGCAGAGATAAAGGTATAGACATGTAATGATGTACGGTGCAGTGCTGTAGCGGTACACGTATACACATGTAATGATGTATGGTGCAGTGCTGTAGTGGTACACGTATAGACATGAAATGACGTATGGTGCAGTGCTGTAGAGGTAAAGATATAGACATGTAGTGATATATAGTGCAGTGCTGTAGTGGTGCAGATATACATATGTAGCGATATATGGTGCAGTGCTGTAGTAGAACAGGTATAGATGTAATGAAGTATGGTGCAGTGCTGTAGTCGTAAAGGCGTAGACATGTAATGATGTATGGTGCATTGCTATAGTGCTGCAGGTATAGACGTGTCATGATGTATGTTCCAGTGATGCAGTGCTGCATGTATGGACATGCAGTGATGTACGATACAGTGCTGTAGTGGTACAGGTATAGATCTGTAATGATGTACGGTGCAGTGCTGTAGTGGTAAAGGTATAGACGTGTAATGATACACGGTGCAGTGTTGTACTGGTAAAAGTATAGACACGTTGATGCACGTATAGGCATGTAATGATGTATGGTGCAGTGCTGTAGTGGTACAGGTATAGACATGTAATCACGTAAGCTGCAGTGCTGTAGTCGTACAGGTATAGAGATGTAATGAGGGTTAGTGCAGTGCTGTAGTGCTGCAGTTATACACGTGTCATGATGTACCTTGCAGTGCTGCAGGTGTAGACATGCAGTGATGTATGGTGCAGTGCTGTAGTGGTACAGGTATAGACATGTGCTGATATATGGTGGGGTGCTATAGTGGTACAGGTGTAGACATTGTTTCAGGTATAGACATGAATGATGTATGGTGCAGTGCTGTAGTGGTCTAGGTATAGACGTGTAATGATATGTGGTGCAGTGCTGTAGTGGTAAAGTACAGACGTTTTGTTGCAGGTATAGTCATGTAATGTACAATGCAGTGCTGTAGTGGTACAGGTATAGATATGTAATGATGTATTATGCAGTGCTGTAGTGGAGCAGGTATAGACATGTAATGCTGTAAGGTGCAATGTTGTAGTGGTGCAGGTATAGACATGTAGTAATGTATGGGGCAGTGCTATATTGGTGCAGGTATAGACATGTAGTGATGTACCGTTCAGTGCTGTGGTGGTGAAGGTATAGATATGTATTGATGTACAGTGAAGTGCTGTACTGGTGCAGGTATAAACATGTAGTGCTGTACGGTGCTGTGCTGTAGTGGTGCAGGTATAGGCATGCAGTGTTACCTGGTGGAGTGCTATAGTGTTACAGATATAGACATATTGATGCAGGTATATACATGTAATGATGTACGGTACAATGCTGTAGTGCTGGAGGAATAGACGTGTTGATGCAAGTATAGACGTGTAATTATGTATGGTTCAGTGCTCTAGTGGAACACATATAGACATGTTGATGCAGGCATACATATGTAATGATGTACAGTGCAGTGCTGTACTGGTACAGGTATAGACATGTTGATACAGGTATAGACATGTAATAAATTACAGTGCTTTAGTGATACAGGTATAGGCATGTAGTGATATATAGTGCAGTACTGTAGTGGTACAGGTATAGACATCTTGATGCAGGTGTAGACATGTAATGATGTACAGTGCAGGTCCGTAGTGGTGCAGTTATAGACATGTAATGATGTACGGTGCAGTGTTGAAATGGTGTAGGTATAGACGTCATGATGGAGGCTGCAGTGCTGTAGTGTGCAGGTATAGACATGAAATGGTGTATGGTGCAGTGCTATAGTGATGCAGGTATAGACATGCAATGGTGTAGGCTACAGTGCTGTAGTGGTTCAGGTATAGACATGTAATGATGTATGGTGTGGTGCTGTAGTCATACAGGTATAGACATGTAATGATGTATGGTCCAGTGCTGTAGTCGTACAGGTATAGACATGTAATGTATGGTGCAGTGCTGTAGTGATGCAGTTATAGACGTGTAGTGATGTACTTTGCAGTGCTGTAGTGGTACAGGTACAGACACGTATTGATGTACTGTGCAGTGCTATAGTATTACAAGTATAGATATGTAATGTACTGTGCAGTGCTGTAGTTTTACAGGTATAGACATGTAACGATACACAGTGCAGTGCTGTAGTGGTACAGGTACACATGTAATTATGTACAGTGCAGTGTTCTAGTGGTATAGGTACAGACATGTAATGATATACTATGTAGTGCTTTAGTGATGCAGGTATAGACATATAGTGATATACGGTGCTGTGCTGTAGTGGTGCAGGTATAGATATGTTGAAGCAGGTATAGACATGTAATGATGTACAGTGCATGTTGGTAGTGCAGTTAGAGACATGTAATGATGTACGGTGCAGTGCTGAAATGGTGCAGGTATAGACATAATGATGGATGCTGCTGTGCTGTAGTGGTGCAGGTATAGACATGAAATGATGTACGTGCAGTGCTATAGTGACGCAGGTATAGATATGTAATGATGTACGGTGCAGTGCTGTAGTAGTGCAGGTATATACATATAATGATGTACAGTGCAGTGCTGTAGTGTTGCAGGTGTAGACATGTTGATGCAGGTATAGACCTGTAATGATGTATGGTGCAGTGTTGTAGTGTTACAGTTATAGAAATGTTGATGCAGGTGTAGACATTTAATTATGTGCATTACAGTGCTGTAGTGATACAGGTTTGGACATGTCATGTTGTACAGTAAAGTGCTGCAGTTGTAGAGGTATAGACATAGAATGATGTACTGTACAGTGCTATACTGGTACAGGTATAGACATACAATGTTATACGGTGGAGTGCTGTTAGTGGTACAGTTATAGACATGTTGATGCACGTATAGACATGTAATGAGCCATGGTGCAATGCTGTAGTGCTACAGGAATAGAAATGTAATGGTATACCATGTGGTGCTGTGGTGATGCAGGTATAGGCATGTAATGATGTATGGTGCAATGCTGTAGTGATGCAGGAATAGACATGTAATGATGTATGGTGCAGGGCTGTAGTGGTACAGGTATAGACATGTTCATGCAGGTATAGACAAAATGATGTACGGTGCAGTGCGGTAGTGATGCAGGTATAGACATGTAATGATGTATGGTGCAGTGCTGTAGTTGTACTAGTATAGACATGTAACAGTGTACAGTCCAGTGCTGTAGTGGAACAGGTATAGGCATGTAATAATGTACGGTGCAGTGGTGTAGTCGTACAGGTATAGACATGTAATCATGTATGGTGCAGTGCTGTAGTGATGCATTTATAGACGTGTAGTGATGTACTTTGCAGTGCTGTTTTGGTGCAGGTATAAACATGTAGTGATGTACGGTGCACTGCTGTGGTGATGCAGGTTTAGATTGTAATATATGGTGCAGGCTGTAGTGATGTAGATATAGACAAATAATGATGTACAGTGAAGAGCTGTAGTGATGCAGGTATAGGCATGTGATGATGTACGGTGCACTGCTGTAGTGGTACAGGTATAGACGTGATGATGTGCAGTGCAGTGCTGTAGCGGTACAGGCATATACGTGTAATGATACGTGGTGGAGTGCTGTAATGGCAAAACTATAGACATTTTGATGCACGTGTACACACGTTATGAGGTATGGTGCAGTGCTGTAGTGATGCAGGTATAGACATGTTATTATGTATGGTACAGTGCTGTAGTGGTGCACGAATAGACATGTTGGTGCAAGTATAGACATGTCATAATGTACGGTGCAGTGCTGTAGTCGTGCAGGTATAGACGTAATGATTTATGGTGAAGTGCTGTAGTGCTGCAGGTATAGACGTGTAATGATGTACATTGCAGTGCTGTAGTGATGCAGGTATAGATGTGCAGTGTTTTGCGGTGCAGTCCAGTAGCGGTGTAGGTATAGACGTGTAATGGTGTAGGGTACAGTGATGTAGTTGGGCAGGTATAGACATGTAATAAATGTACCGTGCTGTATTGGTGCAGGTATAGACATGTAGTGATGTACGGTGCAGTGCTCTCGTGGTGCAGGTATAGATATGTAGTGATATATGGTGCAGTGCTGTAGTTGTGTTGGTATAGACATGTTGATGCAGGTAAAGATATGTAATGGTGTACAGTGCAGTACTGTAGTGGTACACATATAGACATGTTGATGCAGGTATAGACATGTAATGATGTACGGTCCAGTGCTGTAGTGATGCAGGTATAGGTATGTAAGGATTTACAGTGCAGTGCTGTAGCTGTATAGGTATAGACATATAATGACATATAGTGATGTACGGTGCAGTGCTGCACTGCTACAGGTATAGACAGGCAATAATATATGGTGGAGTGCTATAGTGGTGCAGTTATAGGCACGTTGATGCAGGTATAGACCTGTAATGGTATACGGTGCAGTATTGTAATGGTATAGGTATAGACCTGTTATGATCTGTGGTGAAATGCTGTAGTGGTAAAAGTACAGACGTGTTCACGCAGGTATAAGCATGTAAGGATGTACGATGCAGTGCTGTAGTGGTGCAGGTATAGATATGTAATCATGTATGGTGCAGTGCTGTAGTGGTACAGGAATAGAAATGTAATGATGTATGGTGCAGTGCTGTAGTGGTACAGGTACACATGTAATGATGTAAGGTGCAGTGCTGTATGGTACAGATATAGACATGTAATGATAAACTGCAGTGCTTTAGTGATGCAGGTATAGACATAGTGATATACCGTGCTGTGCTGTAGTGGTGCAGTTATAGATATAATGATGTATGGTGCAGTGCTTTAGTGGTACAGGTATAGACATGTCATGATGTACAGTGCAGTGCTGTAGTTTTACAGGTATAGACATGTAATGATGTACGGTGCAGTGCTATAGTGTTGCAGGTTTAGGCATATAATCGTGTAGGGTGTAGTGCTGCAGTGATGTACGGTGCAGTCCTGTAGTGTTACAGGTATAGATATATAATGATGTACGGTGCAGTGTGGAACTGGTAAAGGTATAGACATGCAGTGATATACAGTGGAGTGCTATAATGTTACAGGTATTGACATATTTTTGCAGGTATAGACATGTAATGATGTGTGGTGCAGTACTGTAGTGGTAAAAGTACAGACGTGTTGTTGCAGGTATAGACGTGGTGATGTACGGTGCAGTGCTGTGGTCATAGAGGTATAGATATGTAGTGATGTACGGTGCAGTGCTGTTGTGTAGGTATAGATGTGTAAGGTGCAGTGCTGTAGTGGTGCAGGTATAGAAATGTAATAATGTAAGGTACAGTGCTATATTCGTGCAGGTATAGATATGTGGTGTACAGTGCAGTGCTGTGGAGGTGCAGGTATAGAAATGTAATAATGTAAGGTACAGTGCTATATTCGTGCAGGTATAGATATGTGGTGTACAGTGCAGTGCTGTGGAGGTGCAGGTATAGACATATCATGATATACGGTGCAGTGCTGTAGTGATGCAGGTATAGACATGTAATGATGTATGTTGCAGTGCTGTAGTGGTACAGGAATAGACATGTTGTTGCAGGTATAGACATGTAATTATGTGTGGTGCAGTGCTGTTGTGATACAGGTGTAAGCATGTAATGATGCACTGTGCAGTGCTGTACTGTTAGAGGTATAGACATGCAATGATACATGGTGGGGTGCTATAGTGGTACAGGTATAGACATTGATGCAAGTATAGATATGTAATGATGTATGGTACTTTGCTTTAGTGGTATAGATATAGACGTGTAATGATATACGGTGCAGTGCTGTATTGGTAAAAGTATAGACATGTTGATGCAAGTATAGACATTTAACGATGTATGGTGCAGTGCTGTAGTCGTACAGGTGTAGATATGTAATGATGTATGGTGCAGTGCTATAGTGATGTAGATATAGATATGCAGTGATGTACAGTGCAGTGCTGTAGTGATGCAGGTATAGACATGTATTGGTGTCTGGTGCAGTGATGTAGTGATGCAGGTATAGGCATGTAATGATGTACAGTGCAGTGCTGTAGTGATGCAGGTATAGCCATGTAATGATGTATGGTGCAGTGCTGTAGTGATGTAGGTATAGACATGCAGTGATGTACGGTGCAGTGCTGTAGTGATGCAGGTATAGACATGTATTGGTGTCCGGTGCCGTGCTGTAGTGATGCAGGTATAGACATGTATTGATGTCCGGTGCAGTGCTGTAGTCACACAGGTATAGACATGTAATGATGTATGGTGCAGTGCTGTAGTGATGTAGATATAGATATGCAGTGATGTACAGTGCAGTGCTGTAGTGATGCAGGTATAGACATGTATTGGTGTCCGGTGCAGTGATGTAGTGATGTAGGTATAGGCATGTAATGATGTATGGTGCAGTGCTGTAGTGATGTAGGTATAGACATGCAGTGGTGTACGGTGCAGTGCTGTAGTGATGCAGGTATAGACATGTATTGATGTCCGGTGCAGTGCTGTAGTGATGCAGGTATAGGTATGTAATGATGTACTGTGCAGTGCTGTAGTGATGCACTGCAGGGTAGCAGTGATTTCGACTGAAGCTGCACCTGTCAGCAGTCCCACCGCTGGCCAGTGCACCACTGCTTCAGCATCCCCAGAGCTAACTGTGATTATCTCCCCACCCTCCAGCCCTTCTCACCTGCGTGGCGCTGCTGCCCAGGGCAGTTAGCAGCCTCTCATCTGTAGGTATTGCCCTTGCTTCCTCTTTGCCTCTGCAGTCTCCCCCATTCTTCCTTTTGTTTTTCTCTTTAGAGCATCTTTGTCACTACTTCCCCATGTTAAATTTCCTCTGTGAAATACTTTATGGGGGTTTCTCTTTACCTGATTGGTTTGTGTCTGAGAGACACTCCGATTAATTATAGTTTCTTGAGGTCAGGGACTGTCTTATTCATCTTTTCTTTTAACCCTACTGCCTAATACACTACATAGAACACAATAGTATTGCACGTGTGAGGGTGTAGATTGTGGAAAATTCTTGGGGAGTTTGGTTTTGGTTTTTGATTTTTCTTTTGTAAATGCATTTATGCAGGTTATTTAAATGTATTAAAAATGTATTCACTTTAACACCTCCTCCTAAGCGAGACTCCTCCCCACTCTTAATCTGTGTGGTTCGGATGGGACCAACTCCCCTATCCAGTGGCTCCAAGTGGGTGCCTGTGAACCAGTTTGGGCAAGTCACACTCGATATAAAGAATTTTCTGGAACTGTTGGAAACTGTTGGAAAGTGGCTCCCTTTCCTCTGAGGCGTGCCTCAGACGGACTCTAACTGCATTTCTGGGAAAAACCTTCGCTCAATTCTCCTGAGGCTGATTTGTCTTTTCCACTCAGAAACTTCACCATTTGTTACCAGGAAAAGAAAAGTTTCCATTATTTTTGTGGCCACAGAGAAAAATTATATTCATAAAATCCGAGCTGTGGCTACTGCCAGTGACCAGCTGCTGAGGTTATTAAAGTCATTTTTCTATATTAGATGAATATAAGACACTGTAGGCACTTTGGGAGGAAAACAACAATGCAATATGTTTCCAGGATCTTGAAGGAGTATCCTGTGCATTAAGGGTGCAGCTTTGAAAACAGGGTCATCTAAAAGTTATGTGGCAGGAAGTCAAAGATATTTCAGCCAGGCCTGAGGGGTAGAGAAGAAAGCAAGCTAAGACCGAGCAGCTTGGTTCCTTTGTGGGTGTTCCATACTGTGCATCAAACAAAATGGTGCCTCTTGGAAACGGCCAGTTTCATGAATATTTTTTAGATGACCATGAGGTTGAATCATTGCCCTGCTGTCCGGCGCTGCTTCTCGATCTGGTTGGCAAGATGAGAGGACTAGAGAGGGACAGCCCTTATCAAATTTGTATCAGCTTCCTTTGGGAGCACTTGAATAATAAAAAAAAATAATATATTGAGATGCTACTGTGTTTAAAATCTTTTGTTAGGAACCGAAGCACAGAATATGTTTCATTCTTCATTTTATTCCTGTTACGGGATGGCATGTCGCTGGAGACTAAAGGGCAAAAAGAGTATTAAAATGGGGAGATTGCTTATCACTTCTGACTCTGACACTTTCCGACTTGGGCAAGTCATTCTTACCCCTTTGGTTCTCAGCCACCTTTTTGTAAAATGAGGGTAAAAGCACTTCTCTCATGGGGTTATTATATTGATTACATGAGATACTATATGTGCCTGGAAGACGGAGGTGAATGTGGAGGGCACATCCTAATTATGCATTGAGGGGCCAGCCTTGAATAAAGGATCCTCTGAAGTCTGACAGAACACACCCAGCTCTCGTTGGTACCGTTGTCTTCTTCAGGGCACTTCTCCATTCACGGTGGACAGTCACACGTGTATCACATAGTTTTTGCTTGCAGAGTTCCCATCCCACTGGAGCATCTAGATACTTTAATAACTATATGCCAAAGAAAGGTACAAGATGCTACATGAGCACAGAATAGAGGAGAAGCAAGTTCTGACTTATTCTGGACCTAGAAAAGCCAGAGGTTCTGGAAAATGGCAATTTTAAGGAAAGTGAACCCTTGAATATAACTGCTGTATCATCAAAGTATTACTGCTCACAAGATGCTGCTCTCTTCATTATACTCTATAGAAGTACTGGACTTCCCAGTTGTAAGGCCAGTATTATTTTCCTCCGTTTCTCCACGTTCTCCATCCTTCTTTCCTGCACCTCCTCTACCTCCTGCTTCTCTTTTAACCTCCCTACAGACAGAAAGCTTCGTGCCTGGTTCTTTGGACTCTCTCAAAACCACAAAGGGGATGGTGCTACCCTTGGCCACTTGAACAGAGAGGGAGAGACTGAACGAGATCATCCCAGGATCAGGTTCTGCAGGGGCCACCATGTCTACCTTCAGTTGCTAGATCTGGGCTGAGCAGACTGCAGCTGCTGCAGAGTTAACTCTGCTGTTATCCCACTAGTCAGTGGATTTGACCCAGGCACTCAGCTAGGCACTGGGGATAGACACAGACTTAATGACACTCCTTGCTATCTAGGAATTAATAGTCTAATGGGAATCAAATGAAAAAATAATTTCAAGAGTTCAGAAGTCTCTGGAGAAGTGCAGGTTGCTATGGAAGCACTTAACAGGGAAGCCAGTCTTAGCTGGAAAGGCAGAGAAGGCAACTCTGGGGAAATGATGTTGAAGCTGAAGGACGTGTAGGAAATAGCTAGGAGGCATCCGGGGAGTATCCCCCCATTTCCTGCTTGCCATCACTTCCTCCCCAGTATTACTCATGGAGGACAGTGGCCCCCACTCTGGCTGACACTATTGACAACTGAGAACCAATATGTGAAAATGTAGCTAAAAGCACTGGCTCAAATACTGGTGGCTTGCCCATGCTCATGGGAAAAGTCCTCCAGGGACCGGGTTCACTCAGGCGCCCCAGTCTGTTTCTCTGGATTGCGCCAGGGAAGTGAATTGTGGGTGCCACCACCTCCAGGAAGTCAGCCTTGTCTCCTCAGGCTGCATGACGGTTTCATTTTCTGATAGAGCACTGGCCTCACCAGAGTCCCAGCAGCCCAGGCACACTTCTCCCACTTGCAACCCAGAGTCTTGACCAAGGCAGTCATGTTACTGAATGTTCATAGAGGTGAGAGTTCATATTTTGAACCTAAATTTTTACATAACCATTGATTCAGTGGAAGCCAAAAAGAAGCTTTAAAAAGCTACCTATGGTAAAATGAACTTCCAGTTAGAGTAACATCATCTACAAATATTTTACTAAGCTCTTGAGTACCTCTTCTTGCTTTTTGGAATCAGAAGTTTATGTTCTTGAGTTCTTTTCACATTGTTTAAATAGACAATTCCTGCTATGCTCTAGTGAATACATTTTGGGGGGGAAGCCTGGCACCAAAGAATCAGAGAGAAAGCATGATAAGTTATATCTGGAGAAATGATAAAGACATGTGGAATTTTGGAAAGAGATCCCCCATGGGAGTGGGCTCAGGCAGCAGGCCTGGTGTTTATCAGAAGTGCAGACAGTGTTCCCCTGGGGTGGGGCAGGGCAGCGTGCTTCCAGTGCTGACACAGAGTCCATTTACAGAATTATGCTGCTGTATTCGCTTGCTAGGGGTGTCATAACGGAATACCACAGACGGAATGGCTTAAACCAGAGAAAATTATTTTCTCACAATTCTAGAGGCCGGAATTCTAAGATCAAGGTGTCAGCAAGTTTGGTTCTTCTGAGGCCTCTCCCCTTGGCTTGCAGACGGCCACCTTCTCACTGTGTCCTCACATAGTCTTTCCTCTGTCTGGACATATCTGTGTCCAAATTTCCTCTTCTGCTTTTACCTTAATTACCTCTTTAAGGGCCCTCTCTCCAGTACAGTCATATTCTGGGGATTAGGACTTCCATGTGCAAACTTTAGGGGGAAACAATTTGGTCCATAATACATATGGAAACATACTTATTTTCTTTTTAGAAAAATAGAAGAAATATTGGCCACTCTGTAAGGACGAGCGTTATTATAAGCCGAAGAATATACATTAAACTGGCAAAAAGTAAAAGGAAGCTGCAAAACGGTCAGAAGGGAGAGACAAGTGGATCTTGAGGGGGAGGATGGGAGTAAGGAACCTGTAGTGACACTGAATTAATAAGCCAGCCAAAGGCATGGGTATTTAGACACACGACAGATGGGCATGGGATCTGAGTATAAAAATAACGAGCGTGACAGAAACTGATTAAATTTGCTGTTTCTAGAGGGATTTAGATATGCTTAGAGTGGAAAGGGGCTTTACAGACCAGCTCCTCTAACAGGCAGCCTGGAGGTCAGCCTGCAGCAGCCCTGGCTGGAACCAGCCCCTCTCCACCAGGGTGGGACCCCACAGGGAAGGTCACAGGGATGTGTTCTTACATCGCAGGCATTGGAACGTTCTCTTTGGTTGAGTTTACACTGCTCTGGCTGTAACTTTCATGGATTAGCCTTGGCAGTTGGACTTCTGAAGGAACACAAATGTGTCTTCTCCTACCCTTTGCACGTGACATCCTTGCAAATCTTGCAGGTCAGCACACCCCTCAACTTTCATGTCTTTAGGATATGAAAGACGTGAAAAGCCATGTACTATCCAATTCCTTCACTCGTTCCTAAAATGGTGTGATTTCAAATTCTGTCACTCTTCCAGCTACTCCCCCCCTACTTTGTCAAGATCTCTGTTAAAAAATGTCCTAAACAGAATGCTCTAACATGGAGAACAGAGAATGCTGCTTTCCGTGAATAGGACAAATAGGCTGTGAAAATGTCACATTAGATTTTTTTTTTTAGCAGTCGCCAATGGTCCATATCTGTGGGCAAGCAGCAAGCAGGCTAATGGTTACTGAGCACTTGCTGTATTAGTTAGCTACTGCTGCGTAACAAATTATCCCCAAGTTTAGCAACTTAAAACAACAGACACTTATTATCTCACACAGTTTCTGAGGATCAGGAATCCAGGAGTGGCTCAAATGGCTGGTTCCAGCTCAGGGTCTTTCACGAGTTTGCAGTCACATTGTTGGCTGGGGTGGCAGACTCTGAAGATCTCACTGGCGCTGGAAAATCACTTCCAGGCTCCCTCACATTCTGCTGGCAGGGGAGCTTTGGTCCTTACGAAGTGTGCCTCTCCATTCACAACCTGGCTTCCCCAGAGCAAGTGATGTCAAACCAGTATCTTTTATGACCTAAGCTTGGAAGTGAGGTAACATCAACTCTGCTGTGCTCTGTTGGACACAGACCAACCCTGGCAGAGGTGGGGATCACGGGGGCTGTCCTGGAGGCTGACATTTCTGAAGCATTTGCTCCATACTAGTTATTCTTCCTGTGCTTGTACTAGCTGATGCTTTCCATGCACTGCCTCACTTAATGCTCTCAACATCCTCCAAAGCTGATGCTGTTATCATCACCCCCATTTTACATCTGTGGCACCTGAGGCTTAGAAAGGTTAAGTAATTTACTCAGATTGTTTCTAAGCAGCAGACCCGGCATTAAAACCTATGTCTAACCTCAGAGCAAAACGCTCCTGTTCTTAACTTGAGGTCTCTTTTATTTGGATGACTAACCAGGTCTCCCCTGACCCATCCTGGGACAAATAACTTTTCTGAGCATAACTGAAGAATTTTGCATTTCACCTCTATTAAAATTGGCATACTTCTTTGTTTTTGTTTTAGATTTTTGCAGTCTACATCATTGTGGCATACTTCTTAAATATTACGAGGCAACTTTCATTCTTCTGTCATTTGTGAATTCCTTTCACCATACTTGCACCACCTACAAATCCTCCTCTTTGCACACAGAACATGATGGAAAACAATCTTGAAGAAATCAGAATGCACAGATGTATCTATAAAAGAGGATACATGTCAGGATTAGAACAAAAGCCTGGTGACAAAATGTACATAGTTTTTGAAGTAAAATTAGCAAAGAGATTGAAGGTTAAATTTGTACTCCATAGCCAAATTTTTAAAAAAATTTTTATTGGAGTAGAGTTGATTTACAATGTTGTGTTAGTTTCAGGTGTACAGCAAAGTGATTCAGTTATACATATATTCATTCTTTATCCAATTCTTTTCCCACATAAGTTATTTCACAGAGTTCCCTGTGCTATAAAGTAGGTCCTTGTTGGTTACCTGTTTTATATATACTAGTGTGTATCTGTTAATCCCAAACTCCTAATTTATCACTCCCCCCAATGTTTCCCCTTTGGTAACCATACATTTGTTTTAGAAATACGTTTTGTCTGTTTTGTAAATAAGTTCATTTGTATCATTTTTTTAAAAATTAGATTCCACATGAGTGATATCTTATTTGTCTTTATGTGACTGACTTCATTTAGTATGATAATCTCTAGGTCCATCCATGTTGCTACAAATGGCATTATTCTGTTCTTTTGGTTTTTTTTTTTTGCGGTACGCGGGCCTCTCACCACCGTGGCCTCTCCCGTTGCGGAGCACAGGCTCTGGACGCGCAAGCTCAGCGGCCATGGCTCACGGGCCCAGCCGCTCCGCGGCATGTGGGATCCTCCCAGACCGGGGCACGAACCCGTGTCCCCTGCATCGGCAGGCGGACTCTCAACCACTGTGCCACCAGGGAAGCCCTATTTTGTTCATTTTTATGGCTGAGTAGTATTCCATTGTGTGTGTGTGTGTGTGTGTGTGTGTGTGTGTGTCTATAATATATATCACATCTTCTTTATCCATTCATCTGTCGACGAACATTTAAGTTATCCATCTCCTGGCTATTGTAAATAGTGCTGCAATGAACACTGGAGGTGCGTGTATCTTTTCAAATTATGGTTTTCTCTGGATATATGCCCAGGAGTGGGATTGCTGAATCATATGGTAGCTCTATTTTTAGTTTTTTAAGGAGCATACTGTTTTCCACAGTGGCTGCACCAATTTACATTCCCACCAACAGTGTAGGAGGGTTCCGTTTTCTCCATAGCCATATTGGTCCATATGGCTGTGAATATGGAACTCAACATAGGTGAGGTCACCTAGTCTGTCCTGTGACATTTATATAAATTGTCTTAAGGCCTTTATCCATTTCCTTTGGGAGGACCAGTCTTCTGCAGCATTTCTGCACATTCCAGGGTTTTTATATTCTTGTTGTCACTCGAAGGTCTGAACTCCTCTTCCCAGTCAAGTCCGGCTCTTGCCTCTGGCCACTGTTCATTTCTGCTCTTCAGGATCCTGGATGTAGAACACAGGTCCTCTGTGCTCCCTAAAAACTATTCACAGGTGACATTGTTGATGTACCAGACTTTACTGAACATTTCAGGGAGATGGAAGGATGCGGCATTGATGGCTCCTAAAATTGAATATTAAACTTTCCTTTGCTTAAAAGTCCTTTGAGAATCCAGGCTGCTTGGTTGCCTTGTTCCCTAAAACCTTCCCCTCTCAACTGCCCTCACGTCAGAAAGCAGAGCAATTCAGTTGTTCATTCCTGACAGAGCTCTAGGCTAATGTCGTTATCTAACAAGTCAGTAAGTCACTCTGCTTTGCAGCGAGGAATCGGAAGAGGTTTTGAAGTTTTAGTGTTTCCTCTCTCGCTCTTGAGCCTCCATCTCTATCGTCCCCCAAGTCTTTATACGTGAAAGTGAGCAGAATATTTTTTTAAGTGGTATGACTTACACAGTTTCCCTTAGAAGGCAGAATCTTGTGTCAGTTTTGGCTTTCAGTAACATTATTTTCATCCTCTGTTACATGTGGGATTGAACCAGTAGTGCTGTGAGTTATAGAGAAGGTGACATAATTCTTAGGTCACCAGGCACAGTCCTGTTGGCTGGGAATAGCTTCTAATATTGCCCCTTGCATTTTCAAAATGCCCTGGCTGGGAATCACAGATTATCTGACTATAGTCTCTAGTCCAAGAGAAGTTGACAGAATTTTGAAAATATATCATTGATGGGCCAACATTGAAGCAAAAGGGAAGACTGAGGCTATTTGGAATAATTGGGACAAAAAGCTGCATTCATTTTGGAAAAAAATATTTTAGTTTTAATTCATTTGAATTCAGTGACCTGTGGTGATCTGACCTGTTCAGGCATTTGTAGTGTCTGGGGTTAAGGATCGTACCAATGTGTCTTTTTTTTAAATTTTATTATAGTATAGTTGATTTACAATGTTGTGTTAATTTCTGCTCTATAGCAAAGTGATTCAGTTATACATATGTGTTCTTTTTCATACTCCTTTCCATTATGGTTTATCACAGCATATTGAATACAGTTCCCTGTGCTATACAGTAGGACCTTGTTGTTTATCCATTCTCTGTATAATAGTTTGCATCTGCTAATCCCAAACTCCCAATCCTTCCCTCCCCCCACCCCTTGGCAGTCACAAGTCTGTTCTCTATGTCTATGAGTCTGTTTCTGTTTCGTAGATAAGTTCCTTTGTGTTGTATTTTAGATTCCACATGTAAGTGATATCATATAGTAAGATATAGAAAGACAGTGTCTTTCACTGTCCAACTTACTTCGTTTAGTATGACAATCTCTAGGTCCATCCATGTTGCTGCAGTTGGCATTGTTTCATTCTTTTTTATGGCTGAGTAATATTCCATTGTATATATGTACCACATCTTCTTTATCCATCCATCTGCCGATGGGTATTTAGATTGCTTCCATGTGTTGGCTATTGTAACTAGTGCTGCAGTGGACATTGCAGGGCATGTATCTTTTCAAATTATGGTTTTCTCCAGATGTATGCCTAGGAGTGGGATTGCTGGATGACACGGCAATTCCGTTTTTAGTTTTTTAAGGAACCTCCATACTGTTTTCCATACTGGCTGCACCAATTTACATTCCCAGCAACTGTGCACGAGGGTTCCCTTTTCTCCACATCCTCTCCAGCATTTGCTATTTGTAGACATTTTAATGGTAGCTATTCTGACTGGTGTGAAGTGATACCTCATTGTAGTTTTGATTTGCATTTCTCTAACGATTAGTGATGTTGAACATCTTTTCATGTGCGTATTGGCCATCCATAGGTCTTCTTTGGAGAAATGTCTATTTAGGTCTTCTGCCCATTTGTCAATAGGGTTGTTTGTTTTTTTGTTATTGAGTTGTATGAGCTCTTTGAATAGCCAGTGTGTCTGGTTTTTGACACACTGAATTTGAATAGAAAGGTTCATTTTTAGAAAGCCACAGCATGAAAGGGGGACTATAGAAAGTGGATGCACCCGTGGAACCATTAAGTTTCAAGAAAGATAAATCACAGGAGCTCCCCAAGCTAGCCAGGCTCTCTCCACTCTCTCCCTGCTGTAATATTCCCAGTACTCCTTCCTGAGGAAAGAACCCCACACCCAGAGGAAGAATGAGGTGTTGCTCAGCCTCTCAAGGGACATGTAATGAGTGTCCCTTCTGGAGCGTACCTTTGGAGATTCTAAGAGATTTATTTCCTTTGAGGGGCAATTCATTTGAGGGGATAAGACATGTATATAGGATAACGTGTCACATAAATAGCTTTGTTATGTTTGGGCCACAGTAATGGGAGGTTGGTATGAAAATTGCTTTAGGTCGGGCAGGGCAAGGTACGTTGGGGAAGAAGATATGGAAATGATAAAACGTGAAGCTGGACTTGGAAGGCTGGATGGGCTACAAATTGGTGAGGAGTTGCAAGAGGGGAAGTTGAAGACCTGGGAAAATTGTATCAGAGATTTCAAACATTGTGAATAGCAGAATATCTGGGAACTTGATTGGATCAGTCCGGAAGGAACATTAATGTAGAAGCTGGGTGTAGAATAAATCAGAGAAATGTGGATACTGGAGGCAGGAAAACTGGGGAGAAATTGCTTATAACCCAGGCAGATGCCAGATAATAAGAATCTGGGATCAAGACAGTGGCAGTGGGACTTCCCCGGCGGCGCAGTGCTTAAGAATCCTCCTGCCAATGCAGGGGACACGAGTTCGAGCCCTGGTCCAGGAAGATTCCACATGCCGTGGAGCAACTAAGCCTACGTGCCACAACTACTGAGCCCGCGCGCCACACCTACTGAAGCCCGCGCGCCTAGAACCTGTGCTCTACAACAAGAGAAGCCACCACAATGAGAAGCCCACATACCGCAATGAAGAGTAGCCCCTGCTCGCCACAACTAGAGAAAGCCTGCGTGCAGCAAAGACCCAATGCAGCCAAAAATAAATCAAATAATTTTTTTTTAAAGTGGCAGTGAGAATGCAAAAGATAGTGTGATGGTGAGAAAAGATGGCAGAATGGTTGGGGACACAGAGGAGGAAGGATAGTCAATGATGAGGTTTCAGGTGGGATGAACTTGAGAAGTAAGAAAGACAAACGAGCCTTTTTTTTTTTTTTGATGGTGGTGGGAAGGCTCAAAAGGGAGCAATACAAGGAGGTGAAATGACAGCAGGTCTAAGATGAGAACATCCACCAGGAGAGGTTCACATTTGCAAGTCATGTCACGCATGTCACAGAATGCTATATAGATAAGTTGTATATCTATCTATGCATCTTGAACAGGGGAGGAAGACTGACCTTAGTTTCATTCACCCAACGCACATTTCTAAGTCCATCTTTTGTGTCACTTTACCATGGGAAAGGTGAACATATGTTCCTGGAGTTCACAGTCTGTGATGTAGGACTGACACATTAAGGGGAATTGGCAGGATGATATTTTGGTGTAGTAACCAAGGTCAGCTGCTTTCCCCCTTGAGCTTTCTGCTATGGTTCCCTTATTCATAGAAAGACAGGGTTGATACAGCAGAGAAGAAAAAGTTCCAAAATAGCTTCTTAAAAATTTACAGTCAGTAGTTTGCAGCAGCCTCAGCCTTTTGCATAGCAAAACCCAAAGTTTACAGCAAAAACAAGACTTGATAACGTGAGAGCCAGTTTCACTGCCCCCGTAAGGAAGCGTTCTGAGGGATTGAGGTAAAGCAGCAGGAGAAGACAGGCTCAGGGAGATGAGAGCTGAGCAGGAAGGGCCCCTTGCTCTGTGCGCTGAGACTGAGTTTTCAGCTGGGGATGCGGCAGAGACAGACCCTGCAGAGAGGTCTGGAGCTCTGAGAACAGAAGAAGCTCACTTTCTGTTTCCTTTGAGAGGTAGTGAGTCTTGCAAACCAAATGCCCACCTTCTCCAACCCTTCTCCCCGCCCATGCCCCCTACACACCTTCTTGGGCGTGGAAGGAAGCAACAGAGAAATGCCACGTTGGTGGGCAAGTCTGAATTTCCCAGAGCCCCAAGGCAGACAGAGGTGTTGGGGTGCCGGGAGAGACTTGGTGGTCAGGAACAGCAGGGTCCGGACGAGGACCGAGGACCAGAGACTACCTGGGTGGGACTGCAGATATCTAGGAGATGCAGGCAGCAGACGCAAGTGATGGAAGGCTGTGGGAATGATGGCATTTGAACCAGTGCCAGGGTGGACAGAGGTCAACTGATGCCCAGATGCCTCCTCATTGCTCCTGGACACAATGAGACCATCCGTACCACCAGCCCCAAACTCAGAGGCGACCCAGGAGAGAAGGGTTCCCTGAACAAATCCAGAAAAGCCTCATTGATCTGAGTTTATAGTGAAGTAATATGAAATGTTTGCCACTAAACAGAATGCAGACTGCAGAAGACTTAAATATTTTTTTGCAGATTTGAGTTTGTGGATTGAGATGATGCTCGCTACCTAGACAAGTGTGTGATGAAAGCAGATGGAACGCTAGGTGCTACGTGAGCACGAGTGAGAGGTTTCCTACCCAGAGTCTGAGGCGATCAGAGTGAGTGAGGAGTTGCGTTGAGCAGCACAGCATAGGATGAAGGACAGAGGCAGTAGGTAAAGGGCACCGTAAGTCAGTTTCATAATGGCCAGAGAGGCTGCAAAGTGAAATGCAGTGGGTTGCATAGGTCAAACCAAAACCCAAAAGCCCTTTCACCTACAAGGCATGGGGATTGCTGAGGGTTTAGAGAAATGACATGACCACATTTTCATTTCACAACCACTGTTCTGGGTGAATGTAAAGAAAGGCCTGGGGATCGGCTCACTCTGGGTTTCCTGCTTCTGGAGGCTGTGTCATTCTCTCTCCTGGCTTATCTTTACTGCTAACATCACATTGATTCTCATCACCCCCAAATCTGCATTTCTTTCTAGGTTTTATAAAGTGACAGACAATCAGCTCCGTGTCCAGCAATAAGTGTCTGGGAAGTGAAAGTTACCGTTTCATATCAAAATTGGTGCAGTTTTAATACCCCAAGTCTTGAAAGAGAAACTAGGATAAACCGGTGTGATATTTAACACACAGAAATGTCTCCTTCCACAAATATGTACCTACATAATGTTCCTTACTTAGTGTTACTGAGAATGAACTTGAAAAGAAACTGAGAAGTGTGTTTACTTTTATTTATACAAAGTTTACTTGAAAATAACGATTCACACTGCTCTGTGCAGCCTGTCCCCTGATGGAGGTAGGGGGTGCTGGTAGCCCAGTTGAGGGGCGCTGGGTGAGGCGTTCCTGGGAGCTCTACCTCCTGGCTGTTCCTTCAGCCTTCTCAGTGATTCTGTAAGCTATTTGATACTTTGATAAATCTCTTTCTGCTGCTAGAATGGGATTTTGTTTTCTATACACTGACACAAAACAGGTCAAATAAGTACTTTTTAAAAAGATCAAATTTGCACTGGTTAAGATCTTGGGGCTCTGAAGTCTGACTGCTTAGGTTTGAATTCCAACTGTGCCCCTGCCTGCTCCTTGACTTTATTTTTTCTTATTTATTATTTTAAAAATAGATTTATTTATTTTTATTTACTTATTTTTGGCTGCGTTGGGTCTTCGTTGCTGCATGCGGGCTTTCTCTAGTTGCAGCGAGCGGGGGCTACTCTTTGTTCCGGTGCGCGGGCTTCTCATTGCAGTGGCTTCTCTTGCTGCGGCACATGGGCTCTAGGTACATGGGCTTCAGTAGTTGTGGCTTGTGGGCTCTAGAGCGCAGGCTCAGTAGTTGTGGCACACGGGCTTAGTTGCTCCGCAGCATGTGGTATCTTCCCGGATCAGGGATCAAACCTGTGTCCCCCGCATTGGCATGTGGATTCTTAACCACTGTGCCAGCAGGGAAGTGTCCCTAATTGTTTTTTATATTGTAGCATATTTGATTTACAGTGCTGTGTTAGTTTCAGGTGTACAGCAAAGTGATTTACTTATACATATACATGTATCTATTCTTTTTCAGATTCTTTTCCCATATAGGTTATTACAGAATATTGAGTAGAGTTCCCTGTGCTGTCCAGTAGGTCCTTGTTGGTTATCTATTTTATATATATCTAGTAATGTGTGTGTGTTAATCCCAAACTCCTTATTCCTCCCCCCACCCCACCTTTCACCTTTGGTAACCATAAGTTTGTTTTCTAAGTCTGTGTGTCTGTTTCTGTTCTGTAAATAAGTTCATTTGTATCATTTTTTTTAGATTCCACATATAAGTGATATATGATATTTGTCTTTCTCTGACTTACTTCACTTAGTATGATAATCTCTAGGTCCATCCACATTGCTGTAAATGGCATTACTTCATTCTTTTTTATGGCTGAGTAATATTCCATTGTGTATATGTCCCACATCTTCTTTATCCATTCATCTGTCTGTAGACATTTAGGTTGCTTCCATGTCTTGGCTATTGTAAAATTACTGCCACAGTGAACAGTGGGGTGCATGTATCTTTGCAAATTATGGTTTTCTCCGGATATTTGGCCAGGAGTGGGATTGCTGGATCTTATGGTAGCTCTATTTCGAGGGTTATTTTTAAAATACATTTTTAATGTTTTAATGAATGGGTGTGTGCATCTTACTTATGTTTTATTTATTTATTTTTTGGCCACAGTGTGCTGCATGTGGGATCTTAGTTCCAGGATTGAACCTGTGCCCCCTGCACTGGGAGTACAGCGTCTTAACCACTGGACTGTCAGGGAAGTCCCCTATTTTTAGTTTTTTAAGGATCCTCTATACTGTTCTCCATAGCGGCCACACCAACTTACATTCCCACCAACAGTGTAGGAGGGTTCCCTTTCTCCACACCCTCTCCAGCATTTATTGTTTCTAGATTTTTTGATGATGGCTGTTCTGACCAGTGTGAGGTGATACCTCACTCTACTTTTGATTTGCATTTCTATAATAATTCGTGTTGTTCAGCATCTTTTCATGTGCTTTTTGGCCATCTGTATATCTTCTTTGGAGAAATATCTATTTAGATCTTCTGCCCTTTTTTGGATTGAGGGTTTTTTTGTTTTGTTTTGTTTTTTAAATATAGAGCTGCAAGAGCTGCTTGTATATTTTGGAGATTAATGCTTTGTCAGTTGCTTCATTTGCAAATATTTTCTCCCATTCTGTGGGTTGTCTTTTTGTTTTGTTTATGGTCTCCTTTGCTGTGCAAAAGCATTTTATTTTATTTTATTTTATTTATTTATTTTGGCTGTGTCAGGTCTTAGCTGCAGCATGTGGAATCTTTGTTGAGGCAAGCAGGACCCTTCATTGTGGCGCACGGGCTTTTCTCTAGTTGTGGCGTGTGGGCTCCAGGGTGCGTGGGCTCTGCAGTTGTGGCATGCAGTATCTCTAGTTGAGGCACGGGAGCTCAGTAGTTGTGGCGTGTGGGCCTAGCTGCCCTGCAGCATGTGGGATCCCAGTTCCCTGACCAGGGATAGAACCTGCGTCCCCTGCATTGGAAGGCAGACTCCTCGCCACTGGACCACCAGGGAGGTCCCTGTGCAAACGCTTTTAAGTTTAATTAGGTCCCATTTGTTTTTGTTCTTATTTTCATTAATTTAGGATGTGGATGCCAAAAGATATTGCTGTGATATATGTCAAAGAGTGTTTGCCTATGTTTTCCTCTAAGAGTTATCTAGTATCCGGTCTTACATTTAGGCCCTTAATCCATTTTGAGTTTAGAGAATGCTCTAATTTCATTCTTTTGCATGTGGCTGTCCAGTTTTCCCAACACCACTTATTAAAGAGACTGTTTTCTCTCCATTATATATTTTTGCCTCCTTTGTTGTAGATTAATTGACCATAGGGGCATGGGTTTATTTCTGGGCTTTCTATCCTATTCCATTGATCTATAAGTCTGTCTTCAGGCCAGTAGCATACTGTTTTGATTACTGTTGCCTTATAGTAGAGTCTGAAGTCAGGGAGTCTGCTTCCTCCAGCTCTGTTTTTCTTAAGATTGCTTTGGCTATTTGGGGTCTTTTGTATTTCCATACAAATTTTAAGACTTTTTGTTTTAGATCTGCAAAAAGTGCCATTGGTAATTTGATAGGGATTGCATTGAATCTGTAGATTACCTTGGGGAGTATAGTCATTTTGACAAACATCCAAGAACATGGTACATCTTTCCATCTGTTTGTGTCATCTTCAATTTCTTTTATCATTGTCTTACAGTTTTCAGAGTACAGGTCTTTTACCTCCTTATGTAGGTTTATTCCTAGGTATTTTATTCTTTTTGATGTGATGGTAAATGGGATTGTTTCCTTAATTTCTCTTTCTGATCTTTTGTTGTCAGTGTATAGCAATGCAAGAGATTTCTGTGCACAAATTTTGTATGCTGCAACTTTACCAAATTAATTCATGAGCTCTAGTAGTTTTCTGGTAGCATCTTTAGGATTTTCTATGTATCGTATCATGTCATCTGCAAACAGTGACAGTTTTACTTCTTCTTTTCCAATTTGGATATCTTTTATTTCTTTTTCTTCTGATTGCCATGGGTAGGACTTCCAAAACTATGTTGAATAAAAGTGGTGAGAGTGGACATTTTCATCTTGTTCCTGATCTTAGGAAATGCTTTCAGCTTTTCACCATTGAGTATATTGGTGGCTATGTGTTTGTCATAACATATATGACCTTTACTATGTTGAGGTAGGTTCCCTCTGTGCCCACTTTCTGGAGAGTTTTTATCATAAATAATAGGTGTTGGATTTTGTCAAAAGGTTTTTCTGCATTTGTTGAGATGATCATATGGTTTTATTCTTTAATTTGTTAATGTGGTACATCACACTGATTTGAGGATATTGAAAATTCCTTGTATCCCTAGGATAAATCCCACTTCACCATGGTATATGATCCTTTTAATGTATTGTTGGATTTGGTTTGCTAGTATTTTGTTGAGGATTTTTGTGTCTATATTCATCAGTGACATTGGCCTGTAACTTTCTTTTTTGTGGTATCTTTGGTTTTGGTATCAGGCTGATGGTGGCCTCATAGAATGAGTTTGGGAGTGTTCCTTCCTCTGAAATTTTTTGAAATACTTTCAGAAGGATAGGTGTTAACTCTTCTCTAAATGTTTGATAGAATTTGTCTGTGAAGCCATCTGGTCCTGGACTTTTGTTTCTTGGGAGTTTTTAAATCACAGTTTCAATTTCAATGCTTGTGATTGGTCTGTTCATATTTTTATTTCTTCCTGGTTAAGTCTTGGGAGATTGTACCTTTCAAAGAATTTGTCCATTTCTTCTAGGCTGTCCATTTTTTATTGGCATGTAGTTGCTTGTAGTAGTCTCTTATAGTCCTTTGTATTTCTGTGGTGTCTGTTGTAACTTCTCCTTTTTCATTTCTAATTTTATTGAGTTGAGCCCTCGCCCTTTTTTTCATGATGAGGCTGGCTAAAGTTTTATCAATTTTGTTTATCTTTTTAAAGAACCAACTTTTAGTTTCTTCGATCTTTTCTATTGTTTTCTTCGTCTCTATTTCATTTATTTCTGCTCTGACCTTTAAGATTTCTTTCCTTCTGCTAACTTTGAGTTTTGTTTGTTCTTCTTTCTGTGGTTGCTTTACATGTAAGGTTAGGTTGTTTATTTGAGATTGTATTTGAGGTAAGATTGTATTGCTATAAACTTGTCTCTTAGAACTGTTTTTGCTGCATCCCATAGGTTTTGGATTGTCGTATTTTCATTTTCACTTGTATCTAGGAATTTTTAAATTTCCTCTTTGATTTCTTCAGTGATCCATTGGTTGTTTAGTAACATATTGTTTAGCCACCACTTGTCTCTGTTTTTTTACAGTTTTTTTCTTGTGATTGATTTCTAATCTCATAGCGTTGTTGTTGGAAGATGCTTGATGTGATTTCAATTTTCTTAAATTTATCCAGGCTTGCTTTATGTCCCAGCATGTGATCAATCTTGGAGAATGTTCCATGTGCACTTGAGTAGAATGTGTATTCTGCTGCTTTCAGATGGAATGCTCTATAAATATCCATTAAGTCCATCTGGTCTAATGTGTCATTTAAGGCCTGTGTTTCCTTATTGATCTTCTGTCTGGATGATATGTCCATTGATGTAAGTGGGGTGTTAAACTCCCCCATTATTATTGTGTTACTATCAGTTTCACCTTTTATGGCTGTTAATATTTGCCTTATATATTGTGGTGCTCCTAGCTTGAGTGCATATATATTTACAATTGTTATATCTTCTTCTTGGATTGATCCCTTGATCTTTATGTAGTGTCCTTCTTTATCTCTTGTAATAGTCTTTAAAGTCTATTTTTTCTGATACGTGTATTGCTACTCCAGTTTTTTTTTTTCAGATGAATGATTTTTGTTTTTTTAACATCTTTATTGGAGTATAATTGCTTTACAATGGTTTGTTAGTTTCTGCTTTATAACAAAGTAAATCAGCTATATATATACATATCCCCATATCTCTTCCCTCTTGTGTCTCCCTCCCTCCCACCCTCCCTATTCCACCCCTCTAGGTGGTCACAAAGCACCGAGCTGATCTCCCTGTGCTATGCGGCTGCTTCCCACTAGCTATCGGTTTTACATTTGGTAGTGTATATATGTCCATGCCACTCTGTCACTTTGTCCCAGCTTACCCTTCCCCCTCCCCATGTCCTCAAGTCCATTCTCTAGTGGGTCTGAATCTTTATTCCCATCCTGCCCCTAGGTTCTTCATGACCTTTTTTTTTTTTTAGATTCCATATATATGTGTTAGCATACGGTATTTGTTTTTCTCTTTCTGACTTACTTCAATCTGTATGACAGACTCTAAGTCCATCCACCTCACTACAGATAACTCAGTTTCGTTTCTTTTTATGGCTGAGTAATATTCCATTGTATATATGTCCCACATCTTCTTTATCCATTCATCTGTTGATGGACACTTAGGTTGCTTCCACGTCCTGGCTGTAAATAGAGCTATAATGAACTCTCTTTGAATTATGGTTTTCTCAGGGTATATGCCCAGTAGTGGGATTGCTGGGTCGTATGGTAGTTCTAGTTTTAGTTTTTTAAGGAACCTCCATATTGTTCTCCATAGTGGCTGTATCAATTTACATTCCCACCAACAGTGCAAGAGTGTTCCCTTTTCTCCACACCCTCTCCAGCATTTATTGTTTGTAGATTTTTCGATGATGGCCATTCTGACTGGTGTGAGATGATATCTCATTGTAGTTTTGATTTGCATTTCTCTAATGATTAATGATGTTGAGCATTCTTTCAGGTGTTTCCAGTTTTCTTTTGATTTCCACTTGCATGGAATACCTTTTTCCATCCCTACTTTTGGTCTGTATGTGTCCCTAGATCTGAAGTGGGTCTCTTGTAGACAGCATATATATGGGTCTTGTTTTTGTATCCATTCAGCCAATCTATGTTGTTTGATTGGAGCATTTAATCCATTTACATCTAAGGTAATTACGAATATATATGTTCCTATTGCCATTTTGTTAATTGTTTTGGGATTGTTTTTGTAGGTCTTTTTTCTTCCCTTCCTATTTTGTTTTCTTGTGGTTTGATGACTATCTTTAGTGTTCTGTTTGGATTTCTGTGTGTGTGTGTGTGTGTGTGTGTGTGTGTGTGTGTGTGTGTGTATCTATTGTAGATTTTTGGTTTGCAGTTACCTTGAGGTTTTGATATAGCAGTTTCTATATATACAAGATTGTTTTAAGTTGCTGGTGTCTTAATTTCAAATGCATTTCCAATATCCTGCATTTGTACTCTCCTCATGATTGCTGGTTTTGATATCATATTTGTGTGTGGATGATCTCCTACCATTACTGTATGTTTGCCTTTACCAGTGAGCTTTCCCATTCATAAGTTTCTTGTTTCTCGTTGGGGGTTTTCCTTTTCTGCCTAGAGAAGTTGCTTTAGCATTTGTTATTAAGCTGGTTTGGTGTTACTGAATTCTCTTAGCTTTTCCTTGTCTGTAAATCTTTTGATTTCTCCACTGAATCTGAATGGGAGCCTTGCTGGGTAGAGTATTCGTGGTTGTAGGTTTTTCCCTTGTATCACTTTAAATATGTCCTGCCACTCCCTTCTGGCCTGCACAGTTTCTGCTGAAAAATCAGCTGATAACCTTATGGGGATTCACTTCTTAAACCGTCCTCATTTCTTTTCATTCTTTTTTCTTCTGTTCCACAGCAGTCATTTCTACCACTCTTGTCTTTCAGCTCACTTATCTGTTCTTCTGCCTCATTTATTCTACTATTTATTCCTTCTAGTTTATTTTTCATTTCAATTGTATTGTTCAGCTCTGTTCTTTAAATCTTCTATCTCTTTGTCACACATTTCTTGTGTCTTCTTTCTTGTTCCTCCATTCCTTTTCTGATATTTTGGATCATTTTTACTATCATTACTCTGAATTCTTTTTCAGGTAGATTGCCTATCTCCACTTCACTTAGTATTTCTTCTGGGTTTTTATTTTGTACCTTCTTCTGGAACATTCCTCTGACATCTCATTTTGTCTAATTTTCTGTGTTTGTGGTCTCCTTTCTGCAGGCTGCAGGACTGTAGTTCCTCTTGCTTCTGGTATTTCCCCCCCGGTGGATGAGGCTGGTCTAAGAGGCTTGTGCAGGCTTCCTGGTTGGAGGCACTGGTGGGCAGAACTGTGTCTTGTCCCTCTGGTGGGCAGGGCCGTGTCAAGGGGTGTGTCTAGAGGTGGCTGTTGCCTCAGGTGGAGTTTATACAGCCTGTCTGGTGACGGGGTGGGGCTGTGTTCCCACCCTGTTGGTTGTTTGGCCTGAGGCGCGGGGCTGTTGGGTGAGGCCAGGTCTTGGTGTCCAAATGGCAGCCTTTAGGATAGCTCATGCCAGTGAGTACCCAGTACCTCAATCACCAGTGTCATTGTCCCTGCAGTTAGCCACATGCCCCCCACCTCCCCAGGGGACCCTCCAAGACCAGTAGGTAGGTCTGGCCCAGGCTTCTATGAAGTCACTTTTTTTTACCCCTGGGTCCCAATGCCCATGAGACCTTGTGTGTGCCCTCCAAGAGTGGCTTGTTTATCCCAGTCCTGTGGCATTCCTGTGATCAAGCCCCACTGGCCTTCAAAGCCATCTGGGAACTCCTACTCCCTATGCCAGGCTGGGGAGCCTGATGTGGGGCTCAGAGCTCTCACTCCTGTGGGAGAGCTCCTGCAATATAATTATTTTCCAGTTTGTGGGTCACCCACCTGGTGGGTATGAGATTTGATTGTATTGTGAATGTGCCCCTCCTACCATCTCGCCGTGGCAGCGTCTTCGTCTTTAGAAGTAGAATATCTTTTTTGGTACGTTTCAGTCCTTTTTTGTTGATGGTTGTTCAGCAGTTAGTTGTGATTTTGGTGTTTTCAGGAGAGGAGGTGAGCTCAGGTCCTTTTACTCCACCATCTTGTGGAGATCTTGTGCCATGAGTTGCTCCTTGAGTTTAGACAGACTGCTTAACCTTTAAGTAAAATGATGATCACGATAATGATGCCTGTCTCATATCGCTATGATGATAGTGCATGCAAAGTGCTTAGAACAGTGCCTGACACACAGTGGTTGCTCAATAAATGTTCATTTTCATAATATTAAATATACATGGTTTAGTACTAGAACAGCCAAATGAATTAAATTTATTGAGAACATCTCAAATTCTCAAAGATGGACATATTTATGGACGTAAACAGTGGAAAAGCCTTTAAAACTGTTTTCACAAAATAACTTTGACCCTGGCAGTTTCCCACTCAGAGAATGGCTTTTTTTAAGGAGAGGGTACAAAATACGAAGTCTGCAACTACATTCCTCTTCTCCAGGACAAGTGAAGTAAGTCTGCTTTTTAGCTGTGTTTCAAATTGGGCTCATTTGTAAGGTATTTTTGTGAAGGAAGAGTTTCTCTCATTAAAACAAAAACAAAAACTAAAAACTAGCAGCGTAGCAGAGAGATCCCTAGTCTTGGAATACAGAAATTCTGAGAGGGCTGACAGTAACAACAAAGACTTTCCAATTCTAAATATTTAAGAGTGACCGAAAAAGTCTGTTGTCTTCTCCTCAATATTCTTTTTAACTCCAGTGAGAAGAGAGGTACTGTGCATTTCCTGTGAACTTGGCCATGTGATTTCTGAGCACAGAGCCCTGTTCTGAAGTCAGGCAGTCACCTTGGAGACTGTGATAACGTCTCTGCATTTTGGTTTCTTTGTCGGTAAAACTTCTTCCTAGGGGTCCCATGAGAATGAAATGAGATGCTCCTCCTGGGAAGACTGAGCCAAGTTTAATGGTATGCTTGGTAGCCACGAGCATCCTTCCCTCTCCCCAAAAAGACAGATGCAGAGAGCTGCATTGATTCCCTTTTATGGGACAGAGAGAGCAGGGACAGCAAGTATGTGCTTTTCACTGGTTAGAGGATGGCAATGTATCCCAAGGAGATGAAACCAGTAACTATGAGTCGTGGGCACAAGTTTGAGTTCTCTCCCTGTATTCCACGCTCTCTACATTCTACGAGGGCAAAGGAGGCTCCAGAGAATGCTCCAGGAAATGGTGTTGTGTCCACCCTCTGGCATCACACAGTCCCCTTTCCCCTGAGCATCCTCTCAGATTCTACAGTGTTACTCGTTTCCTCCCTGCTAGGAAAACCTACCCACACTCCCTCACACTCTAGGTGCTGAAACTCTCTTGCATTCCTTAGGGGGTGTCAGAATGCTTGATTAAAGTTGTGCAACGCAGGAAAAGTGAGTCTTTCACAGTGGGAAGAGCTAATGTTTATTCAATCAACAAACACGGAATGCCTGCCAGGGCCAGACACTGCTGGTCATCGAGACAAAGAGAATGTGTCGTTCGTCAACATAAAACTGCAGAGTGTCAGACGGCTCGTTATTCCCAGACATCACTGAGTCAGTGACAACAGGCACCATGTATCATTCAGTGCCTATTAAGAAGATAACAGCTGATGACATATTAAAAAAAAAGCCAAACCCAGAATTTGAGAGTTGTTGCTGGCAGAGCATATGGAAACAAGGTCCCAGGAGCTGCTGGATGGCCACGGTGAGATGCACTCGGCCAGCCAGGGCCAACTCTCAGCAGTCCACATGACAGCCGGACGGTTTTACTAGCACCTTAAAAAAAGTCACTTCCAACTCCAAGACTTAGGTTTCCGTTCCTAAATAATGAGTCAAACAAATGATGAAATATTGACTGTGAACCCCCATCAAGGCATGGACAGGGAAAACCCTAACTTTATCAACTGCAAAAAGCAACAGCTAGTAAATGGGAGAAGATGAAGAAGCTTTTCTTAAGCATGACATAAACCTGTACAAATCTCTTAACGGCGCTGGTGTCAACAAAAGCTTCTGTTGCTGCAGAAATGGTCTTCAGCGAGCAGCGAGGCGAGGCAGAGGCTGGCAAACAGAGCTGGGCTATTTTTTCATCTCCAGAATAGCACTTCCTGGTCCCCGGTGCTTTGCACTGCAGATGTTACAGAACTGCACAGGAGAGTTCTAAAAATGCAGATTTTAAAAGATCAACCCTTTCTGCTCTCACAATCAGAAATATTATGGGAGCACTGGTGGGGGAATGGGGATCAGGTGATGAAACACTGCTCCTCTTTCTGGAGGTTACTGCTGGTTCACACAGGATCCTGTCTAGACCAGCTGTTATTCTTGGACTCAAAAGACACCCCCACAGCAAGACAAGTCTCACGTGACCCAAGGGGACCTGGGGGAACCGATTTGACACTGAAAAAATAGCAGTGTCATGATACAGAAATCAGGGTGAGAAAGTTATAGAAAATTGAAAATGGTTCTCACTGTAGCTCATTTCTAAAGCTCAACTGTCATCAGTTTTATCTCAACAAATTTACTTACATGAATATGCTTTTATAATGTTTAGTATCGTATACTAAGCATTTTTACATTTGAGAAGTAGGTACATTGCTTTTTCTGATGTGACGTAAACTATATTATAACTGAGACATGGACAGGGGTTATCATTTTAAGCACATCCCTCTGGCTGCACCGATTTCTCTCGAGTTGCTGGTGGCCAAGCAGCCAACTTACCATGCTGGTCATAGGCAGGCACTCCTTGTGGAACATATGGCGGCAGTGGAAGACCACCACGCTGAAGGGCTTAGCTGCGTCTAGGGGAGAGGGCAGGAAAGAGAAGAGCTCAGCGCAGTAGTAGAAGTTTCCCTTTCCAGCAGTAAGCTGCCTTGGGGGGATGCTGATTGATGAATGCATCCCTGCAGAGCAGCATGGCTGAACGCAGGGCAGGGATGACAGTCCTGTCGCTATGGGGGTCCCAGGTCAGCTGCTTGGCCTCCAAGTCAGTTACTACAGCTACATACTGGGGACGATTTCATGGCAAGGCAACAGCATGTGTTGTGAAAACCAGCATCAGGATGTGTGTGTGCAAAGCTCTCCCTCCTCCAGCCCCGTACACACAATCATGACACTACGAAAGTGGATTCCGTGGCTTTGTAAGAATGCTTTCTGTCGGTTCGCCTACTGCCTTTGCCAAGGCCGTTCACTAACTTCAGGGCACAGCTGGGCTGACATCCTAGGCTGTGACCTTGCCCTGTGCTGTACTTCTGCTGGGGCACCACACCTCGTCTGCGCGTGCTCTGTGGCCAGCTTGGTTCCGGTAAGACTGAATCCTTAACAGATTAAATTAGGAGTTTAATCTAACTATACAGTGCAGGTGCATGTGTTCGCTTTCTGTTAAAACACTATGAAAGCTCACTGGTCTTCCTATGCCCACTGCAGTTTTTAACACAAGCACTTAAAATCCAAACCTCTAAAAAACACCCTACGGGGAACTTCTTGTGCTCCTGCCGTGCTAAATAACCCCTTAAAGCTAGGTAAATGGCACACAAACTAGGTCTTTTAGTACTTCTCTATGCTGAATTTATACACAAGGAGCATTTTTTTTTTTTTTTTTTTTTTTTTTTTTGCGGTACGCGGGCCTCTCCCTGCTGTGGCCTCTCCCGTTGCGGAGCACAGGCTCCGGACGCGCAGGCTCAGTGGCCATGGCTCACGGGCCCAGCCGCTCCGCGGCATGTGGGATCTTCCCGGACCGGGGCACGGACCCGCGTCCCCTGCATCGGCAGGCGGACTCTCAACCACTGCGCCCCCAGGGAAGCCCTCACAAGAAGCATTTTTTAGCATCTCAACAACTATGCTTTAATTTCTACTTTCAAATTGTGGAAATTCCTCTTCTCATGTCCTGTGATCCTTACATAAAATGCTTTAATGATATGAAGAGATATATAGCTACCAAGAACTATAAACAAACGTACATGTCTTTTAAGGAGTCACAGTTCCCATTAGAAGGTATTTGTTTCCATTGAAATGTGAGATACCCTGGGTGCCTAGATCCATACAGCAGTGGAAAGCTTCAAGGAAAGGGAAAGCTACCTATAAATTTTTTCCCAGGTGCACACATGGTTCTGCTAGCTAGGAATCTAACAAGTTGATGGTAAATCTTAATTTTCTTTCCTTCTATACTGGGGCAGTGGTTCTCAAAGACTGGCCCTTGAACCAGTCGCATCCACGTCACCTGGGAACTTGTGAGAAATGCAGATTCTCAGGTCCCACCCCGCACTACCGAATCAGCACCTCTGGGATGGGACCAGCGATCTGAGTTTTCACAAGCCTGCTGGCCGGTGCCGACTCATTCGAGAGCTTGGGAGCCTCAGCTCTAAGGAACGGCGGCAGTACCAGCCTGCAACTGAGTAGCAACATGGGCTGCAATTCTTCTCTAAACTGGATTATCCCAAAAGGTATGTAATTTTATAAGTTGTAATCCGCTAACTTCAGAATTTTAACTCCACTCATCATGAACACGTATTTGGGGATTTTTTTTCCCCTCCCAACCATCTTACCTGATGGGAGAATAGGGGAAAGACAGGACTCACAGATGTTCTCCTCTGCAAGGAAGCACATACACTTGGGATTATACAATGTTTCTCTTTGCTCTCTCTTTTCTGATAGCAAGGCAGGCAGTTCCAATAGGATTCTTTCAATTTTACCCACCGTCAACCAGAATGCCTTTCATTTGAGTTCGGTGCATCTTCTTTAGTAAGGACAAAGAGTCAGCTACGAGAATCTTCTTGCAGCCTTCGCGAAGCAGAATCTAAGGCACACATTGTGAAAGAAAAGCCATCTTAAAAAGACCAAAATGTGGAGGAGAAGCCAGTTACTGCTCCCATGCAGCAGCACAGCAGGGAGAGGTGACCCCTTTCCCCTTCAAACCAATTCCTCTGGCGCTAATGTGAGCTTCTATGCCCACATCTTCCTCTTCCGGCCCCGTGGGTCTTAGTGCCCAGGGCTCTATGCGGCTCTGTGGAAGGGCCATGGAGAGTCACACAATGAAGACATCGCCGCCTCCCTGCCGCCCAGCTCTGGGTCACGGCAAAGGCAGAGCTGCATCCTGACTTTCTTCCCCCCAAAGTCACTCTCAACTCTAAAACCTACGTGGACGTTCTGCTTTCACATGCTTTCAATTCATGCCACCAGGGAAGGGAACTGGAAGCGGTCAGCTGTGGTCCTCCATCCCCAATCGGCTATGATAACACGTCCTCCTCTCAAATCCCGAGGAGCACAGGTATTGGGTGAATGCACCAAGACGGTTTCTCGCCTAATTACATGAGCCAAGAAAACAGATGCCCAGAGTTCTATACCCACCATTTCTAAAGCTGATGAGCAGGAAACGACCTGATTTTACTGTTTCTACATTAATTGAGACACTGCCTATTAAGTTTTATTCCTTAAAATGCTGCTAGAAATTGGAATTTTCAGATTCATTTTAAAAAGACATTAAAACTGTAACAGACGTCACAAAAGCATATAGGAAGAAGAGAAAAATAACAAATACTAATGTTGGTAAACTTTAAGAAAATTTATAAGCAAATGTATCTAGCTGCCCAGCCTCTAATACTAAAATAAAAACTTTAATGTCACAATCACAGCAAAATGCTTCAAAAAGAGCTGGCTATGACCCTGAGTGGGTCTTTAAGGCCCATGGCATGAATGGTGGGCCTGGCAGTCTAGACGGAAGCCACGGTGTCTGCAAACTTAAAAAAGAAAACAGGGAAGAAAAAACACCACCAACAACTAAGAAGGAACCATTTCTTCACCAGGATTCCATTTTTCTAAATAGGCACCATCTGTCCGCCCACAAAGTATTTTCTAGGAAAACTTTAGTATTCAGAGGCACATAGCCAGGAGAAGGGAAAATACACAAGTAGAGCTTTGTATGTTACTGACTTCTTCCTCTATCCTTCTCAGCCACTCTAGTTTCCTTAACGTTACACTGTTTCCCTCCATAGTTCTCAGTTTTTCTAAATTCTGTGTTTAATATTACCTTTTCTTTTGCATCGTTTTCATGGCAATTGGCTGTAGCTTCTGTAATCATTACAAGCATACCTTGTTCTATTATAAGATTAAATAAGAACATGTTTATAAGATAGCTGTTGGAAACTAACACAAGACTCTCCCTGTTTTTCCTTATTTCTCTGCAGTTCATCATCATTGATAATAATTCCAGGCAAAGGCAAAGCACCAGACTCACATCTTACAAAGCAATAAAAGGACTGTACCTCAGCGAAGTTATTATGGTTCATTAAAAACAGCTGCTGTGGGAAAAATGCCATCCAAGACCGCGAAGCTCCTGAGATTTCTATTTTAAAAGATTCTTTGAAACGTTGAACTTTTTGCTGACATTGCCTTGTTCATACTGCAGTGCTTATCATCGGCATTGCACGTGAGATAGTTACCTGGTTTTACAAGCCCCCAGTAAGATACCAGAGCTAGACCTAGAAACCATTGTACCTCATATCTGATCCATCATTTAGGCCACAGTGCAATGGGATTTAAATTCTACTTGAAAAAGCTTTGCTTTTTGTTGGGATTATCATCAAAGGTGATGAATTGCAGAGAAATAAGAAGGAAAAGACGAAGACTCTAAGGCCTCATGCTGGAGTTCAAAACAGAATTATAAATGCAGTCGCACTGAAATTTACAATAGCACAAAGTAGGCATGTACCGAATTGACTAAAGAAGCTATAGTTGGTTGGCATAGGCTACCCATGTCACCTAAAAGCTGTGATGAAGCCAAACTGAAATAATTTTAAAGGAAAAAAAATAGATTTTATCTTAAAAGTTTATTTTGGGGATATATAAATTTAAAAACTCTTTCTTAGAAGAAATTAAGGGCTTATGCACTGGGGGTCAAAAAGAAACCCATGTGGGCCCCCCAAAAAGGCAGATAGGAAAGAAGTTGCTATTTCCTCTTAATTCATTTGTGTCTAGATTTCAAAGTAGAGACCTATGGGACAATGATAAAGCACATGGAGCTTGTAGCAAATGTAAATATGGGAAAAGAACTTTGATAGACCCAGAGATGTCTGGAGTCAGTTTACCTGTGTGTGTGTTCACGTACATGTGTGAAGTTTAACGAAATGTAAGTGTTAAAGCTTTTTGCTTCTCCTAGAAATATTCATTCAGATCATGAGCTGCTCGAGCTGCATTCTACTCATCTCCTGGTCCCTGAGACAACACATGGAAGCCCTGTAAGTACCTACCCAGCACAGGATCTAACAAACACAGTAGGCATGCAAAAATTTAAATAAATGTGTTTATAAACAATCAAACCTATAACTTAAAAAGCTTATGCTGAAAAATCTAAGCTACTTTATTACAGATTCCAAAATAAGTATCACGGATGAGTTCCATAGGAATATCGTTAAGACTACGCAGCTGCATTCGCTATATAAAGGCTTGCTTACGAAAGGACCGTACTGAGAACTTGAGAGAGAGAAATACTTCAGAGACCATCTAGTCTAGAAGCTCCTAAATGTCAATGCATAGCCCAGTGCCAGGCTGAGTGTATAAGAAACACCAAGGTGGTCTAAGGACCTAGTCCCTAATCCTCTCCAGCAGATCTGGGGTGGTACCTGAAATGGTAATTTAAGAAAAGCATTCAGATAGTTCTGGTGTGCAGCCAGGCTTAACAAATACTGATTTAATCTAAGGGGGAAATGGACACCCAGAGAGCTTATGTACCCTCCCCAAAGGGCAACAGGCTTGTTAATGGCAAAGCCGGGACTAGAGTCCACGTCTGCAAATACCATGTCCACAGCTCTTTAAAGACAACAGGTTGCCTGTTCGTCTTCCAAGACAATCCTATATATTCCTGTGTTGTAACCTGCCAGTACAGTGATTCACCTCCAGAGACCAGTGGGACAACTAGGGAGAAAAACACATTTAGTCAGAGTATCTGAGTTCAAACCCAGTTCCTCACCTTCCCAGGCTGGCGAGTCAAAACTTTTTGAGACTCAGTCTTCTTACATGTAAAATGGAGATGACAGTTCCTTAAGGATCATTACTGAAAATGACTGTCAAATAAGACTGTCAAAAGAGAAGTGTTCTAGCATCTCTAGAACAAAGATGCTAGAACTCTTAAGAGGAGAAAAGAAAGCAATGGAAGTGGATATAAATGCTAAATAAATACAATAAATAAATGCTAAATTTATAAATAAAATGTCTTACAAATATGAAACAGCATAAAAATAATTTGGAAATTGTGGTCAGTTTAATGTAAAAATAGAAATATCATTTATATCCTATTGTTTCATAAATAATTTATATCAAAGCAAGTGCCCTTTGTCCTTGAAATCAGACCTAGAAACATTTTAGGTCTATGAAGTATGATAAGGGGTACTTTTATCCTTCTTACTTCACTGAAGCTTTTAAATGTTGTTGAAGCATTGTACTAACAATGTAACAAGGTATAAAAATATGAAAATAAGTTAAACAGTTGAAACACTGATCATGTGGTTGGTTTTTCCTTAACTTTAATGATGTCATAGACATCTAACATGCCTCATACTAAACTTCAACTGAGAAAAGTTGCTGCATTTTAGAAAACATGAAATTAGAACCAGAAGAAATTTTTTCCCCCAACTTTCTCTGTACCTTCTCTTTCCAGTTAGCAATTCACTAAGGAGTCATCTCCCAAAGCACTTTCAGTGGCCAAATAAGTTTTAAAATGCTGTCTACTTGATTGTAAATCTGACCCTTGGATTGCGAATGCAAATTAGCAAAAAAAAGGTGCTGAGAAGCCCTGTGATAACCTTTCCCTAACAATTGGATTCCTTCGTTTACTGAATGGTTCTTAATGTCCCCCACCGTCATTCCCCCTCACTGCCCTGCTCTCATGCACAGCAGGATCCAGATCCTTGCAAATTCATGGACCTGCAAAATCTTGGGAATTTATCCCATTAAAACATGTGAAACTCGACTATAGTTTTATGAAACAAATGAAGACACTAGACAGAATAAAAAATTAAAAAAATGAATGTGAAACCTTTCTGGAAGCTTCAAAATGCTCTATAAATAGACTTATTTTTACAGTGATTTCTAGAGAAAGAAAATAAATTTCTATTAATAAAAAAGGTCACCTTTTTCATAGAAAATAATTCGAAATTCTTCATTCATGGATAAGTAGGAAGTACCTCCTGGGATTCTTTGAACAACCTGCCCCAGGAGAGCATTTTCTCTCTGCATCCTCCAGCAAGACGTCAGAGGGCCAGAGGAGACTCCCAACCCCACCCCGGCCCCGTCGGGGATATACAGGCTGCCACCACTCCTCAGACTCACTGGCAAAGTAACTCCCAGCCTCCTTAACACACCACCAACTGCACTCTTACACATCTTAAGGAAAAGCTCTCATTACATTTAAAAGTTAAGAGGATAAAATATGGATTTAGCAGCTGTTTAGTGGCTGATTTTTTATACAGAATTCACTTTGCACCTAATAATAATTTTATTTTTATTCCCAGCTGACTCAGAACTATGCAAATACATTGATAAAACATTAATGAGCAGTGAGACCCCGTGGTACCCGAGCTTGGTTCTCCAGAAAGAACCTAGGAAGAGGGATCTATTAGGTGTTTTTGTAGGCACATTTTTCAACCTAGAGGCTAGGCTTCACCCAGTAGAGCTGAAGGACAGGAGGGGGAATGATGTTGTCACCTTCCTGGGGGTAGACTTGTTCAGAGACACTTAAATGACTTCCCAACAAACTGGAATCTGCAACTTGGAGCATATCCAGGCAGACCCAGGGGAGGCGAGTACTGAGGAGATACACATCATTATCGAGCTCACTCATGCCCCGAGCTTTACGAGGTCTGACACCGGAACTGCTTTCCCCAAAGCCAATGCACGCTTCAGAATGAAGTGTATCATTTCCTGCCTGGGTGGCTCTTCTGTATCCTTCAGGTGCTGCACAAAGCACAGCTCTTCATGTCACCTCTCCTATCCGTTAACCCATTCCTACATTTCTCCTTCCTTCCTGGCCTTCCTCATCCTTCCTGCAGTAACCTTTCCCTGGCTCACCTCACCTGCAAGCCTCCGAATTCCACCATAGATAAATACCTGTTCATCTGGAAGAGTTTTGTAGAACAGATCGTCAACCTACTTGCCCAAACCAAATACCCATTTCTTTCCCATGACCCCCAATTTCCCAAAAGCCTCCTAGGCCAAGGCTCCCTGTTTTGTCACTTTCTACCCTCAGGAAGACCTCTTCTTTAAAGCTGTGTTACCCAGTAAGACCACAGTCACCTGTGGGCTGCATGGTTAACCTCCCAGTTCAAGGAGGAAGCTGGACCCTGGACGACTCCCGCCCTCATGGTTTCTTGACTAATTCCACCGGATCTCTCCCTTCACCGCACTTTCTGAACATCTTCACAACGACTCCTTTGGAGATTTTCACGTAACAGTATCCTCCTCCCTGGCCACAAGATGCTGGCCCTCCAGCTCTCTCATTCCTTTACAGCTCGGACTTCTCTTTTTGATGCCATTGATCTTCCTCATTTTCCTTTTCACCCAAGTCTCTTCCTTGAGGCCACCACCCCGAGTTCAGCATGCGGCCCCCCCGCTCTGCACCCTTCACAGTGATGACAAGCCCACAGGTCGTCATCACATGCTCCTCCTTTCCTACCCTGGAGACTACTTCTCTCCCCACGACCTTGTCTCTCGGCTCTACCTGCAAAATCTCAATGTTTCCAGGAAAGCCATTTCATCCACATTCTACCAAAAACTCATTTTCAAACGAGCTAGAGAAAGAACAGTCTGAGTTTTTCAAGAAATGCGCTTTACATAGTTTCAAGTTCTCGCGAAGCTACCAGCGTTCCGAAATACAGTCACTGTTAGCGGCTTTTTAAGGAAGATCGGGACGCTTTGTGATTAGCATATTAATTATTTATCGGAAGATAATAAATTCTATGGCTCTGATCACAAATTCTGAACTACTGCAGATAGTAAGCTTGTAATACTCTAGAAAACAGACAAAAGGTAAAATAAAATTCTGTTATTTTAACATCTTTCAGGCAAGAGGTTACGGAGTGGCTTCAAGGAAATGATCAAACGATTTGAAAAAAAAATTTCTTTTTCATTTCTCCAAATGGACACAATGCTCATTCTACTTAAAAGTGGTTTGGGTGTCTGATCTAATAGCCACTGTAACTCCTCCTGCACCTTCCCCAATGCCATGCTATATTTATCCCATAAATGTAAGAATGCCTGCTTATCAAGAAGAGTAAATCTGGGGATAGTTAAGAAATACCGATGGCTTCCTCCAAGGGCGGTATCTCTAATTGCTCTGTTTGAATGATATTCCAAATATCTGGGCCTAAGTAAAATGTGACTATCAAATCGAATTGATGTCCAAAATAAGCCCTAGAAATGTTTATCCAGTAGTCAGTCAACTCACTCAGCATGCTCCTCTGTCCAAGAAAAGATACTTACTTGCAGATTGTAGTCTTGCAGAATTTTAACCAAGGAGTCTCTCAAATTGGGAATCTCCATTCCTTCCTTAATACGGTGAATCAGTAGAATTGGGTCAACATGCGTGCCGATGTTGTTTAACAAGCCGGTGATAAAGGCTACAAGACACCGCGCAAAACAACATATAAGCAGTGTAGCTAATGCAATTTTAGGTCGAAAGTAACTCAGAGCAAAAGTTATTTCCTTTAAGTGTTAAAAAGCATTTGAATTGTTAAATCCTCCTAGGAACTAATCTTCCTTTACCTTCCTCGAAGGAGAAGCTAAATGAGAAGGGATTAAAAAAAAAAATGAGATGGAGAACAAATGATTACTTCAGAACACAGTTTGTAATGTCAAAGGCAGGCAACTAGTATTTGAGAATTTACTATGGCTCAGCTATCATATGCTTTTCTCCTATTCTGCCACGGTAGGAATGCTATTTGTTCCCATTTTCCAGAAAAGGAAAATGGGGTGATTAATGAATTCATCCAGGGTCACACAGCTAGCGATTTTTGAACCCAAATTCAAACCCAGGGCAGGCCCAGGTTCACAGTGTGTTTCGTTACCCCAACTTTGCCTCCTTTAAGATCCTTAGACCACCACTCTATCATGCTAAACTAGATTCTTCAAGCTATATGTGCGTGTAGCTACCTTAATCTGAAATGGACTTGAATAACACCCTCCTCTTGAATCTCTTACTAAAAAACAATCGTAACAGCGGTTTCTAGAACTTGAATATCTTGAAACAGATAAGCCTTCCGACCAAAAAATAAAAAAAAGGGAAGGGGAAAGATTTTAAACCACGACTGCTAGTTTCTGAATCATATCTATATCTTTAAAAGAGGACTTGCGTTACTGTTAGGTGACTGCCTTTGTTTCCTTCCGAAATGGGAGACCCAAAGCAGATGGTCAAGGAGAGGCAGCAGATATACACTCCTGGTGCTGCACTGATAAAACAGGGCAGGAAAGAGAGGCTCAACGCTACAGTAGCTATGGTCAATGTCCAGTAATGGTCATGGGTTTCCATAAAGAGACTCGATAAGAGCTAGACTATACACTTTCAAAATAAACGCCCTCTGTGTACAAACAAAACCAAAATCTTCTATTCCATTTGGGTGCAGCCGGTAGAAATATGCTTCAACCAAGTGTCCTTTGTCAAGTTCAGCTAATACGAAGTGATGAGGCTCCAGGCTTCCCTGCACAGGAAGAGTACTGGAAATTATTACTATGTACCTGGCCTATTTTTATTATAGATACTTCACCATATTTTTAACTCAGTGCATCTTGAGATGATTCCTACTCTAGACACAACTGGCTAAACGGAGAGAAAGAGGTTGTGATTGCAGATGGCTTTTCTGCTTACGTGGTTTGTCGATGGAATATAAAATCAGATCTTCCCAGAGTTCCCCGTCATCCTGTTCCTTGGCAAAGTCAATCGCTTTATCAACATCATGTAATTCCTCCATGATCATCTTCAGGGCACTTCGGCTGTTACCCATTCGGCCTAGCAAAATGTGAGAAATACACTTAGGATAATGTAATAAAACATTTTAAGGGAAATCACGTATCTCTTCATTTGTTTACATAGTTTGATGGCTATGACAAAAAACATATTTCCTTATGTGACATCTGTAACTCAGTAAAATCAGTATTTCCTACTCACTGGGTGTTTACTTTGTCCTGAGTACTCATTTAAGCGCTTCACATGAATTATTTCATGTAATCATCACTATAATCTTATGAGGTATGTTCTACTAATATTTTTGTTTTATAAAAGAGGACACAGAAATGTTAGTGCCTTGCCAAGGTCAGACAGCTACTAAATGGCAGATCTGGAATCTGAATCAAGGTCTGTCAGATTCTGACTTCCTTCTTATGATAATTGGGAAAAAAAACACAAAAACTTCTCAACCCATCTACAATTTATTGTGATTTATATTGTAAGGTGTGAACTGATACAGTTTTGGTGACTTATTACACAATTCTAATTGTTATCTCAGTAGCATTTATTAAATGATGCTACCTTCTCTATTGAGCTGTGAAGTCTCCTCTACTAAATATTCAATTTCTTATACGAATCAGGCTCTAACCTCTGTGTTACTTTGGTCTAAAACCTATGTCCATTCTTACACACTTTACATCACGTTGTCACCCCATTCCTTAGTTTATGGGGACCAAAATGAATAAAAGCTACTTACTCAGAAGATAAACTGTCTCTTCTACAAAGTTTCTCTGTTGACAGATCTCAAGAGCCTTCAAATAAAGCAGGGGAAAAAAGTTATTATGGGTTACCAGCCAAGAACAAGTATCTATGGAGTCACTTAAACATACAAGTTTGAAAGAATTTTTTTCATTGCCTCCCTTTAAAAACAAAATGAAGCAGAAACAAAACACAAACCTCTTAAGTTTTGCTTGTGGCTGTCCTGATTTACCTCTCAGAGAGGTACTGGACCCTACACAATTTAACTGATAACATGTTTGAGGCAGAACATTCCAGAGCAAAGGCAGAAAGCAAGATGCTAAAAGAAAGGCTCTTTCCCACCAAGCTTTCTCTCTTTATGCTACTTCAGGTTTCTTCATGGCACTGCCCCCCACCTAATTCACAGGCACTGGTCTAAGCCCTGTTTCCCTCCACTGAATTGTGCCCTCCAGGAAGGCACTACTGTTCACAGCTGCAAGTTCCCAGTATGGAGCACACCATAGCTCAGCACACATCTGCTGCATAAAGAATTAAACACTGGGAATATTTCTATTGCCGGCTCACAAGATCTAAGAGAACTCTGCTCAAGGATCTGTCAAAAGTGAGAGGAAAATTGGAAAAATAGGTGCACCCCAATGTTCACAGCAACACTACTTACAATAGCCAAGGCATGAAAGCAACCTAAATGTCCACTGACAGACAAATGGATAAAGAAGATGTGGTACATACACACAAAGGAATATTACGTGGCCATAAAAAAGAATGAAATAATACCATTTGCAGAAACAAGGATGAACTGAGACGGGGAGGGATATTTAGGGAGTTTGGGATTGACATGTACACACTCCTATATCTAAACTGGTAACCAACGAGGACATACTGTATAGCACAGGGAACTCTCCTCAGTATTCTGTAACAACCTAATTGGCAAAAGAATTTGAAAAAGAATAGATACATGTTTATGTATAACTGAATCCCTTTGCTGTACACCTGAAACTAACACAACATTGTTTATCAACTGTACTCCAATATAAAAAGTTAAAAAAAAACCACATCTGACAATCAAGAAGTGTCAAAAAGATGAAGAAATGAGGGATGGGACTTCCCTGGTGGCACAGTGGTTAAGAATCCACCTGCCAATGCAGGGGACATGGGTTCGAGCCCTGGCCCAGGAAGATCCCACATGCCACGGAGCAACTAAGCCTGTGCACCACAACTACTGAGGCCATGAACCACAACTACTGAAGCCTGCGTGCCTAGAGCCTGTGCTGTGCAACGAGAAGGCACCGCAATGAGAAGCCCACATGCCGCAACTAGAGAAAGCCCACGCGCAGCAACGAAGACCCAACGCAGCCATAAATAAATAAATTTTAAAAAGAAAAAAAGAAAAGAGGGATTACACAGATGACAACATCTCCTTAAGTGTAAGAAAGAAGACACACTGGGCATTCATAAAGAATTCAATCCTGAATGAACTAGCACACATTCACTCTGCACTCTGTGCTGGGTACTAGGGGGTCAGGAGGGATGCAGACGCACAGATGACAGTAATAAAAACCCTGCTGCTGCTGCTGCCATGTAAGAGAAGAGGCAGCAGCATGAGTCCACCCAAGGGAGCGCACGTCCAGGGAGGGTCACACAGACGTAGCACAGAGTCCCACGATTGGGGGAACGTGAATAGAGGGCCACGTGCACAGATACGGGACATGGGCTCTGGTTGTGGCCTCTTGTGAAAAGCTTCACAGAAGGGGTGCCCCCTGAACTGGGTGCAGTGTGATGAGAGCGTCCAGCAGGAAACTTCAGTTCACACGCCTCCCATGTAACCTGCGCACTGCGTTGCTCTGCTCCAGCTGGAAGCCAAGAATGTTTCTGGTGGCTTATGAGGCATCTACGATCTGGCCCTGCCTTTCCCAGCAGCTCCATCACAGACCCTGCTCATCTGCCTGCTGTGGTTCCTCGGCCTGGAACACCACCTCCACGCCCCCACTCCACCCTTGGCAGGTCCTTCAGCAAATACTCGCTGGACCTTACACGGGGTCAGATCCCAGGTACTCACTCTCCTTGCATCCTGCACACTTCACCACACTTAATCACAGGTGCAGCGAACGCCCCCAATTGTTCATCTGACTTCCCTCGGCTGGAAGCATGTGCATTCTAAACCGTGTGCTTTGCACACCGCCTGGCTCACAGTCAGTGGGCAAGAAATATGTTTTAAATAGATGAGCAGGCAGAAGAGGTTTCAGAGGAAGATTACTGGGTTGCACAGTTAGAGTCGTCATTGAAAAACAACTAACTAAGGCTGTTCTTGGAAAATAACAGCAGGAGCTAGATTTGACATCGTGATTTTTGATTTAAAAGATTTACGCAAAATATATCTTTAAATATGTGTCTCTGGTTGGAGATTAACAACTAAAAGGGAGGGGAAAGAAGAGCAGATCATAGAGATCAATGGAGGGGGAAAAAACCCAAACTAAACATAGAAGTTTTTTAATAACACCTTACTTTAGAATTGGAATGAAACTAAGATATGTTCTAAAGTACACAATCATTTAAATGAGCAGGCCTGAAGGTCACAGTGAGGAGGAGACACCAGTAATTTGATTACTCGCACAATTCCTTTAAAAATTACGTGGCAGACAAAACAGAAATATAGGTCAATGGAACCGGGTAGAAAGTACAGAGATAAACCCACGCACCTATGGTCACCTAATCTATGACAAAAGAGGCAAGAATATACAATGGAGAAAAGACAGTCTCTTTATTAAGTGGTGCTGGGAAAACTGGACAGGTACATGTAAAAGAATGAAATTAGAACACTCCCTAACACCATACACAAAAATAAACTCAAAATGGATTAGACACCTAAATGTAAGGCCAGACACTATAAAACTCTTAGAGGAAAACATAGGCAGAACACTCTTTGACATAAATCACAGCAAGATCTTTTTTTGATCCACCTCCTAGAGTAATGGAAATTAAAACAAAAATAAACAAATGTGACCTAATTAAACTTAAAAGCTTTTGCACAGCAAAGGACACCATAAACAAGATGGAAAGACAACCCTTAGAAAGGGAGAAAATATTTCCAAATGAAGCAACTGACAAGGGATTAATCTCCAAAATATATAAACAGCTCATGCAGCTCAATATCAAAACAACAAATAATCCCATCCAAAAATGGGAAAATCTAAATAGACATTTCTCCAAAGAAGACATACAGTTGGCCAAAATGCACAAGAAAAGATGCTCAACATCACTTACTATTAGAGAAATGCAAATCAAAACTACAATGAAGTATCACCTCACACCAGTCTTCAGAATAGCCACCACCAAAAAATCTAGAAACAAATGCTGGAGAGGGTGTGGAGAAAAGGGAACCCTCCTATGCTGTTGGTGGGAATGTAAATTGATACAGCCACTATGGAGAACAGTATGGAGGTTCCTTAAAAAACTAAAACTAGAACTACCATATGATCCAAGCAATCCCACTACTGGGATATACCCAGAGATAACCATATTTCAAAAAGACACATTCACCCCAATGTTCATTGCAGCACTATTTACAATAGCCAGGTCATGGAAGCAACCTAAATGCCCATCAAACAGGGGAATGGATAAAGAAGATGTGGTACATATATACAATGGAATATTACTCAGCCACAAAAAGGAACAAAATAGTGCCATTTGCAGAGATGTGGATAGACCTAGAGACTGTCATACAGAGTGAAGTAAGTCAAGGAGAAAAACAAATGTATAATATCACTTATACATGGAATCTAGAAAAATGGTACAGATGAACTTACTTGCAAAGCAGAAATAGAGACACAGATGTAGAGAACAAACTTAAGGATACCAAGGGGAGAAGGGTGGGGTGGGGTGAATTGGGAGATTGGGATTGACATATACACTACTATGTATCGGGCTTCCCTGGTGGCGCGGTGGTTGGGAGTCCGCCTGCCGATGCGGGGGACACGGGTTCGTGCCCCGGTCCAGGAGGATCCCACGTGCCGCGGAGCGGCTGGGCCCGTGAGCCATGGCCGCTGAGCCTGTGCGTCTGGAGCCTGTGCTCCGCAGGGGGAGGGGCCACAGCAGTGAGAGGCCCGCGTACCGTGCAAAAAAAAAAAAAAAAATGGTAGCGTAACAGGGAAGAACGAATCTGACTCCATATTGGATGTTTCTTGTATTTTAACCGTTGTATTCCATTGCCTTTGCTACCAGTTAAGAATGTTGCCTAGAGCCTTAAAATACACAGGATAGCCCATTTCCAAGACCCTGACCTTTAAGGGTGTAACACTTTTCCATTCATATAGAGAGAAAAAGTTGCAGAACACAGAGTAACATCTGTCTTGCTGAAGGTTTACAGGAACATCCTGACCTGACCTACGTGGACAGCTGCAAGAACAAAGGATTCCTACACCAAGAAGTCTGCAGCAACCAACCCCGCATCTCCCTCACCTTGCCTTTCAAAATGCTTTGCAGAAACCCTTTGGGGAGTTCGGGTTTTTGGGGGGCACAAACCACCCGTCTCTTTGCATGGCCCTGCAATAAAACTTTCTCTGCTCCAAACGCCGATGTTTTGGTTTGGCCTCACTGTGTGTCGGGCACAGAAACTCGTGTTCGGTAACAGTCATAAAATTGGATAGGTATTATAGAATGTTTAGAGCAAGATAATGTGAATAAAGATGAGTATGATGCTTAAAGTGGTGTATTACTAAAAGGTATCCATAAGTCAACTGGGTACCTGGAAATTCACTGACACTTTAAGGTACCACTCAGGAGTTGCAAACAGAGGCACCCTCCTGTTCTTGAACACAAGAGGATGCTTGAAAACATGAGGGTCTCAAACCACAAAGAGAGTCTGTGGCCTGAAGGTTCACCTGAGCTGTCCCAGATAGTAGGCACTTGCTATAGGTGGCTCTTTAAATTTGAATTAAAACTTCCATTCCTCGCTATCCGTATTTCAATTACTCACATGTGGCTAGTGGCTACCTTGTTAGAGTAGACTGTAGCCCATTTTCATCACTGCTGGACTGTCAGAAATGACCATTCATGTGGGAAGAAATGTCTGAAGGCTGATCTGGAGTCAAGAGTGGTCTGGAAGGCAGGCAGATGTGTAACACCAAGCTCAGAGGTGATCTGGGTCTCCGCAATTTGAACTTCACAGATTTATAAATGTTTTATGACGAGTTCCTAACAGTATTTTGAATAACCCTTTTCTCATATATGAGAAAGTAGAGACTCTAGAAATCTCTGGACTTTCGAGTAAAGTGTAGAAAAAAATTTCTGGCACACAGAATTTTTCTATTACTGACACAAGTAAAGCATAAAAGCATGTTTTCTTATTTTAGATTCTTGAATGTTCCTGAGCCATAGAGCGCCCTCTAGAGGAAAAGAGTAGGGAAACAAAGATTTTTAAAGCCAACAGGAGACACACACACACACACACACACAAGCTCAGAAAAGGAGAATAGAAAACAAAAAAGTGACAAGACAATAATAACAGAAATTGAGTAAAAAATGATGCAAAAATAATATTTTAATTTTCCTTCTCCTGATTTAATGTAAAGGTAAGTAACAGAGTTAGAAATTTGGGGTTAACAGAAACCTTATCAACTATATAGACTATATGATGATTTCTACCTAGCCTTAGACCCTGTCATCTTTTATCCAGTCTTATTTTTTAATTTCTTTAAGGAAAATTTATAAACTGTGCATCTCCCACTTTATGCCTCCAAATTCATAAATACTGCCACCTTGTGAATGCCATTAGATACGAGAGCGATCCTAGATTGAGGTATTAATAATAAAGCTGATACTCCGCTTTTAACTATTCTAGGCATAAGCAAATCAGGTTTGCAAACGAAAACTAGTGCCTGATGACCATACCTGGAAATTACAGAAGAAAGAGCAGTTTAAAAACCGATGTCTTTCATGATTATTGCAGTACTAAGGAATATCTTTGTTACTGCTGTAATTTTAATTAACTGTTTAAACCTGAAAAATGTTTTCTCATCCTGGAGGAAAGAATACGGGACCTGAAGTTGAGACCCAGGTTCCAAGTCTTGGCCTTTTGACTTAGTAGCTCTAGACTTTGGGTTGTTTCTTTCAACTTCTGAAGACTCAGCTTGTCATGGATAAAATGACTTTATCCACCGACCTGCACTTTTGTAGAGATTAAATAAAAACAAGGAACATGAAAGCACAGCACACATGATGAAGTACAACAAAAACTATTTTTTTTTTTTTTTTGCGGTACGCGGGCCTCTCACTGTTGTGGCCTCTCCCGTTGCGAAGCACAGGCTCCAGACGCGCAGGCTCAGCGGCCATGGCTCACGGGCCCAGCCGCTCCACGGCATGCGGGACCCTCCCGGACCGGGGCACAAACCCGCGTCCCCTGCATCGACAGGCGGACTCTCAACCACTGCGCCACCAGGGAAGCCCAGGGATACTATTTTTTTTAAAAGCCTATGTTTACTGTCTTTTCAAATTGTACATGTTATAAATTCCTACCCACCCTGTATCTCCTTTAGAATGAACAGTTTCATAAAAACTTATGATTCGTTTTGGAATGTAAGAGTTGTGGTGATTTTAAATCCTGAACTCTGGTCTTTGGTAACTACATTCCTAAAGGGCTTCTAATGTGATGCAAAGTCTCTACAAACTTTCCAGCCAAATGCTATTGACTGAGGCATTTCAATCAAGTCAAAATAAGTTTGACCTGGATTCTTGAAGATGTCACCCCTTCGCTCAGCGATTACCCAATGCCAGCAAAGGCAGACAACCAGAAATGAGGAAGACGGAGCTGTATTCTGTTGGAAGTGAATTATCTACAGTAGTGACTCCACATGCTCGGAATGCCGTGAAACCTTAAACACTTCCCATTTAAAATAGAAACAAACACCAAAATACAACCTCAACGTCTTTTGGACTAAACAATCTATAAACTCTTCTGAAGTAGAGATGTCTTGGGGGTGGGTGGAAGGGGGGATTAAATTTTTTAAGTTCTTAACTTTATATTCAGTAGAAACGGAGACCAAATTTTCTGAGTCTCTCTTTAGACAAAAACAGGTGAATCTGTACCCCATGACCTTCATTTTACCGTCAGCATGTTTAGGATGCTTTTTTCTTTTTTTTTTTTGGTAAGTATTTTATTGAAGTATAGTTGATTTACAATGTTGTGTTAATTTCTGGTGTACAACAAAGTCAGTTATATATACATTCCTTTTCATATTCTTTTCCATTATGGTTTATCACAGGATATTGAATATAGTTCCCTGTTGCTATACAATAGGACCTTGTTGTTTATCCGTTCTATATATAATAGTTTGCCTCTGCTAATCCCAAACTCCCAATTCATCCCTCACTCGCCCACCCCTCTTGGCAACCACAAAACTGTTCTCTATGTCTTTGAGTCTGTTTCGTAGATAAATTCATTTGTGTCATATTTTAGTAGGATGCTTTTAATGGAGGGAAAATCTACTTTGCTTTTTATGAATTGGTAGCTTTTTTTCATGTTACAAGTAAACGTAAAAGGAATTTGTTTCTAAGATGATTACGTGTGCACAGAGTTCTTGTTTCTAGGGAGAAAGGAATGAGATTCTTAATGAGTTAAAGTCAAGAAAATCTGCTTTAAGACGGCTTGGGGTACCTGAGCAAGGATAGTGGTATATTTTTGCAAATATACAGATTTCCCACAGTGGAGTCTGGTGCAAAGATAATCTCTTATAAAGATGCCTCAGTGACCTTTAACATGAAAGCTAAAAATGTGGATTATTGACTTGATTATAATGACATGTTTCCACCACTACCATCTCGAATCCATTTTGTTCAAAATTCTCTTTCACTGGAAAACATGAGATAACTTAAAAAAGAACTATTTAAAACATACTTGTTTTCAGATGCTTGTGTTGAGTTCTCTTACATGCAACTGGTTCTTCTCAGCAGATCAGAGAGAAAAACTCAAAAAGGTCTACACAATGCTGCAAGTGAGTTCTCTGTATTAGAAGTACCATGTGTGGGGTGGAGATTTTCTGATGCTCCCTTTGCGGGCAGAGCAGTGTGACTTCTGTTGAACACTACCGGACTGGAAAACTGCAAACCACATGGGTTGAAAGTGTGTTCCAGACACGAACGTTATGGAATCTCTGTGGGCCCTCTGCACCTGTGTTCAGTGAATGGGAAGAAGGAAGCCTGGGTGGGTGCTGATCACGCTTGCGTGCGGGGCTCTGGCTGAGGAGTCTGCGGGCTACAGCCACATCCTCCTGGAAACAAACGATGTTTCCTCCAAAAGTGAGACAAAAACAAACGGGCACTCAAAGAGTAAGATTCTCCCTCTTTTTCTAGATGATAGATTCTAAAGTGAGAAAAGAGAGGAACGTTTGCTTTTCTAAGATGATGTGTTTCCAAATTTATTCTTGAGAAAAAGCCTTAGGGGCCGAACATAAAATGTTAATGTCTTTCATAAACTAATATGCAGGCAAGATTTTTTTTTTTAATTGCAGATTTTGAAAATGCATTGAGCTGAAACTGGCTCATAGTAAATTCAGTACATTTGAAGTTAATCATCATGGGCTGAGGAAGCAACTAGAAAAGTCGCTTTATCAGTCACCTTCTTAGTACGTATCTCTTATGGGTCAAATAAGTATGTTTTGTTGATACACACAGGTAACTATGAAAAGTACTTGCTCTCTGGCCATCTGAATTTAGTAAGACACTTGTAGGTGGTAGTGAGTATTCCAGATGGTTTGAAGAACCATGGGAAACAAAACTGATGGTCTTCTACCAGCCAGTTTCTAGTACACACATAGTAAGTATTATAGTTTATTTTGAAACAGCAGGCTCATAACACCTACTAGTTCATATTCAGCCCTAACTAGAACCTCGTGTGTATCAAGTTATCCATTCACTAACTCGGTCAGGATGCAAAAAACATTTAGTGTCTAATGAGTGCCAGCTACTGAGTTTATCAAAATGAGTGAGACAAACTCCTTGTCCTTGAAGAATTTATAGGATGGTGGGAGAGACTAGTAATTATATCTATTGAAACTATAATGGAATGTAGTGGGAGAGAGAAATACAAAAATATATAAGGTGCGTATTTAAAGCAGAGGGGGTGTAGGACTGACGTTACCAACTTTGAGTCCCAGCTGGGGCAGTTGCCTCCGGCTTGGGGCGGTCCGTGTCCCCGTCCCAGGCTGACTCTGAGGTCCCACCCTGATGCTGGTAAACTGCCTCAGACTCCCGACAGTGTTTTATGGTTGACTGAGTCCTAGACCCTGGATTTAAACCTTTCTTCCAATTAAACCTGGCACAGAAATACTTGAGCTTCTCACCAAAATCGAATCCAATAGGACCTCCTGTTCTCATCAGAATACCCAGCAAAACCTACTGCTTTGAGAGCAAGGCTTCCCCTGGAATGGGGATGGTTAAGCAGAGACAGGAAGACTGAGAAAACCCAGAGCTTTTACCGACAGTGATGACTCTCTCACCTCGAAGTGTTTGAGCAGGGGCGTCTGTGACTTACCTTTTCAAGGGGGCAATGGATACTGTCTCGGAGAAATGGAAGCAAGTTGGGTCGGTCGAATTCAGCGTAAAGGCTGATCTGCTTCTCGTGGTAGCGCTGCCCCTTATGATGGTCTCTTTTGAAAAGCTTATGCAGATACTAAAAAGAACAAAGGAATAAACCAGGAATATTAACATAAGAAAAGCAATACCTGTTTAACACTGCTATTTTCAGTTCCAAACAGCTTCCACGGAGAGGCTGGCAGAAAAGCAGTTTTCAGGAAAAATCTCTAGGTGAAGGGAAAGTGGAAAGGAGAACACCTTGGGGAGAGCAAGGATATGCTGACATTCTCTCCAGAATGGCCCCGAGTGACCTGGCTCTGCTACTGACCGTGTGACCTTGGGCAGGTCACTAACCTCTGGGACTTAGTTTCTCCATCTGCAAAAGTCTCCGGGGGTGGTTGTGAGAGCTGAATGAGTTACCATTTGTAAATCACTCAGAACCATGCCTGGCACGTACTCGGCACCACAGAACTGTTAGTGACAGGAATGGTTAATACCATCACAATCATCTACTTCACCTCAGAAACGAAATGCTTGATCAGTGGTGTTCCTGGATCATAAAAATTCTCATCCTGTATGTAAAAGGGGGTAGAGTCATGAGACAAGAGCATGTTCTTAAAAACTCAAGTAGCAAGCCCTAAATTAATTCTCATACGTTCTGCATCTTCTCTCCTTAAGTCTTACTGAGATCTGTGTTTGCAATGAAATGCTGCCTCTCCTGGTGACCTCAAAAAGTAAAAAAATCGAGAAAAGTACAGGTGTCCTGAACCCATTTTCAAAGCTGATTCCTTTCCCTGACCATCTGAAAGAGTTAATGGACCTCCAAGGGAGTAAGTGACTGACTTTCTACTTGGAGGCAAGTCTATCAATATATTGTGTGGAAGCCAGAAATCGACATTCAATGTCTAGTTCATGTTAAACGTACACAAACACCCCAGAACCCACCTGAGGCGGGGGGGACTTCATCACACCAAGTGCGTTCGCCCCTTGAGTGGACTGGTTCTTCAGAAACACAGAGCGTCAGCCGGCCCTGAAGGTGTGACTGGGAATGAAGTCACTGGAGTTTGACATTCGCTGTTGCACGTGGTCACTAAAGAAGCCTAACCAGGACACAAGCACACTGAGAAATCCTTCCTCGGGTTACCTGCTCCCCTTGCCCTCAGGCAAGAAGGTGGGGGGAGTCAGACAGAACTCCACAGTCTGATGCAGTCTCCGGCCAGTACACTGGCGCAGGGTCAGCGTGTGAGCTGGACACACTGCAGTTTCCCAGAGATGCAGACAGGTTTGGAAGGCTCTGTCACACCTTCAGGGCAGATTTATAGAGACATTACCTTGCCTGACAGGGAAGATGGGCCACTTCAGTGTGAGCTCCACCACCATTCCACCACTGCCCTAATGACACTGTCATTAGATACGTCCTGCCTGTAATCCTGTCTCGTGGCTCAAGGAGGCCAGAAATCACTGCTTTGTAAACAAATCCCACGGTGGCCAGCACAGAGGTACCTTGCTTGGGTCAGCAGGTAATCGGGACATTTCCAATCATGAACAAAAGGGCAAAAGCATCTGTACAACCTCTGAGCAAAAAACAACAAAACAAAAGAAAACCCCAAAGTACCTCACATTCCTATCTTGGAGTCTTCAAAGGCGTCAATGCATAAAACGGACTAGAATAAAACGCTGTTTCCTAACCCCCCTCCTGGGGTGCAAAGAGGTGGGCAAAGATACAAGAGTCCTCATCTTATTTGATGTCCACGGTCCTCCTGGAACAATCCCTATTTTCACTTAAGACTTCTCTTGTATAATTTTGAAAGGACGTGGAAAACACCTAGTCTTGCTTTACGCCCGTGACGACAGCAATGCAGAGAATCCAAGTAACTCCCAACCCCCGCAAAGGAAATCTAGAATCAGGGGACTGTTGGCACCAGCACAAGACCACACGAGAGAAGCGGGCGCAAGGAATGTCAGGGTGAGACACAAAAAAACAAGGCTCTGTTCTGTGATCGCTCTGTGGTCCTGAACACGGAATGGCTGTGTGGTGTTTCCTAGGCAGGAGAACTTGATATCCACAGAGCGCAGGTCAGGGCACTGGCTTTGCTGTAATTTATGCCATAGTTATAATAAATGGTAACTACAGAAATGAACTGTACACTGCCCGTCACTCTGGTAAACAAGGAATGTTGCCCGCCATCAAGCCCTCAGACACTGCAGCTCCTTGCCAACCCCCAGCCCCCAGTGCGCCCTGAGGGGAATTCAGGATGGAGAAAAACACTAATGGCCCGAGATAGTTAAGCCGCATGTATAAGGAATAATTTCAATGAGCCCAGACTCTCCCATCTTCCCATACAGAGAAAGGCACTAAAATCATTAACTTGAGATGTCTGTTTTTGTGTGTGTGTGATTAGCAGTAATCTTTTGATGTCTGCTGTAATCTGTTGATGATGTTGTTGTTTTTTCCTTCAGCAAAAACTCCTATATATCCTGGTTCCCCCTACCTCTCTGGAACAGTCCCTCAGAGCTATCTGAGAGGCTGCTTTCCCAGGCTATAGTTCTCAGTAATGTGCTCAAATAAAACATAATTCTCAACTTTCAGGTTGCGTTTTCCAGTCAACGGAAGGTGCTTACTCCCAGGCATAGTTTGATAACACAAAAATGTGATAAAGTTTTTCTTTTAATCACAATTCTATTGTGAGTCAGTTAAAGTACCTGAGCTATTATTAATTCCTCATCTGGATTCAGAGCAGATGCTGCATTATAATAATTACAGAATGTTGTTTGCGGTCAAACCTCCCATCTGAATATGAACCTGAAGTGTTCACTCCAGTCTTCTCAAACCAATACTGTAAGGTGATTTGCCTTCCTGTTCAATCAAAGGGCAAAAGAAGAGGACTGTCATGCTTACCACGTGCTGCAACTCTGGTCTGTCTTCTAATTCTTCCACTACCTTTTTAATCTACAGAAAAAAAAAATTTTTTTAATGTAGAGTTTAGGAGGACACAAACATAGCTGCAAAATTATCTGATAAACATCTCTCTTCTTTATGGCGATAGCAGTCCCAGACACTCATCTGTTTGAACACATGTAAAAACAAAAGGCACTCACTGAAATTTTATCTTCATTGTCCAAAAGCATGTCAACAGCTTTCTGCAATATGAAAAAATAACCAGTCATTGAAATTTGCCATAGAAAAAAGAGAACACAGAATACAATGTATTGGATAAGGTATCACCATTAAAGGCAGAGGGCTTATTTTACACAGATAAGAAGGTTCTTAGCTTTACAATCGTCCTTCAGTGAGATATTTCTAAATGCATTTTAAAATGTGTTTTAATCTGAGGTCTCTGTGCTTTGCATAGACTTAAAATAGTGCCTTGCTACGACTCACTAATACAAAACACCTGTAGAGTTTGCAGTACCACAAAAATGAGCTTTGCTTCTGGCCACCTGAATACTGACTGAGTCCCTCTACAGATTCCACAGATACAAGAAGCTGGTCTTATGTGGAGAAGAGGAGAAGAGTCAGGAAAAAAAAAAAAAAGAAAAAAGATAGCTGAAGCTTCATAACGATATAAAGCTTATGGATTTTTAGAATTGACTTTAGCCACCATTAACATTCATGAAACACAAGTTAGTGCCTGTAGCAAGAGGTAGTGGGAAGACAGCCCACCAGACTGAGCCTCATACAGAATACCTGGGTCTTGTCCTCGACTCTGCTATTACATTGCCTACCTGTCCGCTGCGAACATTTTTTTCTCTCTGAAATATTAGGACGTTGGAAGAGATTATCCTTAAGTTATTTTCT